>NC_047071.1:16800356-17152167 GCF_902459465.1 Asterias rubens
CATCATTCTCCCATGGATTATTCTTTGCAGGCAGCAACAAAGACTACCAGGACTATTTGCCTAATGATGTCTTAGCAGCCGGTATCAAGTCAGGACTGTTTATAGAGGGGTCTTTAAGAGTCAATAAATACCACGCCCAGGATGAGGCGTATGTGACTAGAGGAAGGTAAGGATCCCAGGGCTTGAGTTGTACACTGGACCGCAGGCTCGAGGCCAATAGTTTTAGTGGCGGGCCAGTAAGACCAGGGGGCCAATTTCATAGCGCTGTGAAGCACAAAAATTTGCTTAGCATGAAATTTTGGCCTCGATAAAAACAGAATTACCAACCAAATTTCCACGTGGTTTTGAGGATAAACAAACAACAGCTGAATACAAGTAACAAGCAATATGCAACAAATGGAAATATGGTTGGTAATCCTGTTTTTATCAAGGAAGAAATTTCATGCTAAGCAAATTTGTGTGCTTAGCGCTATGAAATGTGGCCCAGACCATAGACCTGGAGTCAGCAGTTTTAGTGTTGGGCCAGTAAACTAACGACTGGTAGTCCTTTCTGTATCATTTGAAACCATAAAATCACCGAATATTTTTGGACGATTTATTTTTTATTTTTGATGCCGGCATTTAGTTTTTGTTTAGATTTTGTTTAGACCAAATACTCAAACTTACCAAATTCTCAATGAATATCAAACTTTGGCCTATTCCAGACAAATAATATGTCTTGAGTAAACCGTTCTGTATCGTTTGAAACCATATAATCACCGAAAATATTTTGACCCAAAATCTGAAAATTTTGTGATGCGGGCATCACAGATTTTTTTTATTTTGTTGGACCAACATTTCAAACTTACAAAATTCTCAATTAATCTCAACCTATTCCACCCATATCAAATGTGTAAAGTGGTCTGTTTTGGATAATTTTAAACCATAAAATCACCCAAAAAATTATTTGACCAAAAACAAATTTCTCAATAAATTTCAAACTGTGTTCCTTTACTTGCATATTACTACTAGACTACCATACTATGTTATTGTAAACATGTATTTATTTTGCTTAATTTTTGGTGGTTATTATATTTTCTCTCCTTTTCTTGATTACAGTGGCAGTGGAATCCGCTTAGATTCAGACATTCTCATACCAGGAATGAAGAACAGGTCAGTGTCAATAAATGAAGTAATAAAGTGTAGTAAGGGTCCAATTTTATAGAGCTGCTTAAACAGGCAGACTATTGTGTTAAGCAGAAATTAGCAGGATACCAGTAAAGAATTGTGCATGTGGCAGAGAAATTCTGGCTGGTAACCTTGTTCTGGTAAGCATACTTTTGTTGTGCTCAGCTTCGTTTTGTGCGAGATGAAATTGGAGTAGGGTTTGGGGTGACACCATGTCAGAATCTCTTTTGTGAGTAAAGGTGGCTCTTAGAAGAGCCGGTTTGTGCTCGACATTTCGATCATTGTGGTCTGACCGTCTTCTGAAACTGAATTTGAACCCCTTTTTCTCTTGATAAGGAATCGAGCCGTGCATGGAGATCAGGTCGCCATTGAATTGCTCCCCAAGTCCGAGTGGACGGGCAAAATCAGTTCATTGTCAACAACAGGTGAGCAGATTAAAAATGTTTTACTAAATTCAAAGTTTCCCATTTCTGTGGCAGTCGGTGGGTATCTTACATTTACTTTATCATTGGTAAGACTAGTTTTGCTGTCTATTGTTTTGTTTTTCCTCATAGAACTTGGGGAAAGTAATGAGATTACAGTGCTTAACACTAATCGGTGTGTAAGTACAACCAAATCAGGGTTCTCGCCAGCATTTTTCAAAACTGAGGCCATTCTGGATCCAATTTTTTGTCACATTACAAATCGATATGACAACATTAATAATTCTTCATCTTAAGATGAATCGTAAACTTGTGGGGGATTCCACCTTTCATTCTTGCAGGTGGCCCCGGGGATGACACATCAGACATTGCTAGGAGTAACAGCAAACCCACCGGCCGTGTAGTTGGTGTCATGCAGAGACACTGGAGGGATTATGTGGCATGCTTTCCTGAGGAGAAGCAGGTCAGTAAATGTTGCCCTGTTATTCTGTTTCAGCAGGGCTCGCTCGAAATTTACACTGGACCCCAGGCCCAAGGCCAGTAGTTTTAGCATCGGGCCATTAAGCTCATGACTGGACAAGTTCTGCAGTCTTGTAATTTTATTTTAAGTGTTTATGATAAATCTCCTTTAAATCCTGTTGAGTGTTAAAGAATTCTTACCCATAATACAAATGAGATCAATCTGCTCTTAGACCTTGTCCAAATTAAAACAATTTAAGTGTTAAACTGTGCACGCAATTTTTTTCTCATTTGAATTCTGGTCTTATCCAGTGGGAATTTCAAGCCCTGTCGTGGTGCGTTTGGTCCTTTGAGTTACTGTAACACCTGTGCAAATTTCAATATCTTGTGATGGAAATTATGAATTTGGAACACCGTCTTGGCCAGTGAGCGCTGAGAAGCTGCGCTACTGCATGCGGGATGGACCAAGAAATCCGGACCAAGATCACTGGGTAGTTTGGAGATGCTGTGTGATCTCTGCTTGATTGATGTTTTATTATTATTCAGTTGTTATGTTTTATTTTCAGGTGCAAGGATCTCGTTCTGGGAGAGTTCTTGTCATCCCTTGGGATCAACGCCTTCCTAAGATACGTATCAGTACACAACAGGCAGACTCCCTCAGAGATCATAGGTAACAAATATGTCCCGCAGGAAGAATAAACCCCTTATAGGAATAGAAATACTCAATCTGAGAAGCGTTACTATTCTCTAGTTTCTGTCTGAAATGTCATATTTTATGAGAAAGAAATAATCTAACTGTCGCGTTTGGAGTTTATCGCTTAGTGAGCGTTTTATTCATTTTTATTTTGGCATCGATGCAATTCAAAATTTGTATTCGTTTTTCACTTTTTTCTCGTGACCCAGATGGCCGATCGATCTCAAACTTCTACAGGTTTGTCAGTTTATGTATATGGTGGATTACATAAAGTGCTTACACTGCCAGCAACTGCATTGTTAGCAAAAACCAATACTGTAATGTTCCTTTAAAATATTAAGAGAAATCATCCAGGCCTATGCAACAATATTGTCAACCCGGAATTACCCAATGGTTTAAGACCGAAGATTTATTACGAACTTGAGAAAAGAAACTAAGTTCAAATTTAAGGAGGGGTGAAAGGGTGTAGTTCTTAATTTATAGAAATACTACCAGCGTTGGGGGTAGCGGCATAGCTTTAAAAAAAATTTTTTTTTACATAACCACATATCTTCAAAGAGAAATGCTTAATTACTGAAAGCTGCTCTAACCAACAGTTAGACAATTTCAAGAGTGATCACCAAATGTATACCTTCCTTTCAACAGCTCTATGAAATTGGTCCCTAGTTTGATCTTGTTATGTGGTTTCTTTCAGGATTATTGTACGCCTAGACACCTGGGAAGCTGATTCCCAGTACCCCAATGGTCACTTTGTACGCTCACTCGGACCAATCGGAAGCCTTGAAACAGAAATAGCCGCCATTTTAGTTGAGAACAATATATCAGTCGGAGCTTTCTCTGAGGGACAGGTGAGTAGTCTTAAAGGTTTTATATATTTTTTATATCAAGATTTGTTTCCAAAGACCTGTAATGGAAAAAAAAGGATTTGTGAAATTTCAGTTGAAACGAGGAAATATACAAAATCATTTTTTTAATTTTTATTTCCTCTTTTTTGGTGAAGTTACAGTTGCATGCCTGTGTCATGAGCCAAGCCAATATAAATGTTATTTTCAGATCGCCTGTCTGAAACCAAAATTTATTTGGGTCGCCTTAGAGTCGCTCCTAATCTATTTGGTTCAGTGCGACTCATGCGCGCCTGTCGGAAATAAGTGTTACATATCTTTGTTCTCAGACTAAAGAGTTGCCGACCAACAGTGATGAGAATCCATGGAGGATGACAGAGGAGGAGATGACGGGACGTAGAGATCTCCGCCGGACTCATCTTATCTTCAGTATCGATCCTAAAGGATGTGAAGATGTGGATGATACATTGTCAATACGGTGAGCTAGTCTAACAGATGGACAGACTGACGACAAGCAAAACAATAATTATTAATAAATCTCAAACTTAATCTCAAATCTCTGGCTTATTTACCAAGTCAGCACAGATAAACTGTCTTCAGTAGTCTGTTCTGTATCATTTGAAAACATAAAATCACTTTAAAATGTTGTTTACCCCCAAATCATACAAATTTACCATTACTTAAACTTGAAACATTCACGATAAATCTCAAACTTTGGCTTATTTACCCAGTCAGCACAAATAAAATGTATTCAGTAGTCCATTCTGTATCATTTAAGACCCTATAATCACTGGGTTTTTTTTTACCCGAAATCTGGAAAAATTGACCATGCCAACATGGAGAGATTTTTTTGATTTTGAACAAAAACTCAAAATTTGGGTCAAAATTGTTTTACACATAGGCATTGGATTGCATGTATTTTGTATTGAACCTCAATTTGTTTTGATTTGTTACCTTACAGCGAAATGAGAGACGGAAAGGTTCTGGAGCTTGGAGTTCATATCGCCGATGTGTCTCATTTTGTTCAACCCAACTCACTGACTGATCTAGAAGCCAGGCAGAGGTACAGTTAAAATATAGTCATTTGTTTGAGCTTAATAGGCACTGGACACTACTGGTAATAACTCAAAATAATTGTTAGCATAAAAACTTACTTGGTAATGAGTAATGGAGAGCTTTTGATACATGTAGTATAAAACATTGTGAGAAACGGCTCCCTCTGAAGTATTGTAGTTTTTGAGAAAGAGGTAATTTCTCACTCAAAAAATAAAAAACTTCACCTGAAGCACCTTTAGGGCATCTGAAAGCATATACAGTAATTCAACAAGGGTGTTTTTTCTTTCATTATTCTCTTGCAACTTTGATGACAATTTGATTCCAAATGTGCACAGGTTTGTTATTTTAGAAGTAATGGCCCACTAGGGCTAGATGGCTCAGTTGATAGAGTGCCGGAACACTAATCCAGAGGGCACTGTCCAAATCCTGTTCTAGTCAATTGTTCCCGACATTAAATCTGAATAAACTCCCGGTTAGTGAATACCACTCGTACCTCTACATATCTGACCTTCTACATACAAACATTCCTGTTCGTTCTCTTCGCTTTGCTGGCTCCTGACTCAAACTAACTTTTCCACTAATATCTATGTTCAAGGAGCCTTCCACTTCATTGCACCTTCATTATGGAACGATATACCTCTTCATACTCCCCTAGCTGACTCTCTTCAGATTTTTAAGTTTTTTTTTTAAAGACTCATTTGTTTAAATTTTTCTTTTGTAACAACTGCTTTTAGTATCTTTAAAAAAAAAAGTTTGATGCTTTGTGTGCCGCATAGAGGCTCATCATATTGGCCATGTAAATGTTTCATATTATTATTAAATCAGATCGACCACAGTGTATCTGGCTGACCGACGTTACGATATGCTCCCTGAGGTACTGAGCGCTGATCTCTGCTCTCTGATTGGTGGAGTGGATCGCTATGCGGTCAGCGTGATGTGGCAACTTGACCCACTGACCTACGAAGTCCGCAAAGTATGGTATGGACGAACCATCATCAGATCCGCACACAAGATGTTTTATGAGGTCCGTGTTATCTTTGACGTATTTTTATTTTCATAAATAAAATTTAAACAATATGAATTGAATGGTGGCTTCCAATACATTATTTTGCCCAGAGGGAGTTCTTCTTTGGATACAAAATTATCTCCAGAAAACGACAAAAGCCAGCGGACATACTTCATGCGTATGGGATATGAGTTTTGACGTTACATGGCTGTCTTCGCAGCAAATGTTTTGCAGGAGTTCAGCACAACTCAACTGATGCGAATTATTCCTTGGGAATTTGTGACGTCAAAATTCATATCGCATTCACGTTCGCGGAAAGTATAAACCGGTCTTTAGGACCTAAGCTATGAGAAACCTGCTCTTTAAAGGCAGTGGACACTATTGGTAATTGTCAAAGACTAGCCTTCACAGTTGGTGTATCTCAACATATGCATAAAATAACAAACCTGTGAAAATTTGAGCTCAATCGGTCATCGAACTTGCAAGATAAGAATGAAAGAAAAAACACCCTTGTCACACGAAGTTGTGTGCGTTTAGATGGTTGATTTCGAGACCTCAAGTTCTAAACTTGAGGTCTCGAAATCAAATTCGTGGAAAATTACTTCTTTCTCGAAAACTATGGCACTTCAGAGGGAGCCGTTTCTCATAATGTTTTATACCATCAGCCTCTCCCCATTACTCGTCACTAAGAAAGGTTTTTTGCTTATAATTATTTTGAGTAATTACCAATAGCGTCCAGTGCCTTTAAAGTACAAGGCCAAATTGGTAATTGTCAAAGACCGGTATCCTTTGGGGACCTGAATAAAAAAAAATAATAATAACAATCCTTTGAAAGTTTAAGCTCAATCCGAATTTGTATCTGAATCGGAAGAAAATGGTGAAGAAACACCGGAATTCCGACTTATGATATCAAAGCTAATTAAAACTGCTATTTTCAGGTAAAAACATTTCACGGACTGTTTTCCACCATTACTTTTATTGGGAGTTTTAAGTTGTTTGTAAATCTGTGAACACTTCTATTTTCAAATAATCTCCTGAAGACAAGCAGAGTATTTGAAACACCAAGAACACATTGGCTTTTTTCAGAGCGAACACTCCTCCCATATGAGATTTACACACGGTTTAATCTTATCATTTTTGCACTGACATGATTAAAAAATAAAATAAAATAAAACAGGCAAATTTTGGTCCCAAAGTACTGAGTATACAGTGCTAACACACATCGGTGTATGGGTAAAAACCAAAACTAATATCCATTATCCCTGATGCAAGTTTAACATCTATTATAATCTTATCAATGTTGTACTCTTGCTTTATAATTCCACTTTATCATTTCACAACAAAAAATTATAATGAGAAATGTCAAAATGTAGCCTATTTTATTTAATTTTTATTCCCAGGCTGCTCAAGACTTGCATGATGGGAAAGATGTGAGATGCGACATACCAGAGTTGGCCGGAATGAGTGAAGAAGATGTGCAGAAACGGTTCGTTCATTCTTTGGTTTTACCATTAAGGGACAAATATTTGCCTGTTTTATTTTTTTAATTTTTTTTAAATTGTGTCAGTGCAAAAATGTATCTTGTTTAAAAGGTTTGGATACTTTTTGTAGATCAATATTTTGGCCATGACATGAACCCTGACTCACTGTGAATGTAATACAGTTTACCTGTAGATGTTTCAGCTTCACTTGTTGGAATTTTTTCCCCCTCAGATTATCAGAGCTGCGTTGGGGCGTGGACAAGCTAATGGATATTGCTAGAAACCTGAAGGCTCGCAGGGTCGTTGGGGGCGCTGTTCAACTAGAAGGAATAGAGGTCAAAGTGGAACTGAGCGAAGAGCAAGAAATTGAGGATCTTGTCCCCAAGCAGGTAGAAACTAAATTTTAGTAAATTTGCATCTGGGCAAAAGAAGATTATTATTTATATCAGGCTTCCAGAGGCAAAAATATATCAGTGTATTGAATGCTTTCGTAAAAAGTACTCGGATGACAGCAATAATGTGTCAGTAAAAGTTCCCGGATGGAGCAATATTGCTTCAATATTGCTCCATCCGGGCATTTTAACAAGTTTCGCTGGTTCCCATATAGTCAAGAGCGCGCGCTCACTGTTGTTAACCAGTGAACGGAGCTGCACATAATAATCATCAACAATGGCTCCTTCTACAAGCGGCGCGAGATTCGCTTCGGTTTCCGATGAGGATTTTGAATAACTTAAAATTGAATTTGAAAATCTGGAATCAGGTGAGCCATAATAGTGTTGCTTTGATCAAGTCCTCAGCCTGATATAAATAAGAATAGTAATATTGGATGGCTTTTTTTTCGGGGGATACAAGAGTACATTGCACTCGCTATGACAATATTGCACTCGTCTTTGACTTGTGCAATATTGTCATAGCTAGTGCAATATATTCTTGTATCCCCCCTCAAAGCCATCCAATATTATATAATTATTTAGATTAATTTTGGTTGGACCCTTACAATGATTCGGTAACCACTATACACTCAGTACTTTCCCAAGTTCTGTGAACAAAATCACAGACATATTACTCGGGTGGGCATTCTAGAGCATGGTTCAAAACTTACCCGAGTAATATGCCTGTGGTTTTTTGTTCACAGAGCTCGGGAAAGTACCGAGTGTACAGTGTTAACACACATTGGTGTAAAGACCGGTTCATACTTCCTGCGAATGCGAATGCAAAGCGCATTTTGGTGACGCAACAATTGGTACGCGCTCCATTTCCCTTTGTGACGTAATGAAATTCGCATCGCAGGAAGTATGAACCGGGCTTTAGGGTAAAACCAAAGTTATTCTTCTTTATCCCCGATGCAAATTTAACATCTATTCAATATTATTTGTGTTTTACCCACACAGCGATGTGTGTAAAGCAATGTATACTTGGTACTTTCCCAAAGCTCTGTGGATGAGGCTTACTATGGATTTAACTCTGGATATACTCTCTCAACACACTTATTAGAGCCAAATGAGAAGAGAGAAGACAATGAAGAAGTTTCAGTTTTAGCAAAATTCCAGAGAATAGCCCATGCAATCATGTATGGGCAGAAAAACCTAATCCACATTCGATGGGGATTCGAACCAGGGTCCCAGAGGTGGAAGGCGAGGCAAGACACCACTACACCAACCTGACCGCCCGTAACTTGGGTGGGATGGAACCAACAACCTTTGCCATAAGCCTTTTTGAGATATGGCGGACACAATGCTACAATACTTTTAGGTTTGGGTAAATGCGTGTGTGTACACCCAAACCAAACAGTGCACTCCTATTGCGTCCGCCATACCTTAAAAAGGCTTATTGGTGTCTTACCACTTAACCACTGAGCTTGACAGGTAGCTACATGTAGAGGCAGTTTGAATCCTTTAATTTAGCTGGGGGGGGGGCGCAACAGTAAAAACAGTTTGGATGCAGAACTCCTTTTCTTCATAAAGCTTCTTGGCGAACTTGAATTTCTAGACATCAGATGTAATTTAAAAAGATTTATAACTTTATTGATCTTTTTTTCCCTCATTGATGATTTTTTTTTTTTTTTACTTTCAGACAATGGAAATTCATGAAACAATAGCAGAGTGTATGATCTTTGCCAACCATTGGGTAGCGAAGAAGATCTCGGAAACGTTCCCCAGCTTTGCACTGGTAGGTACTGAAAGTAACCAAAGAAGCTTTCTTTGGCTCGTTGTGTCTTAGCGGTTAAGAGCCAAGGACTCAAGCTCTAGTGTTTCTAATCAGCAGAGTGTAGGTTCGAGTCCCAGTTTTGTCACGTGTGTCCTTGAGCAAGATACTTTACCATAATTGCTTTGTCCTTCGGACATTAAACTGTAGGTCCCAAATTTGTTGTGCACTAAAAGGGAAGGAACACGTTTGGTAATTACTCAAAATAAATATTAACTTAAGAACTGACTTGGTAACGAGCATTGGAGAGCTGTTGACATTGTGAGAAATGGCTCTCTCTTAAGTAGCATAGATTTTGAGAAAGTGGTAATTTCTCACTAAAATAATAAAAGACTTCTAGCTAGAAGTCTTTTATTCCAATCTGAAAGCACACAAGGGTGTTTTTTCTGTCATCATTTTCTCGCTACTCCGATGACCAATTGAGCTCAAATTTTCACAGGCTTGTTATTTTATGCTTATGTTGGGATACACAAAGTGAGAAGACGGGTCTTTGACAATTACCAAAGGTGTACCTTGCCTTTAAAGGAACCCAAACCACTTATCGTGAAGAGTAGGGAAGAAGAGTACCCCATTGTTTCTAGTTCACATAGCAAGCACCCTTACAGGCTTTCTCAGGCTCGTCAGCTTGTGGAGCTACAGTGACTAAGTTCACTTATGAGGTGTATTTGAGCATTTATTGTGTTTATCCTTTGGTAGTTGAGGCACCATCCCCTTCCGAGGCAAGATCAGTTTCAAGATTTAGTGGACAGCGCTAAGGCGAGAGGATTCACGATAGACACAAGGTTAGTGTGTCAGTAAACTTGCAGTTTGTCTCCCACTTTCATGAGGAATTTTTATCTGTTGGAAAATGAGTGCATGTCACAGAAAAATGCAAGTGCTTGAATGTAATATGAATATTCATTCCTTTCCTTCGGATGCTGCATAAATTTGTTGAGGTTCTTTTATAACTTAGTGTAAATATCCATGAATGGCTTTGTGCCAGGACCCAATTGACCATCAATCAATCAATCAATAAAACATTTATTTCCACATTCACATCACATGGAGGCATCATCCTAAAAGCCGAGGCTTGTGGCGGATGTGCCCGGGGTTTTATAGGGTCATTATTACAAAACTTAATTTGACCTTGACTTCCATAAAAGAGTTTAAAGACCTTATAAAGCTTCGACCTAGGAAACAACTTTTGCATAATCTGACAAACTCTTCCCCATCCGTGAAAAATACATCAACAACTCAAAAATGTATTAAACTGACTGCGTGGGTTTCCCCGTGGAATAGTTCTCTGAACTTACCTCCCATATTTAGAACTGAAACTTCCATCTTTGTCTTCTGTCCATTGGGTTCTTGGCTAGTACAGTCATAAAGTTCACTTTTCTGAGAGTCCTTTGTTTCACAACTATAATAAATGAAACAAAACTGTTATAAGATTGTCTTGAGCAAGCATTTTTAAGAGTTCTTAATCATTGTCTCGTATTCTTAAGAGTTCTTAATCATTGTCTCGTATTCTTAGCTCCAATAAGACCTTAGCCGAGTCTCTGGATAAGTGCGTTGACCCCAAGGATCCTGTCTACAATAAGATTCTACGTTCACTGGCGACTAAAGCAATGTCTAATGCTTTGTACTTCTCCACTGGTAGTCTGCCTAGAGATCAGTTCTTTCACTATGGTAAGAACTTGACAAATAGTATATAAGAAATATTACACAGCACTTGAGTAGATTCTTGTGATTTGATTGGAGGATTGTAGGTCACATGGCATTCATTATTCGAACCATTACATGGCGTCTGACATAAATGTAAACCATGGGTATGTACTATTAACCATGAGTATACAATGTATGTACTAGAAATCATGAGTATTTGTACTAGAAATCATGAGTATTTGTACTAGAAATCATGAGTATATGTACTAGAAATCATGAGTATTTGTACTAGAAATCATGAGTATTTGTACTAGAAATCATGAGTATATGTACTAGAAATCATGAGTATTTGTACTAGAAATCATGAGTATTTGTACTAGAAATCATGAGTATATGTACTAGAAATCATGAGTATTTGTACTAGAAATCATGAGTATATGTACTAGAAATCATGAGTATTTGTACTAGAAATCATGAGTATATGTACTAGAAATCATGAGTATTTGTACTAGAAATCATGAGTATTTGTACTAGAAATCATGAGTATATGTACTAGAAATCATGAGTATTTGTACTAGAAATCATGAGTATTTGTACTAGAAATCATGAGTATTTGTACTAGAAATCATGAGTATATGTACTATAAATCATGAGTATTTGTACTAGAAATCATGCGAATTTGTACTATAAGTCGTGAGTATTTTGTACTATAAATCGTGTGTAGTTGTACTATTCACCGTGCATTTTCGTCCAATCCTTTTTTACTGCACGCAAGAAGAAATAACCCCCCAAAAATAATTTTCTTTTATAGGTCTGGCACTGGATCGCTACACGCATTTCACGTCACCTATCAGACGATATGCTGATATTATTGTAAGTAAATTAACAAGGTCAAAGTTAAGAACTTTATTTGTTATTTTATTCTTATTCAATGTTATGAAACTGTGCACTGCAACATGTCAATGTTACGAGTATTAATTTTTGTTTAGGTGCATCGACTTTTGATGGCTGCTATTTCTGACGATGGTGATGATGCCAACAGTACGCAGTTGCTTAGCAACAATGCACTAGAGGAGTTATGTGTACACATAAACAACAAACATAGGGTGAGATTTGGAGCAAAATTTGATATTCAATTATTTTTGACCCCCCCCCCCCCCTGTTTTACCCTATCCTTTCTTCTGGGTGGGGTATTAGTTGTCTATCTTGGTGGTAGGCAACCGACCTTGTAGAGGTGCTGGTCACCTGTTCCTCCTTGGCACCACTGTCTGGGTATTTTATGCAAGTTTGCAAATTTGTATCTATTTTCTTTCTCTTTTTTTTCGGTCATAGTTACATTTTGGGTTTTTTGTTGCTTTTTATTGACTACTTGTTGTTTGCCTGTACAAAATGTAGCACATAAAATGAAATGTGTATTATAAATTTAATAAATTAAATAAATTAAACAAATCAAGTGAAGAAAAAAAAACAAAAACAAAACAATAATAGCATTTATCTTGCAATCCTATAAGTAGGATTTGAAACTTTGCATGGTAGAAGTACGATATGGAAAAGTTTGCGGTAACACCATGTAATGACTATCTCTAATGAGTTGGGGTGGTTCTGAAAGAACCGTTGGTTTCAACTCAACGTTTCGATCAGTATGCTCTGATCGTCTTCTGGAGAAAGCTGGACTCTGATGCTGCATGCTGCTTAAGTACTGTGGAGATGGATTAGCTTGGTGATGCACGAAGGCGGGAAATAGAGACGGGAAAAGATTATACAAAACACTATTTACAAAGTTATACATTGTTTGTAGATGTGAATAAGAAAGCCTTCAACTCATTTGTATCAGTTGAAGTACAACAGTAAATATGTATATATTTACTTACTTTTATTAACTGATAATTTTGATATTTGATTTGATTTGTTTCCCAGGCCTCTCAGCATGCTCAGCAGGACTCCCAGGGGTTATTCCAAACATTATTCTTCAAGGATCGAGACCCTTTGAGCGATGAGAGCTGTACGGTGGACGCAGTCATCCAAACCCTCAGGGCTAATGGCTTTCTGGTCTTCATCCCCAGGTAAATATCAAAACATTTGATATTTCTGGTAGTAAAATCATAAGCCATTTTGAGATATGGCGGACACAATGCTACAACACTATAAGGTTTGGGTGTGTGTATATACCCAAACCACACATTGCACTCCTATCAAGTCCGCCATACCTCAAAAAGGCTTATAGAAGCCGTAGAAGTGAAAGATTTAACTGTAGTTTGTGTTATTAGGTGAGGTGTGTAGTAACACCATGTGAAAAGAACCGTAGGTTTGTGTGTAAAGTCAGGGTATATTCCTGGTAATTGTCAAAGACCAGTATCCTCACGTGGTGTATCCCAACATATGCACGTAGTAACAACTATGTGGACATTTTGGCGCAATTGGTCATCAAAGTTGCAAAGAAGTAATGAAAGAAAGAACACCCTTGTTGCATAGAATTGTGTGTTTTCAAATGCCTGAGAAGGGTTTGGGGGGCTTTTGCTTGGGCTTGAGGTCCAGCGGTTATTTAGAAACATGTGCTGTCCTTACTTCAGAGCAGCAGCGCCAACCCTGAGCTGTAGTTTTAAAGACAGTGGACACTATTGGTAATTGTCAAACACCAGTCTTCTCACTCGATGTATCTAAACATATGCATAAAATAACAAACCTGTGTAAATTTCAGCTCAATCGGTCATCGAAGTTGCGAGATAATAATGAAAGAACAAACACCCTTGTGACACAAAGTTGTGTGCTTTCTTATGCTTGATGTTCTAAATCTGAGGTCTCGAAATCAAATTTGTTGAAAATTACTTCTTTCTCGAAAACTACTTCACTTCAGAGGGAGCCGGTTCTCACAATGTTTACACTATCAACCTCTCACCATTACTCATTGCCAAATAAGTTTTTATGCTAAAAATTTTTTCGAGTAATTACCAACAGTGTCCACTGCCTTTAGAAACAGCCTCATTTTGGCACTGCGCAGTATAACACACACAAAAAAAAGATTTAAAAAAAAGTGCATTCAAGATATGTTGCTGCAATGACGTCAGGTAAAGGTGGAACTTTTGGGATGCAAGGTGGCAGCAGACTCACCAGGTTAATCTATTACTTTCATAGTTATGTGCGCATGCTCAGAACTCTGTGAACAACGCGAATTTACCTGGTAAGTCTGCTGCCACCAACGATCCAAAGTCTCATATTTATATATAGTTTATAATGATTCCTGTAAGTTGCAGCTGTCCGCTGTTGGATATCAATAATAAATAAATTAAATAAATAAAAAAATATTGGGTCAGTGAGACTTATGGCTGAATGCCTCATCTGAAGGACAAATATTTTGTTGCTTATTTTTTCTTTAATTTTGTTGTTCTGTTCAGGTATGGAATAAAAGGAGCAGTAACACTGAAGAACAAAGAGGGCCAGGTTTTTGATGTCACAGAAGATAGAAAGACTTCGTGGACGTCAGGTTAGTATAAGATTTGTGTCAAGATATAGAAAGATGCCTTATTTTTTCTTAGATTTTCAAAGATTAATGTGTGTCTCATTTCATGCTTGCTTCATGATATGGAATGATTTTGACTTGTGGTATTTTTTATTTTTCTGTTCATTTATCTTTCCAATCCAGGCTCAATAACGAGAGATGATTATTCCATCACTGTGACATCCGCAACCAGTCAGTCTAGTTTCCATCTGTTTGACCATGTAACAGTAAGTCAAAACATTCTTCAGAATATTTTGTGAAGGAAAATATTCAAATTGTGGGTGAAGATACTTATACTTTCCATCTGAAAGTTTCCTTTTTAAACAACTCATTCAATCATGGGTTTCCACTATAAATCTGGCACTACCTATGCAAGGGTAGTGTCAGAAAAGCCCATGGCTCAAACAAAACAAACAAATAAGCCCATGGCCATGGGCTTATTTATCATAACATCAACTCAAATTTTTTATTTTTGGAATCCTATTGTTGAAGTGAAACCCTGATCACACCTTGAGTGCCAGTGTGGCAGCAGATTTTGTTTTTTCATACAGCGAATTGTGTAGAAATTATGTCTGATAACGTCCTTCCTTCAGCCCATGTTGATTTACCATATGGGGGACACGCACACTTGGGTGACAGAATCCCCTTAGACATAGGCATGGTTGGTGCATGCTACTCATAATTCAAATGTAGTCTTACATACCGAAAAAACTGAACGTCGAAGCGCCTTGAGTGTCACTGCGTGACGGATATGTGCGCTTTATAAGAAGCCACCGTGGTTAATATTGTTCTTGTATGATAGGTTCGTATCTCAGTACAATCATCAAGAGCTCATTCACAGCGTCTGTGCCTCCAGCTAGTGTCCAAGGAACCGCACCTATCTAGCCAAGTAGTGGTAGAAGGACACGGTCTACGCACAGACATAGTACAGGTATGTACTGAAAAATGCAGTCATGATAATCTTTCTCTAGTTTGATTTCCAATTTTTTGGTTCTTGGCAAAAAACTTTTTCTGTTTTTTCTTTTTTATAATGTTGAATATTTTTGTATTCGTCTTGTTATTAGCTTGCGCTGTTTTGATGTTTAAAGACACTGGACACTATTGGTAATTGTCAAAGACCAGTCTTCTCACTTAGTGTATCTCAACAAAATAACAAACCTGTGAAAATTTGAGCTCAATTGGTCGTCGAAGTTGCGAGATAATAATGAAAGAAAAAACACCTTGTCACACAAAGTTGTGTGCATTTAGATGGTTGATTTTGAGACCTCAAATTCTAAATCTGAGGTCTCGAAATCAAATTCGGGGAAAATACTTCTTTCTCAAAAACTATGTCACTTCAGAGGGAGCCGTTTCTCACAATGTTTTATACCGTCAACCTCTCCCCATTACTCGTTACCAAGTAAGGTTTTATGCTAATAATTAATTTGAGTAACTACCAATAGTGTCCACTGCCTTTAAGAAAAAGAAAAAAAAGGAAAACAAAACATTTGTGATTAATGGTGCCTGAAAAGTCTATTGGAGCCAACACGACATGTACATGTAGGTCAGTCCTTTCCAATGACTAAATATCATGCCAGAATAACAGTTTTTTAATAAGTGCAGGAATTTGGTAACCAGCCAAATTGCCATGCTCTGTAAAATGTATTTGACTGGTACCTCGACAGTTTGTGATACAGCTTTTGCTAGACAGTTTGTTGTTTGCTTATCTCCATGCCTGTAGTTTGTCAGTTGAGGCTGTCTACATGTGAAACAATAGAAAACTCTCAGCCAAAGATAGCTTTTCATTGACTTATAATAGTAATAATAAAACCATTCTTGAGTGAACGAACTGTTTTGTGCTTGTTTTGTCCCAATTTATATTTGGCCAGTATTGATTATTCTTGTTTTGCTCACTGTGTTTCTTTCTTCAGGCGGTAACCAAGGAGTCTGAAGATAAGCCCCAGTCAGCATGCCTCATCACTGACAGTGCAGACGTGCTGGGTACCAGTCTTCATGAGCTCAAAGCAGAGTATGGTCAAACAGACAAGGAGAAGAGCTTGTACAGCATCCTGCAACAGTTTGCCGAGATTGGTCTTCAGGAACCAGGATGAACTGTACAGCATCCTGCAACAGTTTGCCGAGATTGGTCTTCAGGAACCAGGATGAACTGTACAGCATCCTGCAACAGTTCGCCGAGATTGGTCTTCAGGAACCAGGATGAACTGTACAGCATCCTGCAACAGTTTGCCGAGATTGGTCTTCAGGAACCAGGATGAATAGTACCTGGCTGAAATAATATGTAAATTAACCTGTATTTTGACTTTTTTTGTAAATATAAATTGCAAATGAGTTGAGTTGTCTTCAATGTGTTATATAGTTGGCAAAGTAATCGACCCTCTACAAGGTTAAATTTAAGATCACACGGTCCAGCAGTTTAATTTTGGTAAAAAAATTGAAAAACGCACAAGGGGCAAGTCCAGCATTTTAATCAAATTTTGGTCAAAAATTGAAAAACGCACAAGGGGTAAGTCCAGCATTTCAAATTTTGTTCAAACATTGAAAAAAGGACAAGGGGTAAGTCCAGCATTTTAATCAAATTTTGGTCAAACATTGAAAAACGCACAAGGGGTAAGTCCAGCATTTTAATCAAATTTTGGTCAAAAATTGAAAAACGCACGAGGGGTAAGTCCAGCATTTTAATCAAATTTTGTTCAAACATTGAAAAAAGGACAAGGGGTAAGTCCAGCATTTTAATCAAATTTTGGTCAAAAATTGAAAAACGCACAAGGGGTAAGTCCAGCATTTTAATCAAATTTTGTTCAAACATTGAAAAAAGGACAAGGGGTAAGTCCAGCATTTGAATCAAATTTTGTTCAAACATTAAAAAAAGGACAAGGGGTAAGTCCAGCATTTTAATCAAATTTTGGTCAAAAATTGAAAAACGCACAAGGGGTAAGTCCAGCATTTTAATCAAATTTTGTTCAAACATTGAAAAAAGGACAAGGGGTAAGTCCAGCATTTTAATCAAATTTTGGTCAAAAATTGAAAAAAGGACAAGGGGTAAGTCCAGCATTTTAATCAAATTTTGGTCAAAGATTGAAAAACGCACAAGGGGTAAGTCCAGCATTTTAATCAAATTTTGGTCAAAAATTGAAAAACGCACAAGGGGTAAGTCCAGCATTTTAATCAAATTTTGGTCAAAAATTGAAAAACGCCCAAGGGGTAAGTCCAGCATTTCAATCAAATTTTGTTCAAACATTGAAAAAAAGACAAGGGGTAAGTCCAGCATTTTAATCAAATTTTGGTCAAACATTGAAAAAAGGACAAGGGGTAAGTCCAGCATTTTAATCAAATTTTGGTCAAACATTGAAAAACGCACAAGGGGTAAGTCCAGCATTTTAATCAAATTTTGGTCAAAAATTGAAAAATGCACAAGGGGTAAGTCCAGCATTTTAATCAAATTTTGTTCAAACATTGAAAAAAGGACAAGGGGTAAGTCCAGCATTTTAATCAAATTTTGGTCAAAAATTGAAAAACGCACACGGGGTAAGTCCAGCATTTTAATCAAATTTTGGTCAAAAATTGAAAAACGCACAAGGGGTAAGTCCAGCATTTTAATCAAATTTTGGTCAAAAATTGAAAAACGCCCAAGGGGTAAGTCCAGCATTTCAATCAAATTTTGTTCAAACATTGAAAAAAAGACAAGGGGTAAGTCCAGCATTTTAATCAAATTTTGGTCAAACATTAAAAAAAGGACAAGGGGTAAGTCCAGCATTTTAATCAAATTTGGTCAAACATTGAAAAACGCACAAGGGGTAAGTCCAGCATTTTAATCAAATTTTGTTCAAACATTGAAAAAAGGACAAGGGGTAAGTCCAGCATTTGAATCAAATTTTGGTCAAAAATTGAAAAAAGGACAAGGGGTAAGTCCAGCATTTTAATCAAATTTTGGTCAAACATTGAAAAAAGCACAAGGGGTAAGTCCAGCATTTTAATCAAATTTTGGTAAAAAATTGAAAAACGCACAAGGGGTAAGTCCAGCATTTTAATCAAATTTTGGTCAAACATTGAAAAACGCACAAGGGGTAAGTCCAGCATTTTAATCAAATTTTGGTCAAAAATTGAAAAACGCACAAGGGGTAAGTCCAGCATTTTAATCAAATTTTGGTCAAACATTGAAAAAAGCACAAGGGGTAAGTCCAGCATTTTAATCAAATTTTGGTCAAACATTGAAAAAAGGACAAGGGGTAAGTCCAGCATTTTAATCAAATTTGGTCAAAAATTGAAAAAAGCACAAGGGGTAAGTCCAGCATTTTAATCAAATTTTGGTAAAAAATTGAAAAATGCACAAGGGGGAAGTCCAGCATTTTAATCAAATCTTGGTCAAAAATTGAAAAAACGCACAAGGGGTAAGTTCAGCATTTTAATCAAATTTTGGTCAAACATTGAAAAACGCACAAGGGGTAAGTCCAGCATTTTAATCAAATTTTGGTCACTAAAATTGAAAAACGCACAAGGGGTAAGTCCAGCATTTTAATCAAATTTTGTTCAAACATTGAAAAAAGGACAGGGGTAAGTCCAGCATTTAATCAAATTTGGTCAAACATTGAAAAAAGCACAAGGGGTAAGTCCAGCATTTTTAATCAAATTTTGGTCAAACTTGAAAAACCGCACAAGGGGTAAGTCCCAGCATTTTAATGAAATTTGGTCAACATTGAAAAAACGCACAAGGGTAGTCCAGCATTTTAATCAAATTTGGTCAAAATTGAAAAACGCACAAGGGGTAAGTCCAGCATTTAATCAAATTTTGGTCAAAATTGAAAAACGCCCAAGGGGTAAGTCCAGCATTTCAATCAAATTGTTCAACATTGAAAAAAACAGGGTAAGTCCACATTTTAATCAAATTTTGGTCACACATTGAAAAAAAGGACAAGGGGTAAGTCCAGCATTTTAATCAAATTTTGGTCAAACATTGAAAAACGCACAAGGGGTAAGTCCAGCATTTTTATCAAATTTTGGTCAAAATTGAAAAATGCACAAGGGGTAAGTCCAGCATTTTACTCAAATTTTGTTCAAACATTGAAAAAGGACAAGGGGTAAGTCCAGCATTTGAATCAAATTTTGGTCAAAAATTTAAAAACGCACACGGGGTAAGTCCAGCATTTTAATCAAATTTTGGTCAAAAATTGAAAAACGCACAAGGGGTAAGTCCAGCATTTTAATCAAATTTTGGTCAAAAAATGAAAAACGCCCAAGGGGTAAGTCCAGCATTTCAATCAAATTTTGTTCAAACATTGAAAAAAAACAAGGGTAAGTCCCGCATTTTATCAAATTTTTGGTCAAACATGAAAAGGACAAGGGGTAAGTCCAGCATTTAATCAAATTTTGGTCAAACATTGAAAAACGCACAAGGGTAAGTCCAGCATTTTAATCAAATTTTGGTCAAAAATTGAAAAATGCACAAGGGGTAAGTCCCAGCATTTTAATCAAATTTTTGGTTCAAACATTGAAAAAGGACAAGGGGTAAGTCCAGCATTTTAATCAAATTTTGGTCAAAAATTGAAAAACGCATACGGGGTAAGTCCAGCATTTTAATCAAATTTTGTTCAAACATTGAAAAAAGGACAAGGGGTAAGTCCAGCATTTTAATCAAATTTTGGTCAAACATTGAAAAACGCACAAGGGGTAAGTCCAGCATTTTAATCAAATTTTGGTAAAAAATCGAAAAAACGCACAAGGGGTAAGTCCAGCATTTTAATCAAATTTTGGTAAAAAATTGAAAAACGCACAAGGGGTAAGTCCAGCATTTTGATCAAATTTTGGTCAAAAATTGAAAAAACGCACAAGGGGTAAGTTCAGCATTTTAATCAAATTTTGGTCAAACATTAAAAAACGCACAAGGGGTAAGTCCAGCATTTTAATGAAATTTTGGTCAAACATTGAAAAACGCACAAGGGGTAAGTCCAGCATTTTAATCAAATTTTGGTCAAAAATTGAAAAACGCACAGGGGTAGTCCAGCATTTTATCAAATTTTGGTCAAAAATTGAAAAAACGCACAAGGGGTAAGTCCAGCATTGATCAAATTTTGTTCAACATTGAAAAAGGACAAGGGGTAAGTCCAGCAATTTAATCAATTTTGGTCAAACATTGAAAACACAAGGGTAAGTCCAGCTTTTAATGGAAATTTTGGTCAACATTGAAAAACGCACAAGGGGTAAGTCCACATTTTAATCAAATTTTGGTCAAAAATTGAAAACGCACAAGGGGTAGTCCAGCATTTTAATCAATTTTGGTCAAAAATTGAAAAACGCCCAAGGGGTAAGTCCAGCATTTCAATCAAATTTGTTCAAACATGAAAAAAGACAAGGGTAAGTCCAGCATTTTAATCAAATTTTGGTCAAACATTGAAAAAAAGGACAAGGGTTAAGTCCAGCATTTTAATCAATTTTGGTCAAACATTGAAAAACGCACAAGGGGTACGTCCAGCATTTTAATCAATTTTGGTCAAAATTGAAAAATGCACAGGGTAAGTCCAGCATTTAATCAAATTTGGTTCAAACATTGAAAAAAGGACAAGGGTAAGTCCAGCATTTTAATCAAATTTTGGTCAAACATTGAAAAAAAGGCACAAGGGGTAAGTCCAGCTTTTAATCAAATTTTGGTAAAAATTGAAAAATGCACAAGGGGGAAGTCCAGCATTTTAATCAAATCTTGGTCAAAAATTGAAAAGCCACAAGGGGTAAGTTCAGCATTTAATCAAATTTTGGTCAAACATTGAAAAACGCACAAGGGGTAAGTTCAGCATTTTATCAATTTTGGTCAAACATTGAAAACGCCAGGGGGAAGTCCAGCATTTTAATCAATTTTGGTCAAACATTGAAAAACGCACAGGGGTAAGTCCAGCATTTTAATCAATTTTGGTCAAAAATTTAAAAACGCTCAAGGGGTAAGGTCCAGCATTTTAATCAATTTTGATTCAAACATGAAAAAAGGACAAGGGGTAAGTCCAGCATTTTAATCAAATTTGGTCAAAAATTGAAAAACGCACAAGGGGTAAGTCCAGCATTTTATCAAATTTTGTTCAAAACATTGAAAAAAAGCACAGGGGTAAGTCCAGCATTTGAATCAAATTTGGTCAAACAATTGAAAAAAAGGACAAGGGGTAAGTCCAGCATTTTAATGAAATTTTGGTCAAAGATTGAAAAACGCACCAAGGGGGCAAGTCCAGTATTTTAATCAAATTTTGGTCAAAAATTGAAAAAACGCACAAGGGGTAAGTCCAGCATTTTAATCAAATTTTGGTCAAAAATTGAAAAACGCCCAAGGGGTAAGTCCAGCATTTCATATCAAATTTTGTTCAAAACTTGAAAAAAGACAAGGGGTAAGTCCAGCATTTTAATCAAATTTTGGTCAAACATTGAAAAAGGACAAGGGTTAAGTCCAGCATTTTAATCAAATTTTGGTCAAACATTGAAAAACGCACAAGGGGTAAGTCCAGCATTTAATCAAATTTTGGCCAAAAATTGAAAAATGCACAAGGGGTAAGTCCAGCATTTTAATCAAATTTTGTTCAAACATTGAAAAAAGGACAAGGGGTAAGTCCAGCATTTTAATCAATTTTGGTCAAAAATTGAAAAACGCACACGGGGTAAGTCCAGCATTTTTATCAAATTTTGTTCAAACATTGAAAAAAGGACAAGGGGTAAGTCCAGCATTTTAATCAAATTTTGGTCAAACATTGAAAAAAGGACAAGGGGCAAGTCCAGCATTTTAATCAAATTTTGGTCAAACATTGAAAAACGCACAAGGGTTAAGTCCAGCATTTTAATCAATTTTGGTAAAAAATTGAAAAACGCACAAGGGGTAAGTCCAGCATTTTGATCAAATTTTGGTCAAAAATTGAAAAAACGCACAAGGGGTAAGTTCAGCATTTTAATCAAATTTTGGTCAAACATTGAAAAACGCACAAGGGGTAAGTTCAGCATTTTAATCAAATTTTGGTCAAACATTGAAAAACGCACAAGGGGTAAGTCCAGCATTTTAATCAAATTTTGGTCAAAAATTTAAAAAAGGACAAGGGGTTATTACAGCATTTTAATTAAATTTTTGTCAAACATTGAAAAAAGGACAAGGGGTAAGTCCAGCATTTTAATCAAATTTTGGTCAAACATTGAAAAAAGGACAAGGGGCAAGTCCAGCATTTTAATCAAATTTTGGTAAAAAATTGAAAAACGCACAAGGGGTAAGTCCAGCATTTTAATCAAATTTTGGTCAAAAATTGAAAAAACGCACAAGGGGTAAGTCCAGCATTTTAATCAAATTTTGGTCAAAAATTGAAAAAACGCACAAGGGGTAAGTTCAGCATTTTAATCAAATTTTGGTCAAACATTGAAAAACGCACAAGGGGTAAGTTCAGCATTTTAATCAAATTTTGGTCAAACATTGAAAAACGCACAAGGGGTAAGTCCAGCATTTTAATCAAATTTTGGTCAAAAATTTAAAAAAGGACAAGGGGTTATTACAGCATTTTAATTAAATTTTTGTCAAAAATTATAAAAAGCACAAGGGGGTAACGTCCAGCATTTTAATCATTTTTTTGTCAAAAATTTAAAAAAAAGGACAAGGGGTTAGTCAAGTGTTTTAATCAGATTTTGGTCAAAAATTGAAAAAAGCACAAGGGGTAAGTCCAGCATTTTAATAACAAAATTGTCAAAAATTGAAAAACGCACTTATTTCACGAATCAAAAGTATTCACACGTTGTTGATTTGTGGGACTTTCAAAATTCACGCTTTAAATTTGTGGGACTTTCAAAATTCACGCTTTAAATTTGTTGGGGGTCTTAGTTTAGGAAATCATTCCACTCACCCACACAAAAGAATTCTCTCACTATCAACTGCAAGAATCAGTGTATTTAATAAATATGAATCTTAAAGGCAAATAACCACATCCATGGTGTCTTCCTGTCAGCTCCAAAGAACATAAATAACAACAGTTTGTATAGAAAATTATCCCTTGACATAAGGATATCCTATGCCCCTTTAAGAATACTATGTGTCTTGTCCTTAAGAATACCTCAATAATGTTCTGAAGATTTTGTTAATCTTTGTGTTTTTACAATAAAGTCCTGTACAATTCTCTCTTAAGAACATTGCAATACTTAAGTACATACCAGTCCATGCTTCTGAATTATTTACACTGTACAAACGTTACTTATAGGTGATCAGAGTTTCTCCTCAAATAGAATTGTTCTCATTGCAAACATTTCAAAAGACTTTCTTAAAACCAGGATCCACTTTTATAAAGCTGCAAAGCAGAGAGTATGGCTCATTAAAACAGATTTGCCGTATAAAGCAAAATTATACAGGGTACCTGACATGCTGGTAACCTTTGCTGAGCGGAAGTTCTTTCTGCTTAGCAGTTTCATAAAAATGAACCCATCTGGTAAACAACAAGACAAGCCAAAGGTGTTCTCTTTCAACTTTATATAACAATGTGTTTAAAAAAATAAAATGTGGAGCTACTCTCTTGAGAAACTCCACTTATGAGAGTTGTTAGCTATGAATAGTTCAAATGGCAATGAACTCACAATAACAGCCGGGCTCAATTTCTTAGAGCCACCTAAGCAGAATAAGCAGGAAACCAGTGTGTATACAATATATGGTATTTTGACTGGTAACCTTATTCTGGTAAGCAACGTTATTGTGCTTGAAAGCTCCATGAATGTCTATGAAATTCAGCCCTGAACTTATCACGCACCAAATAAATAAATTAAGTAATACAAAAATCCCTCTTAAATCGTAACATTATACCAAGGGCCATGTCTAGGTGTGTGCAACAATGCCTATGTGATTCAGTTTTGCCATACAATGAACTTTATATTTTGCAAGAGGCACCGATTAAAGAGAGTGGACACTATTGGTAATTGTCAAAGACCAGTCTTCTCACTTGGTGTATCTCAACATATGCATAAAATAACAAACCTGTGAATATTTGAGCTCAATCGGTCGTTGAAGTTGTGAGATGATAATGAAAGAAAAAAACACCAGTGTCACACGAAGTTGTGTGCTCTCATTTTCAGTTGTGTGCTGTCTCGAAAACTACATCACTTCAGAGGGAGCTGTTTCTCACAATGTTTTATACTATCGACCTCTCCCCATACATGTAACTCTTACTCAAGTAAGGTTTTATGATAATAGTTATTTTGAGTAATTACTAATAGTGTCCACCGCCTTTAAAAGAGTTCCTACTGTTGCTCTTGCTGTATAATGGAGGTTCTGGTTTATCTATAAAATGCATTGTGACGTTCAGTGGATACAATTAATGAATAAGACAGTGACCAAACAACCTGTCTTAACATCACACCAGGCTTGGTTGGCGGCTACAGCTATGGCTACAACTATTGTTAGGGACAATAACACATGATGATGAGGTGATCCAGCCCTAGCCGTAGCCGTAGCCGTAGCCGCCAAATTTGACATGGTCATTGAAGCAGTGAAGAAGAGACAATGGCTCCGCTAACATTGAAATGTGTCATGCTATAGACCAATCCGACGAAACAAAATTGGTAGCGCCTTCTATTGAAAATTACCAACAGCTGTGTCTTTTTGTGCACAATCTAGGCATTGAAGACACCGCAACAAATGGCGCGCGATGCCCAACACTTGCGGGCCCGGTGCGCATCGGATTGGTCTATACATATATGAAGCAGTTAACTCCAAAACATTGCCCAACTTTGTACAGAAGAATCAATGAAAATACAAAGACCAATAATGGCGCTGCTTACATGTACTACTGCGGAATTCAAGTTACATCTAAGCACATAATTCTATGGTAAGCAGCACCATGATAGGCCTAGGGCCCAATTTTAATAAAGCCTGTCAGCACAAAAACTTGCTAAGCAAAGAATAAAATCTTGCCAGAAATGGGTCACCAGCCAACATTCCATAAAAATTATACTGTTGTCACCGGTGCCGCACTCATTTTTTGCTACAAAGGAATTTGCTAAGCTGCATTTTCTGCTAAACAGCTTTATAAACTACATGTATAGGCCCCAGATGCTCCAGGCAAAATGTGATTATTGTTTACATGAATCTACAAGGTGTTAATCCGGCTCAGCTCATACTTTCTTTAGCAAAAAATGTAGCTAAACAAAAAATTTGCCAAAAATCAAGGCACTTTTATTATGAGGTTGAGTAAATGGCAAACAAGGTTTGTGGCTCGATGTGAAATTATTTCATTATTTTGACAAAAATACAAATGTAGCAGCTTGACCCGTTAAAACCTGTACTCGCTATACTTTTACAAATTTTGAGCAAACAAAAAAATGAAGTTGTACAAAAAATCTAAAATTCATCTGGACCTTGTTATCCAACATGAAAAACACATATAAAGAAGTAATTTTTGTACTTCGTCCAAAGAGGCAGGAAGTTTGATTACTTTGGAATTTGAGTGAGTGGGTGGGTGGTTGGTGGTGAAGAGAAAGGGTACCCTAAAATAAACTACATCTAGACCTTAAAAACACTGTATTACAATGATCAAAAGTGCAGTATTACCACACTTTACCATGGGTATAGCAAAAACACGTACCATAGAAATACCATCATAACCACAGTCAATTTACCACGGACTATGTAGCAAATACATTTTAGCCGCGTCAGTAAAAAAAAAATGAGGTGGGTGCTGGATACATGTTTAATACCTTCCTTGCTAGGCTATTTGTCTAAAGATATTTTTTTCTACTCCCAATTCACTGTAGAAATACAAGTTATAATACCCTGAGCTTCTCAATATGAAAGCGATGAACAAATACATACACACAGAATGAATATCTTGGAAGTTCATAAATAAATAAATGGGGATTATAAAGAGGCCATGAGGCATCTTGAGAAACCATTAAAGGATCCTGCTTACATTGGTCGGCACTCAGGATTTCCAAACCACCAGTTTCGACCACCACACATTTTCCAAATTTTTAAGTTACACTTGCCATTTCCTTTCAAAGGTTTTCAACGAAATGTAAAATTTGATATTTACCAGTAAAAAATGATATCCGAAGCAATTCATTTTAAGCACTTCTTTGATTTGAGTCTATTTATACGGTGTACCATGTAACTGATCTATCTCCCAATGGTGTCCAGGGAAAATGAAATCCAAAGCAGAACCCTGCCATTATTTGGGGTCCAAACATCTGGACTGACCAATCAAAACATCCAAGAAAAAAAACGACCACTGGCCCCTCTACAAACCACTACTTCTCTTCAGAGATGGTCACTCAGCAAAATGACTCTATTTTAAAAAATAAAATCCCAAAACAACGAGAGACTATTATAATCAAAAATATACACTGCAGAACTCAACATAAAAATATATATAACTTAAATAAAATGGAACTGGATTGCACAATTTTATTAAGTTAAAAAGATAAAAACTGAATATATGTATATAATCTATGGTGACCATTCTGTAAATAAGCCATTTGCGTGTTAGATTGGAATCAAATCTGGTACAACGCCTGTTTCAGCCCCAAATAAATTATCAATATTTGTAATTCCTCTGACTAAATCCAGTGTTGCTATGTGGCATGGTACGACTCAATCTTAAACAGCAAACTCACACACAATTTCCAATGTTATGTGTGGCACAGGCGATACCAGTCTTTGCTAATCTGGAGGTTGCTATATTTTGTGGATCGGGTTGGCTCAGCGGTCTTTTTGCTTTTCACCTCTTTGGACCCTGGTTCGAATCCCACTTCAGACTCGAGTCTTGCACTTGGATTGGGTATTCAGCCTTATCTAAATGCGTGGGTTTTCTCCCATTCGTGTTTTCCTCCAATATCTAAAGCTGAACATTTCTTCTTGTTTCCTATTCATCCTCTTAATAGCACTATTTGTAATGATTTTTTTCTTAAGTAATCAACAGTATCTAAAAAACTGGTATTTATTATAACACACCTCTTGCTCGTTCTGTATTCTGGTTGGCTGAAACACGGTCACGTGGGATGAACCATTTATAGTACCAGAACTAATATAGTAATGGAATAGTACCAGAGCGGGCAATAGTCTTTGAATATAGTGCCCGCGGTAACAGCGCCCTCTCTTGACTTGAACCGTGAACAACAACTTCTTATTTGACATTTAAGACCGAGCTGTGTTATAAAACACATATTGACTGGCATAATTCGGTAACTAGTGTACGTCTATTCCCCCTCGGGCCTGTGAGTGACCAGAAGAGGTGGCCTATTTCCTTCGGCCTTCGGCCTCGGGAAATAGGTCGCTCTTCTGGTCACTCAAAGTCCCTTGTAATAGAAGTAAGTGCAGGTGAATACACATATAACGATGCATGAATGCCAAGTCAACATGTGAATGTACACACATATTTTAAGTATTTCAGACAACATTTTGACGTGTATATATTCAATAAATAATTCAATCTGTTTCATGTGTAGCTTTTTAAAAACTCCTTTTCTGTACTACCCTTCGACTATTAAACAAAACAAAAATAAAAAATAAAAACCTTAAGATGGCAATTAAATCATAACTCAAACAAACAAATTTCAGAAAACAAACTCAGCCTCAGAAAAGCAACATTCAACCCAAGAAAACCAAGAGACAAACTAAGTTACAAACAAACCATCTCAAAAACAAACACAACTTCCTATAACTACAGTCAGTGTATAACAAAGCTCAATTGTTTGAAAATTCACCAATCCAACATAGAATACGATTTGTAGCAAACCATGCTCAGAAAACTTTTTAAACTGTCACATCATAAAAAAATAAAAAATTATATATAAATTTGATTCGCTGTTCAACTGTATACACGTGGCAGGTTTGTGGTAGATTCATTTTTGAAATAATGAAAAATTATGCATGCTTATGCTTGTTAGGTTTTTACAAAAAAATTCACAAAATTTTGGAAATTTACAATAAAGTACAGATTGGAAAAAAAAGGTTGATCATTTGTTAAAGGAAAAAATTCATGCTAGAAACAAACAACCAGTTTTCATCTTTGTGCCAGATTTAAAAATGGAAGACTTTTTTGAATAAAAACAATTAATTATAACTGTAAAATCAGACACTGTAAATAGTTCTCTTCACATTCAGAAAATTCTTGTGTTTTGATCTTTTGTTTTCCGTCAACAGGAAATTGCGTGGGCATTTGAAGGAAGCCCTACATTTCTCTGACAAAATTCTTGATAGATGTGGCTAAGTAAAGCTTTAGGACCAACAAAGTGTTATTTGCGCTTAGAGGCTTTTGCATTAGGCGCTTTACAAATGTCTTATTATTATTATTATTATTTGTCATCAAAATTAAGAGTAAACTCGCAATTGTTGCAAAGGAGATTACAAATCCATCAGACCAAATTAAAATTCTTAGCCTTTGACATCCAACAATTTCATGTCGGGAAACATTTGTGTTTTAGTTAAATGCGTCGGATAACTTAAATACCACCGCCCATCAAAAAAACACTAAATAAATCAATAAAAAGAAAATCAACACAACAGGAAAATTAACACACAACAACGAGTACAATCTAGCAAACCAAGAACACAAGCAAACAAAAAACATCTTCCTCTTATAAATTATAAAAATCCATAAATAAAACATTTTTCAATCATTCGTAGTCATTTTGCATTGATACGACTGTTTTGTTCCGACGTCCCATTTCAAATCAACTCTGCTAGAAAAATAACCAAGTGCATTTTGGACTATGCATGGACTACAAACTATCACCATCTCTTGTGTATTCAAAGTGAGACAACCCGTGAAACTGAAGGTGTTTAAAAAAACACCAAACACAAGGTGACCATTAACTTACATCCTAGGCCTATCTGCCTTCAAGTTACCTCAATCCTCCAAAATCCTGTGTCACTCCATCTCAAATTGTTTGGACTTAGATAGAATTGGTATGCCTAGCCCAATGATAAGCACTTTGTTATTTGAGCCTCCATTCTTCAATCCTCCACTATCCTCCACTCTTATGCCAATTCAAATCAACAAAGTTTGGACTTGGGATAAGATTAGTTTGCCTAACCCAGTAATAAGTAATTGTTATATGCCTACAATCCTCAACTATCCAGCCTCTACTCCGATCTATGGTCACTGTGGCGTGTCATGGCCGAGCGGTTAAGAACACCGGATTCAAGCTCTGGTGTTTGATCAGTAGAGTGTGGGTTCGAATCCCGATTGTGACACTTGCTACGTAAAATTGGGGAGGTAGTGCTTTCTGCTCTATCGGCCAGGCTTCGAATTGATGATACCCAAGCCTACATCCGTATGGACTGTAAAAGGGGTAACCCTGTTTCAGCCCTAGGAGTAGGTGGCAACAGCCTCCGGAAAAAAACAAAAAAGTGTAGCCCACACCTTGAAGTGGCCTTCAGGCCTTGTGTGTCTGGTGAATTGCATTAACTTGGTGAAGATTGCTAAGCCTGACCCAGTGATAAGCAAATTTTATTTGGGCCAACAGCGATCAATCCTTCTGCATCCTTCATTTTTGAATGAGGTTATGGAAGGATTTTGGAGGGTTAGGGTCCAAGGGGAAGAAACCAACAGTCTCTTAGTGATAAGTGAAATATACAAAAAAGATACAACCCTAGAATTGCATTGTATGTTTAATACATGTAAAATCTTAATGGCAAAGCACCTAGAGATAGTCTAGTCAAAAAAATTACTGTTAACACATTTTTGGTCTTACAATCTAGAAACTGTCCCAAAACAGTTGCCACTTTGCATTGTTCTCACCAGTAATCTGAATACAGAACGCTATGGGAAAACACTGGTATTAGGGCACAACAAAATATTTCATTGGCTATATGAACTATACATTTCATATCTAATGACATCGTCACTTTAGCTTGATGAAGTGATATTACGGCCATGTCACACGAGGTAACTTACATTCAACAAGTTTCAGGCAATCTCATGGAAGAAAAAGCATTCACATATTAATGTTCACATATTTTTCTTTGTGATCATATCAAAGTGTTCCTTTTGCATGCAGCGCAGTTGGTTGCCTCCAAGTTGCCTGTAAAAGTTGCCTCCTGTGACAAGGCCTTCAGGCTAACACGAGGTGTGTTCAAGTTAAAAAATGAAGTGCGTATGCATCTTAGTGGCAAATGTGTAGACCCCTCATCTTGAAGCGACCGTACTCGACGAGTTGTTTGGGGTGCTGTTGATCCGCAGATGGCCCTCTTCCATAGCCTGTGGGTCTGGAAGAAACTTATACAATGGCATGCTGTTCAGGATGACTCTGGCTGCGTCTTCCCGTCCGAGATCTTTGAGTTTCTTGATCAGGGTGCCGATGGTGCTCCCGGGGTCACTGCCCCACTCTTGCAAAGTTCTCTCCGTTGGGCTGTCCGACTCCTCGGGACCGCATCGATTATTCAACGGATCCAAGACAGGTACCCGATCCATCATGCCGAGGGAGAGCGCCATCAGGCACCAGTCTTTACCCATGGGGTCAGGGGGGTCAAGGAGCATGCTCAGTTGCCGCCGGGTCAGCTCGGGGAGGTCCACAATGTGCAGGTCGATGCCGGGGATGGTGTTGGCCTCGATGGAGTCGCTGCCGAAGCAGAAGAGATCGGTGAAGGACTCCATCTCTTCCGTGATCTCATTCTGGACGGTTCGCTCCTTGCTGATCTGCGCCTGGAAGATGTGCTTAGGCTCGTAGGTCATGAGGAAGCGATCGTGGTTGCGGAGTTGGGTTGGGCTCAACATGTCCTGGTTGAGCAGCAAACCCGGATAGGATTCCTCAACGACATTCTTTACTAAGTGGACCAGATCCTCCATAAAGACAAAGCAGCCCTGCCGTGTATCACTGATCCCTCGGACCCTTACCTCGATCCCCTGTCCCTCGTTAGTCAGTACAAGTAAGGCTTCCATGCTTCCGCTCACACACTTAGCTCCGTCCTTCCACAAGACTAAATCTGTGTCCAGATCCTCCACATCTTGCTGGAAGTTCCTCCGTAATGATAGCTGAATTCGAGCAAACAGTCCGATCGGCAAGACACTCGTGCATTCGGCGATCTGTAGACGTACTCCTCCATAAACGTTCAAATTCCCATTCTCATCTTCTTTCTCCCATATCCCAAGCGGCGTATTACTCTTGATCAACGAGGGGAACTCGCACACCGTTCCCTGCGTGCAGATGTCCATCGCCTCAAGCAACTGGACGATATCGACACAGTCTGTTTCCGGGAAGACGGATTGGATGTAATGGACGCTATATTGGCCGTAGGGCTGGTCTGTGGTATCAGGTGATAGGAGTTGACCAATGATGTTTGAGCAGAGCCATCGAGGCTCGATCAAGATGATCTCTTGAAGGAGCTCACTCATGAAGCACTGAACCTGGTCAAACAAAAGCAAAACACTCCAGTAGGATTTGATGCAACATTTAAAAGGTGTAACAAAATGCAATCTTAGAAAAACTTGGGTTCTGCAAAGGATCAGCAGTGTCAAAATCCAAACTTAGAAAAAAAATTGTTCTCAGATTGCAGACCAATAATAAAAGCTGACTGTAGTAATACCAGTAAGAGTTCAGCCTATTTGAAATGTGAAGCAGGGGACTAATACCCCTGTTTCGAGCTTGAGGACATGGTTTTTATGCAACAAAAATATCTATATTATACTATCCATGAAGCAAAAATTTGCAAAGATTTTAATGCGCCCAAAGAAAGCATGTGATGCATGGACTAAATGAATCCTGATCATGACACATGTGTGCTTGAGCAAAAAGCTTTGCTTGTCTTCACCCAGGGGTATAAATGGAAGATGAATTTGTTGGTGTTGGATTATGTTAGAGTGACGAAGGATCTTTGGAAATCCCTCAAGAGGGTTTTGTTTTAACTGATCATGCTTTATACCACAATAACAGTTTAGGGTGTTAGAGTCACTGACAGTGTTGGATTTTGTTAGAGTAAAGATGGATCCTAAATCACCAATAGGAGACAGGGTTATGGTTATTCAAAGGCAGTGAACACTATTGGTAATTACTCGAAATAATTATTAGCATAACACCTTACTTGGTAACGAGTAATGGGGAGCTGTTGATAGTATAAAACATTGTGAGAAACGGCTCCCTCTGAAGTGACGTAGTTTTCAAGAAAGAAGTAATTTCCCACAAAGTTTGATTTCGAGACCTCAGAATTAGATTTTGGGGTCTCGAAATCAAGCATCTGAAAGCACACAACTTGTTGTGACAGGGGTGTTTTTTTATTTCGACGACCAATTGAGTTCTCATTTTCACAGGTTTGTTATTTTGTGCATGTGTTGAGATACACCAAGTGAGTAGACTGGTCACTTACCAATAGTGTCCAGTGTCTTTAACCTCTATACAAAAATGTTGTTCAATTGTCTTGAGCTTACCTCTCCCATGTAGTGAAGTTGTCTGACTACATCCTTAAGGTGGGGCTCACTAGCCAGCGGATTGATCTGGGTGTGAACCATATCCTCAAACTGCTGCCACGTCAGCACCGGGAAGGATTGGCACTTCTCATTCTTACGCCATGTTGGCAAGATGGAAAGGACTGCCTCGCAGAGGACTGTAAGCGGGGGCTCTTGCTGTAGATGATGTTAAAAAAAATATAAAAAAATTAAGGCATACTCCTTTTAAAGGAACATTAGTTAATTGGTTTTTGCTAACCAAACAGTTGCTGGTAGTGTAAGCACTTAATGAAATCCACCATATACATAGACTGACAAACCTGTAAAAGTTTGAGATCGATTGGCCATCTGGGTCACGAGAGAATAGTGAAAAACCCATTACAAATTTTGCATTGCATCGATGCTAAAATAAAAGTGAAAGATAAGTTAGATTATTTTTTTCTCATAGAATATGACATTTCAGACAGAAATATTTCAAGGGATGTTTTCTACTATCATGATCATTAGACCGTGTAAGTTTGATGTAAATCTGTGATCTTAACCATTTTTGTTCCTTTTCAATTCTGTAGCGTTCCTTTAACTTTTTCAGTGCTTGCTTGTTTTTTCGTATTCTGAACCCAGCTTTTTTTTTCTTTGCAGGAAAATACTGAGTGTTGGAGCGCCATGAGGGACGGATATGAGCACTAGAAAAGAAGCCATAATTATTAATTAGTATCAATCATGGCGTACCTTGACCACTGCATTCCTGAGGTTAGACAGATGGGTTCGTAGAAGCTTCATATCTCTGGACTGGGAGTTATTAGCATCCACAACAAACAGCATCTCACAGATATCAAAGAGCCGCCCGAAGCTCTTCTTAATCTGATACAGGACGATGTTTCCCTCTCCGCTGATCAGCTCACCGGAGGGTAGCTTGGGGCAGGTACGGTAGTCTGCGTGGGTCGCTACGAGGGCAATTTTCATCTGCTGGCTGTACTTGCCACAGTGACCTGACAACAGGATGGGTTGAGGTTAAAAAGAAAAGTAATAAACATGTGTTGTGTAATGCACGTAATAACCCAGTGCACTTATCTTAAAGAGAAGGGGTTCGCCCTGGAGTTCCTGGTCTGATTGGCCACATCACCTTGTAATTCATAGCACGGTGTTTTAAAGGAATAGACCTTATCATGCTGTCTCCATCTTGGTCATGTTCCTCGTATCAAATAACAATAATGAATGCTCATAATCATCTTGCAATTAGGAACCAGACTTGTTTGTTCTTCCAGCCTCGGTTTGGTACCAATGGGCAAAATTCAAGATGGCTGCACCTTGATAAAGGTCTATGGTCTCATACTTCAAAACAAAGCTCCACATCCCTTCTAGGAAAAAATACTGTGTGCTTCGATACGCCCCTAGGGGTGTGATAAAGCGCTTTACAATTCCTTTTATCACCATAAAGGATAAAAGGCCTACGAATGACTGTGACGAAGTGAGAGCAGACTGTGGCAGTATTCCAACAATTGTGTCTTGTTTATTTTATTGGAGTCTGAGTATAAGAACTCAGTATTATTGTAATTATTAACATACCGATGGGTTCGGACACCGGCAGTCTAGACTTGAGGTAGTTCATCCAGTAAGTGACTTGTGCCAGCTGATCCTCAAAGGTGTCATCGAGTCTGAAGACGATGAGGTTAATGGCACCGTCATCGTCCATGAAGTGACAGTAACTGGTGTGATACGACTCGGCACCGGGGAACTCCATTACTGTGTAATCACCGGCACCTTGTAAAAAGGGAAAATAAAAGTGAGATAAAGTCGGGTGAAAATGTGGTGTTTGTTTGATCAAACTGGACTCAGAATGCATTGAGTAGACTGTGGTAATCACAGCAGAATGCTGCTATACCAAACACCGAAGTAACAAACATTTGGATAAACTGAACAAGACCTTTGGCTCTCTTTTTCTTTTAGCACAAAACATACCCAACATCTGGCCAACAGTGAAGTCCAATCAGTAGAATGTCTGTTAATGACATCATGATGTCTATCCCTCATTAAGTTTGTGAGATCAGATCTGGGCCCTAATTCATGGCTCTGCTTACCGCCGAGTTATGTGCTTGCGATCACCATTCTCCGCTTACTGTGCAAGCACAGAATTTCTGCGCTAGCTGTGTAAGGGAAGAATGTCTAGCAAGCGCACAAACAAAAATTTCCTGCTTACCTGTGAAATAGGCTTGACGTAAGCAGAGAATTCCATGCTTCCCTAAGAGCCGATTCTTTGCTTACGCTAAACAGATCCATTAATTTGGGCCCTGGTCTGTAAAACTAAGATCCTTTCCTTATCCTACAAACCTACCTGGTATATTAATCTGAGACACGTCAATTCCTCTGGTGCCGTTATAATCCTGATCAGCGCTACTCGTCGACAGCGACCTCCCCATCAGGTTCTCTTTGCTCGCCATGTACTTCTTCGTCGCCGACCGACCGATCAGGCTCAGGTTAGACTTGGAACGGCGGAACAGCCCTCGTAAGTAGCCGCATTTCAACGAGTCAATGAGCGAGCTCTTTCCCACCCCCTGGTGGCCGAAGATCTTCAGTCGGATTCTTGACAGGGGGCCAGAGCTTGAGCTGAGCTGGTGGACGTAAACCTCTCTCATCTTCTCCTGTAGATGGACAAATTGTTGAAAAAGACCCTTTAAATTAAATTAACAGAACTCATAATTTGGTAATGATAACTGACCAATGAGGCAAAGAGATCAGAAAAAGTCTCCTTCTGTGTATTCTTTGGATTAATCTTAAGGTTTACATAATACAGTGCAGTCCTAAGTCTTAAGATTAATCCTAAGTTAGGAAGAGTTTGGTGAAATCGACGGCTGAAGAACTTACCCCTTGTAACTGTTTAAAGATGAGCACCACATCTTCATGGCCCTCTAATGTGGCTATTTGTACTGCCGTTAGACCATCCTGTTATAAAATATGAAGGAATATACTATTAACTTGGGATAATTAAACAAACCTGTAGTCTCTGACAGATATCGTACAGCCTTACCAATGAAATGTTTTCTGAAAGATATTAATTTTGCATCAAGGATAATGAATATTAGGAGAAGGTTTGCAATCATTTACAAAGTATCATAAACATGACAGCTCTTATTAATTAAGTTTGTATTGTATCAATCTGATTATAGGGGTACAGTACCTTATTTCTGTGGTCCAGTTTGCATCCAGCAAGGCACAGGTACCTGACTATTTCTATGTGGCCATGTTTAGCAGCTAACTGAAGGGCAGTTGATTCACACTAGAATACACAAAACAGTCATTCAATTAGTCACTGATTTATTTATTACAGTACTACCAATGCCCAATAACTACCCATAGAGTAGCAAACAAAATAAAAACCCGTGTACCTACCTTATTTAATGTGTCCACATTACAACCAGCGCAATGCAGTAATTCTAAGATATGAAGAGAACCATCCTTTGCTGCCACATGAAGTGACGTCTCACCAAACTGCACAAATCAAAACAAAAGAGGGCTTTATTGAAGCTATCGTAATGAATATTTACATGAAAATACAAAATTTTTAAAGTTTTACAAACATTTAAAAACAAAATATTTTATAATTTTTGCCACATAGAAATATTTTAGTGTAAGAAGAAAACCAAATAGTTTTAATTGATGTTAAATTTGCAATTGGGATGAAGAATATTGCTTTTTATTTTTATCAAGTAAAACTGTTGCTTATTGATTTTAATTATTTGTATGATTATTTGCCTTTTTCATTTAATGTCCTTTTGATCATTACAAATAATGTGAAATTGCAGAGTGATCAAGAGAAGTCTCAGGATAATTGTTAGGCAAAAAGGAACATTCACTTTCTAAGAAGAACATATTTTGTGTGGATAAAAAAAAAATGTTAATACACATTTTTCATTTAGCACCCTTTCAATCATTACGGATATGAAACTGTCTTTAAGGACCTCAAAGCACTAAGCCTACGACACCAAGTTAGGCAGTTTACCTTGTCTTGCATGTTGACGTTGCAATCATTTTCACATAGATACCTAACGATGTTATAGTGGTGTCTCCTAACAGCGTGGTGTAGCGCTGAAAGACCTTGTTTGTCGCTGTTATTAAGGAAGGCTCTGGATTTGACTAAAATTGAGACGATTTCTAAGTGGCCCCTGGCTGAGGCACAGATCAGAGGCGTCTCACCATCCTGTTATAGAAAAAAAATAGAGAAAATAGAATTAGCTGTTGCAAACTGCCTACCATATATTTTGTTTCATATTTAAAAGCATTTTTCCTTTAGTGCCCTTTTGATCATTAGGGACATGAAACTGCAATTAAGGACCTTAAATCACTTAGCCAACGAGAATAAAGAGTTCAGCCTGAGAAAGACTCTGCAAAGGTCGAAATATCGGGCCATTAACTACTTTTTGAATTTATTCCATAGGTCCTTTTGGTTGGTAAGCAGTTTGCAACAGCTAATTATATTCTCTCAGAAGTGAGTTGTGGTGTGTCTGGGCTGAGCAGTTAAGCTATGGGCCATGTGTATTGTGTAAAAATGCACATCAAAGAACTCAGTTACACCTAAAATGATTTATTTACATGGATTTTTTCTTTTCTCTTTATAGATTTGGTCACTTAAATTTAATTTGCATTCTACTTGGATATTCTTTTACAGTATTTAAGTGTTTAGGAATTTTCATATTTTGTCAATAACTTAGTCGTTTTCAGCCAAGTTGGAGAAAAGCACAATTAAATATCAAAAGCTCTGCAGAGCTTGTCAAACTGCTGAATAGGCTTTGAAAAGTAGCTGGATAGATGTAGATGTAGATGTAGAGGTTTAGAACAAAATTACAGAAAAAACACCAGCTTCTCTACCCACCTTGTTTCTGAGGTCCAAGTTAGCAGATGTGTTACACAGCGTCTGTACAATATTCATGTAACCGTGCCATGCCGAGATGTGTATAGGTGTCTCCCCATCTTCATCTTGAATATCAACGTTAATACCCAGACTGCATAGGTACTGAGCTGCCTCTACCTGCCCATAACGAGAGGCAACGTGCAATGGAGTCTCTCTCGTCTGCAAGACATATGAGGTAGAGAAAGTTATCTAGACATGTATCCAGAAGGCTTAATATGTCTGGAACAATTACTTGCTTAGTCACAATGAACCGCTTACATTTCAATTAATAATAATAATAATAATAAATAATATTTATAGAGCGCCTTTTGCAGAAGTTACAAAGCGCTGGTACAAGACTATAGAGACAGTTCCATTCATATTGATAAGCTGTCTTGCCTTTACAGGAAACAAGTACCAGACCCTGGTATTTTATGCAACACTCTCTCCTAGTAAGTGGTGTTTTAAGCTTTTTTTTATGGTGTGAAAAATTAGAAGTAACTAAAACAATAGTCAACTTTCGGGTACAACCATGTATTAAATCTCTTTTTTTAACGGAGTGTTGGCTCTGAAAACAGCTGGTGTGGAGACGAAACTGTCCGAAACGTTGAGACAACACTGGCTCATTTTAGAGCCATAACTCCCTCAAAAGAAATTTAAAACATGGTTGTACAGCACAAGTTGACTATTTTTTAGTTACTTCTTACTCTCTCCGAGCGTTACTCATGATAAAACTTACCCTGTTTTGGTCATTCAGTGGACATCCATTCTCCTTTAAGTACTCTATCAAGGCGACCTGGCCCTGCCTGGCTGCCCAGTATATTGCATTATCCCCATGCTGCCAAGAGAACAAGATAATCAAATATTTAGATTTAATCAAATATTCATTATATTAGAAATGAGATTGGTGTATTTGTGGGGCAAATAGGGTGAAAATACCTGTGTGAAAATAAATGATGTATCGTAAATTGACGGTGAACGTGCAAGCTGGCCGACTAATTTTCTTGCTAAACCTGTGAAATACACTTCTGCTTAGGGAAATTTGTCTGCCCCAGTTAGCACAAAAATTTGCTTATCGCTTTGAAACTAACCAGATGATTGCAGAGACTCATGCATGTTAAAAATGAAATGGACATTGACGTTGAAAACCAGCAGTTGTAAAATAGGTTGAGCAGCAACGGCTTAATTTCATTCCAACTTGAATATTGGGTCGTACAGGAGTCGAGAACGACATGTACCAAATCTTATTAAGATAGATTTTTACAAGATGAGATTATATGTTCTAGGGGGAAAGGGGATGGATGGTTACATCCTGCTACATCCAAAGAGCACTCAGGCAGGAAGATAATTTCTTGCTTCATATCAGGTCTAAGTGGAAAGGAGATCTACCATCCCCTGTCTGCCTCCGTCGAGGCACGCAACCAACTGAGGATAACAAATTCCTCTTAAACCCCAAAGCTTTTCTCTTTTCTTCTGTATGTCTCTCCCTGCATCTAGAAGAGGCTGCTTAAAGGGAAAGCATACCTTTGAATTTTGGAACTGTTCAATTGTTTCCATCCTAGTTGTAGCCAATACCATAAAACTAACTAGTGAAACATTCATTCCAAAAGGTGGTACTGTTTTTGAGATATTGCTGAAAATCTGGAAGAACAGGAAGAATAATCGACAATTGAAATACACAATCTGCATTTCTGTCAGTAACGCTTCCTTTTTTTAAAGGTTTTTTTTTTTAGGTTCCTTTTTCCTTTTTTTGTTCTCCTTTTTTTTTTTTCCTATTTCCATATTTCAAAATGAAAAGTTTCTCGCAATGCATTATACTATCAAAAGCTGCTACATGTATGTATACTTTTTACCAAGTAATTTTTTATTGCCATTACTTTTCAGAGTCGTTACCAAACGTGTTTTATTACGCATAAAACCGTGTGTCCAGATTAGCGGCTGCGGCCTAATCATGTCACATGAACAATGATAAAACATAGGTTGCCCATAGCAACAGCCATAGCCGTAGCTGCAGTAGCACATTCAGACACAGCCTTAGTATAATGACTTATGTTTTCATTTCATTTTTTTTTTTTTTTTTGGGGGGGGGGAATATTTTCTACAAAAATACTTTCTGAGTAATTTGTTTTGATACAGTATTTGGTTCAACAGTTTCCTGATTTCTACAAAGTTACCCCATGTACATGAGTAGGGTTTGAAACTTTGCATGGTGGAGAAGTTTGTGCCAGTCTCTGGGCTGCAGTGATTCTGTCTCACAAAGTGTGATCGCAAACCTTACTAGAAACTATTTGTACATGTAGTTTAGGCAAGCGGTTCGCAATTATTCAGGCCGACGACCCAATAGAAAATATCAGGCACTTGAACCCAACACATCTACCACTTGCCAGCTGATTTGGACCCCTGCTGCGGAAGTAATGTCATCAAAACAGGCTAGAGGGCGGTTAAAAGTTGCCGCGGTTTGCAGCGGTTATTAACATTTTGATAGAAGCTGCTTGCTTGGTCACTAATTTGGCCTTACAGGATTAACCGTAATAAAAGGTGCCACGTGCGTTTTAATTGCAGAATTAGTGTTAATGACATCAGTGAAGTGAACCATACATTTCATAAACAACAGCAGAACAGTTATTACTCTTGGCTTTAACTGCTGATTTCACAATTACTAGAATAAGTATTGTCATCTAGTTATTAATCTTGACTTTAACCGCTGACTTCACAACGACTAGAATGAACATTTCATAAACAACAGTAATACTGATTACTAAGATTAATAACTAGCTGACAATACTTATTTGATATGGCTTTTGGCTTAAACCCCCGATTTCACAATGACTAGAATAAGTATTGTCATCTAGTTACTGAATCACAATTTCTTGACTATCCCCTTCATATCCCCTTGTGTGAGTTTGCCGAGTTCCCTTGACAGGAAGATCATCTATAAAAAAAAAAATTAAAAAAAAAACACAAACAAACATCAGATGAAAACTGGCTCTAAGACCCCGTTTACACTAGATCCCAAAACCCGGATCAGACCCGGATTGAATCCGGCAAGGTGGATTAACGGCTAGTGTAAAGGCAAAAATGGGTCCGTATTCAGCAATTTTAATCCATCTTTCGAGGAGGGTTGAATCCGGCAACTAAATGCCAGATTATAATAAGGTACAGGTCAAGACAGCTTATGTTTCATGCAAATTGTATTCCTATAAGACCCCTACGGCACCGACCACGTACAGCTGTTCAAAGACGCAGATTTGCACACACCCCCCCCCCCCCTGGCAAAGTAAATGTAATTGGCCAGAAGAAAGAGACAGTCTTGCGCTTTTAGTTTTGTTTAAAAAATTTGGAGAGGGATTTGAGAGAGGATAACATTTTAATCTGGCGGCAGCTTTACTATGGGAAACAGTCCGTCACAGACTGTACCTTAAACAATTAGATTAACTGTGAAAGCTCAAGGGCATCTAGGAGTAGGAGAGGACAACCTCCATCAAGGAGTGGAGCTTCTTATCTCTGACCGTCTTGGGTTGCTCCTCCTCAGAAGAGTGTTGCAATGAGGCGAGATTTCAAAACAGAGTGGGCTGACACAGTAGAGACCTCGATTTGGGCTAACTCTCAAATTTAAGGTGGGCACCATTTTTTCTAGGGGGCACTTTTGGCCGATAAAAACTAAAACTCTCCGCTCGTATTTTTCTTAAACAAGTGGATTTCAGGACCTATGTGCCATTTTGTGTGAGATAATCTAACTCAAAGGAAAAATACCAATACATTGGCTTGAGTATTAATATGGAAATGGTTTCAAAAACATTGAAACTACTACATCAAAGCTTAATGGAGGGAGGGACATGCCAGCCCCCCCCCCAACAAAAAATAAAATAAAATAAAAATTATGCCACTGTCCAATAGATTTGTCTATTGATTTATCATGCTTGTCTGTTTTTCAAAGTACTTTCTTGAGAATGACAAAACTGTGGTGAGCACGTTTCACCATCATGTACTGTAGGTATGCATCGATCTTAATGCATCATTTACTATGCAAGACCTGGAATCAGACAAAGCACCTGCCCTCAGCAACGTGAAGATAACGCAACCTGACTCGGCGACAGCTAGCATTTAAGACGCTTGTGAAGACGCTGGTGAAGTAATTGCAAAATTCACACGGCAACCTTCAGTTTTCAACAAATCAACTTGACTAGTAACCGATTTAGACCATAGAGTCTGCAAGCGTCTTGTACCAAAATGCCCAGAGCGGCCGCCAACGGCCACAATATTTGACAAATTTTTGCTCAAACAATGGGGTCAAAGAAAAGGTTTGGGACTGAGATGACATTTTCCAATGTTTCCAATGTTAAACATGGAATTTATAACTAAAAATACCCATGTAATTTCTGTTTCTTGTTAGTTTTCCTGACATTTTACTTAAAAATTGCGGTGCAAAAATAAAAAAGATGAACAAAGTCTGGGCGTATGGAGATGATTAATACAGAAATGAATGATTAACAGTCTGGCCCCTTTTAGTAAAATGGTTAAGAGTGTAAGTAGCAATCAATGCAGTCAAGGAACATGACAAAATAGTCATCAAATAACGTTATGTTTAATTCAAGGAAAATCATGAATAGACATTAAAGGCATAGTACGTAAATTATTTTAGACTGAGAAAAAATAAGCAAGTCTGTCAACTGTTTTTTTAATATATAAACTCGGTGGGAAAATGTACATGTGGGAAGAGGGTTTCATTCCCTAAAGTGACACGGAGTTGATTTTAAGGAGTCTCTGTTTGCGACCATCACTGTCACACTTGAGATGATATCGCAAACTGCGAATCCATCGCTCTTGCAGCGTCGGTTGATTTTGTGTTTCACTAAAAGCATCAGGGTTGCAATGATTTGAAAAGGAGAAAATAAATGTTTTGGTCAAGGCAAGTAGTGACCCTTTGCATAATCCGCCAGGCCAGCAAAAATCGTCAGTCATTGCATGGGGGGGGGGGGGGGGCGTTGTTACATGTCAAGATTTTACTACCGCAGTTTGATTACAAAATAAATGCATAAATCACAGTTTAAATGTAAATCCGTTTCCTGCAGGTGCATCAAAAATAACAGAAGGAGCATAAAGTTTTAATTAAAGGCAGTCATTTAAAAAAAAAATGAAATAAAACTTTTTTTTTTTTTTTAGATAATTAACTTTGTAAAACGTTGTAAATACAGTCTAACGTTACTGAGAGACTGATGAAAAACTGACCAAAAAAAAATCAGAATTCGGTTGTAAGCAGAGCCATGATATTGGGCCCTGATGCTTTACCAAAGGTTGGGGGTAGAGCATAAAGCCTAGCGCTTGGGGTGGAGGTTAGCAATCTACTGACCTTATCCTTGATATCTATGGTGGATCCTTTAGTCAAGAGATACTCAACAATGTCTTTGTGACCCTGCCCTGACGCCATATGCAAAGCAGTCTCTCCATGCTGCAAGAGAAAAGAAAAGAAAGAAAAAACCAAGTTGACAAATCTAGAAATTCAGAGGTGTGTCATGACCGAGCGGTATGCAGACCTGCCTAAATCAAGCTCTGGTGTTTCTGAGTCTGGGTCTTGACACGCAAAACACTTCACCAGTACCGCTTCGTCCATTAAAAGTTGTAGGTCCCAAGTATTTTGCAACGTACGTAAAAGAACCCAGAACAAATATACTTGATTTATCTGATGGCAAGGTAAGGCTCAGTTTCATTTCAAAAAGAGAATGTCTTTTTGATTTTACTGAACACAGTGGTGGTTGGGATGGCATAGTGGTATCTTGCCTTGCCTATCACCTCTGGAACCCTGGTTCGAATCACACTGGGGGCACTCTGTAGGTTGGGTTTTCAGTCCGAACCTGACTGTATGAGTTGTCCCTGGACTAATTCACCTGGGTTTTCCTCCAACATCTTCTCTCCATTCGGTTCTTGGCTAGTATAGTGATTAAAGTTTGCCTTTCTGAGAGTACTTGGCTTCACAACCAGAATTAATAAATGAAATAATAATTTTAATCAAACCAAGAAGAACACTAATATCACGCCGGTTATAAATATTAGACACATACCTTGTAAAGAGTAACTATAAATATAAATATGAATAGTAAACTTGCGGGTACAACCATGAGTAAAATCTCTTTTGAAGGAGTGGTGGCTCTGAAAAGAGCCGGTTTGGTCTTGACGTTTCGAACAGTATACTCTGCTCGTCTTCAGAGAAAAGTATACTGTTCGCAAGGTCGAGACCAAACCGGCTCTTTTCAGAGCCACCGCTCCTTCAAAAGAGATTTTACGCATGGTTGTACCCGCAAGTTTACTATTCATATTTATATTTATAGTTACTCTTATTATCCACACCATGCAAAGCTTCAAACACCATTTACATACCTTGTTCTTCTGGTTGGGGTCAAAGGTTGTGAGGTTCTCCACGAGCTCCTTAATTCCCTGAAGGTTTCCATCTTCGACTGCATGGAAGACCGCCATTAGAACAAACGATTCATCGTTGTCTTCTAGTGGGTCAGAACTCTATAAAAAAACAAATAGAGGAGAAGATCCAAATGTTAGATGTATACAAAAGATTGCCTACAACCGCTCACGTAAGTGTGTATACGCCGGCAGTTTTCCAACTGTGGACCTTTCCCGAACCGTGGACCCTATTGTCCTCTTATAGGTCCCCAGTTTGATTGTGTATACCTCCTCACAGAAACACATATGAGTATCAGAGTTTTACGCAAAAACTCACACTCACACAGCTCTGTAATGCAGTCACTGTGTGGACATTCCTTTGTTCAGTACACTAATTCCTACTCTTCAACACTGTACATAACACTGTGTGGACATTCCTTTGTTCAGTACACTAATTCCTACTCTTCAACACTGTAAATAACACTGTGTGGACATTCCTTTGTTCAGTACACTAATTCCTACTCTTCAACACTGTAAATAACACTGTGTGGACATTCCTTTGTTCAGTACACTAATTCCTACTCTTCAACACTGTAAATAATTCAACACTGTAAATAACACTGTGTGGACATTCCTTTGTTCAGTACACTAATTCCTACTCTTCAACACTGTAAATAACACTGTGTGGACATTCCTTTGTTCAGTACACTAATTCCTACTCTTCAACACTGGGGGGGGGGGGGGAGGGGCAGCGTAGTTTTTTTCCATCTTCTGGGAATTTTGGTGTTTACATTTCACAAAGTCTGTGCAGGTGTTCCAACAGTCCGATATAATGTACATCCAAGGTCCAATTCCACTGAGCACCGATCGGCACTGAGCTATATTTATGAGCATGCGCTTGCGATCACCATTCTTCGCTTACAGGCCAAGCACCAAATTTATGTGCTAGCTGTGTAAGCGAAGAATGCCTGGTTAAGCGGAATATGCACACTCACAAGCAGGAACTCCCAAAATCCGCTCAATGCGTTTTGCAGATTAAAATAAGTAAAATAAGCAGGCAATAAACATACATAAAACAACTGGAATAAACAGGAATTCACGAAACCCCAAATAAAACTTTTAAAGTAGATCCTTAAAGAAGGAAAATAAGAAGGAGGAAAACAAGAAGAACCGTTAACCTCACAGTAAAACACTTCAAGAATTTAGACATCGTATACCAAAATTTAGTAAGAAATATTTAAATATAACTTTGAAGGAAAGAAATTATACCCCAGCTTGAAAGGTCCACACTGTATTACACAGCTGATAATGAAGCCACTATACTACAGAAAATTCTCTGTTAAAAAAAACCACCATTCCAAGAAAAGGTCTCCGCATCCAAACCGTTCATCAACACAACGCCTGTCGCTCAATCCCACACTCCTTTGCCAGCCATCACAGTAACATCCCTCTTGTCCATTCCAGGAATCAATAAAATAAAAGGCAGTCAACTCGTCCTCGGCTCCCCTCTCCCTAACTGGGAGTTTTAACACGCGAGAATACAGTCTTTCCTCCCATCCATCCAGCAACCAATAAAAGACAGTCAGCATCAAACACGTCCTTTGCTCCCCTCTCCCTAACTGGGAGTTTTAACACGCGATGATACAGCATTGGACATAATTGCAAAGGTAGCTGTGGCTCAAAACACAACGGAGTGAAAAACAACAAGTGCGCCTTCGATTCCCCCCCCCCCCCAACTACTTTCAAGAAACACCACAGTAAATGCATACACTGGCTATTGATTTTTAGTCCTGCCAGCATGGCCACCTCATCAAGTGTTCTGTATCTATTGATTTTTAGTTGGGTTTTGTCATTGGGGCTTCCCTTCAAAGCAGGGCAAATATTAACATCATCTCTGCCAGCAATTACAAGCATCTGACCATGATCGGAAAATGGCTCCTGTATTGGGTCAAAATTCTAGTGGTGTGTGGAAGGTTTTTTTTTTTTTTGAAGATGAACTTCCTGTCAAGGTGGGTTCTCGGCAAACTCCCAAAAGAAGGAAATATTTACACCAAGGTGAAGGCTGCAACTGCCAGTCTCTCTTATACAAACATTGGTTTAACGTCTCTATAATTATGAATTGCACACATCAAGAAATTGTGCCTCAGTAACTAGACAACAATACATCAAGGGAACTCGGCAAACTCCCACACGGGGATTATTACCTCAAACCTGGCAATAGCCAATCTCTCTCATACAAACATTGGTTTAACGTCTCTATAATTATGAATTGCACAAATCAAGAACTTGTGATTCAGTCACTATAAGTCTTTACAACAATGGAAAACCGTAAACTCCCACATGGCGATTATAAACGCCAAGCTGGCAGTAGCCAATCTCTTTCATACAAACATTTGCTTAACGTCTCTATAATTATGAATTGCACACATCAAGAAATTGTTACTCAGGAACTAGACAAAAAAACATATTCATTGTGAAATCAGCAGTTAGCTTGGCAGAATTCGAACCCACAACCTTGTGAATGCAAGTCCTGCAGTCTAACCACTTCTAGAGACGAGCTTAAGGAAAGATTGGGGTATACCTACAGCCCACACTTATCACACATCGCATAACATTCATCACAATGAAACAAGCTTCAAAAGCGGACAACCAGTATACCCCAAACGAGGTAGTATACATGTCCCTTCGTTTCTAACAGAACAGTTATGTTTATCCCGATGGGGGTATTCCTTAAGCCCCCCCTACTTATCACACACCTCAATACATTCATCACAATGAACAAAGTTCAAAAGCGGACAACCAGTATACCCCAAACGGGCTAGTATACCCATCCCTCTGAGACTCATCTTCTCTAGCAGTTATTGACATGTATGCACAGTCCGACGACACTATTCCCAGGTAACCATGGCAATGAAGCTATTAATTTAGTGATAGCACGCGGTGATAGCCTAGATGTGGCCCTATCACGGGAGACTAGTGATGCATATCTAAATTGACTCCTGAGGATGCCAGGGGTTTGCAGCGCAGAGAGAGAGAGTGGCTTTTATCGAGATACAGGACTGAGTTCCGTCCTTGAACAAAAGCAGTTTTATTTCAGCGTGAAATGTTCAGAAATTATTCAAAGCATCAAACTGATCTGCAGTATGCATGTTTTATACTTTTTTATAGTTCATGTAGTGGCTTCTTGAACAACGCTGAATGCATGAAAACATGACAGCAAATTACCTTCAACAAAAACAACTTCTGCTGGCATCTTTATGAGTAATTACTTTGAACAGTTCTTAACCACATAACTAGGATCATGCAGAGTGCACTTTTGCAACAGAATGTGTACCTCCTGCTCGATCCTGGTATGGTACATGAACGAATGTAGCCTTTAGTCAAGGCATTTGCAGCACACTTGATTCATGCACAAAACTAGACAGTCTATAGAGTTATTAAAGGAACTGGACACTATGGGCAATTACTCAAAAAAAATGTTAGCAAAAAAACTTATTTGTTAATGAGCAATGGAGAGCTGTTGATAGTAGAAACGGCACCCTCTGAAGTAACGTAGTTTTGAGAAAGGAGTAGTTTCTCACTAAAATATTTGAATTGAATTAGAGACCTCAGCTGAGGTCTCGAATTCAATGCTCAGCTGAGGTCTCGAATTCAATGCATCTGAAACCACACAACTTGTGCGACAAGTGTGTTTTTACTTCAATTATTCTCTCGCAACTTCAACGACCACATGAGTTCAAAATTTTCACAAGTTTGCTATTTCCTCCATAAGTTGGGATGCACCAAGTGAGAATACTGGTCTTCAACAATTACCAATAGTGTCCAGTGTCTTTAAGCATGTAGCATGCAAAGTGCGCCTTGAATAAAGACTAGAAGTGATGATGTTGCCAAGTTAAGAAGATGAGGATGCAACATTCCTGAGTGCCAAGACCTCATGGTGAGCGAGGCTCATGAATTCTTTACTCTGAAAAGGTCATTACTCTGAGAGCTCAAGATTTAATATCGACGGGATGGTGCAGCGATAAAGAATCTTATTCACTCGTAACATCTACTCCAATCAAATATTTTTGTTGTTTAAGTAGAAATCCAGCATTTTGATTAACATATGCATTTGTTATGCATTTGTAATTTTGTCTTTCAATCTGTGTTTATTTAAATGTTTTTAGTGCACAAAAGGAAAACAAAATTCATTTTTTACTTGTAAACTGTGATGAAATAGTAAAATTTAATTGAATTTAGAATAATGTTCCAACAAAAAATGTCGATTCACAAAAACTTGATAATTTGTTTCTAAACCCAACGTTTATAAAAGTAAATATTTTGAGCAGTCTCAAAAATGTGTTGAAAACTTTAGTTGAAACCTTGACAATTTTTAAATAATTTGTATGAATAAAGTGTCAAAAGATAAATGTTTGTCCAAAACCATTTTTTTTTAAACCTTGGCTATTAATGTCCTTCAATTCCAACCCCTCTGAATTTTACTGCATGCACAAATTACACAGCTACATAAAACAAATCTTGATTCCAAAATGAACCATTATTATATAGGAATAATCACAGATAAGGAGGAAAACAAATATCTTTCAAAGTTGACAGTTTCAACTCTAAAGAGAAAAAAATAAAAGATCTAGCTGACCATCATCCGATAATTCAGTATCGTATTCCTTCCAAAATGTTTCAGTCTATTTGAGACTGAACAATTTCCGTTCTGCAGGGGGGGGGGGGGGGGGGGGGAGGGATGAGTGATTAGAACAATATTCACTCTGACATTTATAGAGCAATACCCAACCCCTATGATTAATCAAACTTGAAAAACAAATGAGTAGATTCTAAAAGCCTATAGACTCTGTGACACATGGCTACTGTCCACAATTTTGGGTCTGCCGTTTCTTAAATAATAAGTAACCTATAGGGCGCATTTGTACCTGGGAAGTTTGACACTCACGGCGCATGAATATTTTTACCCCTAGTCACTGAGACATTTTATCTCATTCCTTAAAGGCACTGGACACCTTTGGTAATTGTCAAAGACTAGTATTCTTACTTTGGTGTATCCCAACATTGCATACAAAATAATAATCCGTATGGACTGTAAAAGGGGGTAACCCTGTTTCAGCCCTAGGAGTAGGTGGCAACAGCCTCTGGACAAAAATAATTGTAGCCCACACCTTGAAGTCTGAACTACATGCGCCTAGGTACCAGGCCACACAGTGCACACGTCTCTATCACACAGCCAGGGGGCCCGACGGCTCGGGTTACCGACATGACGTCACGTTTATGCAAATGAAGGCTCCCTTTTAGGGGCCGGGTGGGTTCCCCTCATCTCTTGAAAACCATTTTTAAAATATTTGCGCATTTAATAAAAAATACAACAAAATATTTCAGGTTTAAAAAGTCATGTTTAATCGTTTAAATGCATTAAAAAAACACTGCAGCCACCCTTTGCAAAAAAATCGGACCCAGTATCTTTATTAAAACAAAGCCATATTTAAAAGCATACCCGGTACATGAATAGTACAAGTGGCATCATCACCAACATGCCTAGAAAAAATATACAGACCACAACAACAGTCTTCCATTCTATGGACCTTTGTTTTTGCAATATAATGATCGCCAGTTTTTTGCCAAGCACTGGCTGGTAAAAAGAATGGGCAGCCGTCACTGTAAAAGACATGACAAATTAATAATTTTGTACAACAATGCCATAAAGTGACCCAGATCATTGATCAATCAATTGTTCTATCCAAAACAAAAAGTACACTGAGTCACATTTTCCATTAAAAAAATAGAGTATATTGGGGCAGATCTGTGCCAACCTAGTTATATATTTTATGATACTCAAGGTTATATACGAATTGGTGATCAGTGTTTGTAAATAAAAGAAAATAATGAATACCTGGTCAAATTTTTGTAGGGACTAACAATAAAATAAGTTTGAGAAAGAAAATGTAATGTGATTAAGCAAAACTAGTGGTTTATCGACCGAGGTAATTGTTTTTTATTTATTTTTTATTTGTTGATAATTTCAGAAGTTGTGAAAGTAGAACCACCAAGAAGTGTGAGAGAAAAAGGGGCTTAAAGTTTAATTGAAATTACATCGGCACATTTGATTGTTATTTATCTGGAAGTTAAACTAAAATACATTTTGTCATTTAAGGTTCAGAAGAAAAAAAGTTTGAAAACTTCACCCCTGTTGGTCTATTTTTGGCTTGTTTCTCCATAAAAGTGATATTGCTGACAATGACTCATGAATGATTCCCAAATGATTATTCAGTGATTATGCATCATAGATTATTAGAATGCAGAAAGCACTTGTGTAAAACTTACACCTCCTTGTAGCTAGTACGAAGCGGGAGGTTTATTAGCATTGATTGCTCGTTGGGGAGACCTTGTCATTTTAGCAACACACCTCATTTCTCCCCCAAATGCCATGGGTTTCATCTTCAAATGAAAATGGATTGGTATTCTAAGATTGATTGGAAATGGAAGAGGTGTCTCAAGTTACAATGCAAAGGTGAAAAAACTTCCTTAAAGGCACTGGACACGATTGGTAATGACTCAAAATAATTTTTTTTAGCATAAAAACAAGCAATGGAGAGCTGTTGATAGTATAAATCATTGTAAGAAACATCTCTATCTGAAGTAACGTAGTTTTTGAGAAAGAGGTAATTTCTCACTCAAATAAAAAAAAAAGACTTCAGCTAAAAACTGTTATCATGCATCTAAAAGCACACAAAGTAACGCAACATAATTCTCTTGCAAATTCAACCACCTATCGAGCCCACATTTTCACAGGTTTGTTTATTTATGCATATGTTGGGATACACCAAATGAGAAAATTGGTCTTTGAAAATGACTAAACGTGTCCAGTGCCTTTAAACCAATCGCTGTGGATGTGTTGATAGACTATAGAGACGCTCAAAAAGCCATTTCCCGGCGGGGTGCTGCGGGGGGTCGTAAAGCTAATATCATGTGTGGGTCAACTGAGGGGTGCAGCTCCATTGATGTTTCACAAAATAAATGCATACTCTCATTGAGCAGATCTATGTCATGTAGAAGTAAGCCATTTTGTTTTTCTCCCAGTCACCCAGTCAGTCAATAAAACCAAATGGAGGCCGGAAGGGCAAAATACAAAATGCAGGCATGATTTTTGGTCCTTGTGACAAAGTGGGAACATTTTATCAAATACCAGGGCTGGCCTACATTTTTACACACCGTTTAGGACCTAGGAGACTCAGGCCTTAAACAACAATCTTTCAGATTTTTTTCTTGAGGGCAAAAGAAATTGAAAACAGACTAAGGTAGAAAGAGTATCATGCCTGAAAATGAACCAGTTCCCCTGATTTATTATTACAATAAAGCTAAATCAACCATGTCCCAGGTAGTTCCCGGTCATTAACAATTGCCAAGTGGGAAAAATATCCGTTTCCCGCCACCAATTTTTCATTCATTATGAAATAAATTAGTATCTAATTTACTTTGGTGGAAAATAAGTGAAAAAGTAGTGGCATGATTTGGAAATCTTTCCGTCAAGTGTACACAAAGCAAACGTAATGGTAAGCTCTGTTCATTTTCACTTCTTCAATGATGGCTGTCTTGCGTGCGTTCCAATAAGAAACAACCCATCAATTTCGGATTCCCACAGGCGTTTTTTTCAGTAATGACTACTTGTGTCGTCCCCAGAGTAGTGCCCATTATGTGCACAGGGTATATCAGTTTGAATCATCCCGAGCTTATTATCTCCGGGAGCCTTGTCAGACACACTGATCATGAGATCATTTATCAGCCCGGAGACTTTTACTAGCAAGCACTCGTTACATTTGGCCTGCGGGCATGAACCCAGAGTGCTAAGGGGTCCTGTCAGGTTATGTTTGGGGTCTAAGGAGCGAATGAGTTTTTTCCCGTTTTATGATGAGATAACGTGCTGTCATCATCATCCTACACAGTTAATCTAAGAGTAACACCTATGGCGTGCAGTCGACTCTCGTTAATAACAAGACTGCTGGGACTGGGGCAAATCTTCATAACAGGAACCGTTGACATCAAAGTGAAGACACCCAAAGCAGAAGTGACAATTGGGGGATATAAGAATTTGCTCTTTATATGCGTAACCTCTGGATAACAGCTCTCTTAATAGTGAGGGTTGACTGAAGTGGATATAGTAAATGCATGACTGCTTTACAGATACATAAAATCCTAACATTAATTCCATTTTCATTATTATCATAGTTCCTTGTAGTCAAACCAAGACACCTGAAGATACATGTGTAGAAAAACTGATGAGAAATAGCAGTGTTAGATTTGGGAGGAAACCCCAAAATATGAAGGAAAAAAACTTTATTAAAAAAACACACACTAACTGAAATTCCAACCAACATGCAAGGCTCCAGTACGGTATTCAAACCAGGGTCCATAGAAGTGAAAGGCAGGGAAGAAATCACTGAATGCTTTTAGGTCAAAGTTTAGTTCTAAAACCTCCCACAGTTTTGAAAAATTCCTGGGAGAATCATGCACTCATGTAATTATAGTAATAATAACAAAATTTAATAAAGCGCAAACATATCCACAAAAGTCCTCAGGGCGCTATTACAAAGAAAACTCAAAACAAAAATCACAAAGAACAAAACACAGATTACATACCAAAGAATGGATCTATCAACATGAGGTGTGTTTTGAGTGATGTTTTGAAAGAGTGAATAGAAGTGGATGTTTTTACGTACATCTGCAAAAGTCTCAATTGCAGTCATGTGCAGGAGAATTTGTATCCAAACAAATATTTAATTTATGATCCGAACATCTTAAGCCTACCTTAAAATCACCATCTTTGAGAATCATGATGCCAGCTTTTGACTACTGCCAAACCACCGTCAAAAGAATTCAGCTTTTAATTTTAACAATCCTTTTGAACACAAGAATATAAATCCCATCCAACGCAGCGTGGAGGATAATTGCAGCCTGTAGACCCCGACTCTCACTCAACGGAGAAAGGGTTAAACAGCAATGACCAGGATCACATTCCCCCTGCTTAGCCTCAGATGAGCACCTCGTATTAACGAGACAAGATCCCGGGATGTTTCTGACCTTAGTAGTAGCTCAGAGAGAGAGACCGAACCCCGCAGAGCTCCTGCTCGACACCCGTGACCAATCAGATGCAACGAGCCGACGTCGCCAGGACTCATGACAACGAGGTGATGAAACATCGCCCTGGACGCTAATAAGGCAACGTTCACGCTTTATCGCTCCAGGTAGCCACAAAGACTTCAAAATGTACATTATGCTGCTGAACTTTGCAAATTATCATTATGTCTCATCTCGAATTGCCCATTGCGAGTTAGAATTACAATATGCGTTGTTATCACATGCAAAGCAATTAAGTGAAGAGGTGTTGTTTTAAAACATTAATCAGGCTAGCAATAATTAAGCACTTGAAGAAAAGAAACTCAAGTTAAAAGAAAAAAGGACTTGAATTGTTACTATGGGTTTTTTTTCTTAGTTTTTATTTAATTTCTTTATTTTATTTTCAATTCTAGTTTTGTACAACAAAACTCTGGTCTTGTAAATGGTTTGAGCTATAAGCCCAGCTGTTTTTGCAAAAGTTAAAAGTACCTTTTTAGTATCTCTGGAAAAATTTGAATGAGTGGATCTTAGGCTATTTTATAAATTGCTGCAAACAACCCTGATTGACCTAATGATGATGTTAATCTACAGTTAGTCCTGTAAAACGTAACTGCCGCCCAGGTACAGGAAGCAATAAAATACGCTGCACACACGTAGTCGGTAACCGTTGATGATTCTTAATGAATTATAATAAGAGAAAAGATGGTCCCCTGAACACCTCCCGTAGTTTGAGAGACGTTTTAACACAGAGGACTGTATTCTTAGATGGTATTAGGTATTCACACATCATTTGTATGGGACATTAAGCTGCATAGTGTCTGCATGCCTGTGAACAAATTTTTTAATATCGCACTGGATTTATCATAATTGTTTTGATTACACGTAATGTGGCGTGTAACTTGCGCGGTGTGTAGAGTAGATTCCGTTTCCTTTCATTTTGAAAGGACGGTATAATTTGTCAATTCTTTTTCCAAATAATCTATGAGATGAAATATGATAATAATGAGAAGAAGAATTAAACCTTCCTCAATCTCTGTCTCAATGTCTGTAATTTCTACCGACTCATTCAAATCTCTGTCAAAGACCTCATCTCTTTGCAATTATTTAAAGACACTGGACACTATTGGTAGTTGTCAAAGACCAGTCTTCTCACTTGCTGTATCTCAACATATGCACAAAATAACAAACCTGTGAAAATTTGAGCTTGATTAGTTGTTGGAGTTGCGAGATAACTATGAAAGAAAAAACACCCTTGTCACACAAAGTTGTGTGCTTTCAGATGCTTGATTTCGAGACCTCAAATTCTTAACTTTGGGTCTTGAAATCAAATTCGTGGAAATTGACTTCTTTTTCGAAAACTACTCCACTTCAGAGGGAGCCGTTTCTCACAATGTTTTATTCTATCAATTCCCATTACGTAATCAAGAAAGGTTTTATGCTAATAATTATTTTGAGTAATTACCAATAGTGTCCACTGCCTTTAAGGTTAATGCGCTTAGAATCGCCAGTATTAAAAGCTATAATGTTATTGTTATTTGTCAATAAGCATGTTCAGTCCATTAAACTGCACACAATATACACAAAAATGCAAGATGAAGTTGTACAAGATGATGTGAACAAAACAGTCGGAGAAAATGGTTAAAAGTCACATGCTAAGCAGATGAGTTTTAAGTGAACTCTTGAAAAGATCTGGGCCCAGTTTCATAAAGCTGTTAAGCAGAAAATACTGCTTGACAAATTTCTTTCCCAGCACAAATTTGAGTGGGGCACCAATTGCAACAATGTAAACTTTATTAAACATTTTGGCTGGTAACCTGTTTTCTGTTAAGCAGTTTTTTTGTGCCTAAAGGCTTTATGAAAGAAATTCCTAAAACATGTGTTTGAAACTGATTTCAGAGTTCGGGAGCTGTGTATAAAAATGATCTCTGGTGGTATGTAACTGTGTTAATCGTTCTCAAGAAGTTCTTTGAAATAAACATCTAAATGAATTATTATTTATCCAAGTTTCAGGAATATTTTTCTTACACATAAATTGTCATACATGTCTACAGCACTCTAACAGTGTTCCATTTCCTAAAGATCTATCATCTTAAGATGAGTTATCAGTATTTAATTGTGACACCACACTTTGCTTAGCAGTTAAAAGTGATTCACACTTCAGATCAATGTTTCTGATCATCTTTTAACTTGAATTTCGAGACCTGAAATGGTTGCCCAATTTTCATAAGGACTTTTGGAAATTGAGTGGATTACAAACCTCAATTTGACCTCGGAGCCCCTCTTTTAAATTATGTGTTACACACAAACAGGCTGCACACATAATGGATGGGTTTTTTCCTTGACCACTTTTTGTTGAGAACTAGACACAATAATCAACAGCCCAGTTTGCTAGGTTTGCCATACCAAATTGGACGTTTTTTTTCCTCCTTGATTTATTTTGTATTTCTATACACATTCATCCACAGCTCAGTTTGTAAGGTTTGCCACAGCAAATTGGATGAGTTTTTCCTTGACCACTTTTTGTCGAGAACTATAGACACAATTTCTATGTTTGCCACTGTGTCATAACGAAACGCCTTTTGAGGCCGACCATCTGTTCCGCGAGGAGGAGTCTTGTGATTGGAAGTGATGTACAAGGTTAGCTATGAGGCAATGTGTCAAGGTGAAGCTCTACTTATTCACTCAAGCGCACTGCTCTTCCCTGCATTATTACCGGCCACAAAGAATCCTATCCTTTACAATAACGGGGTTTCGTCTTCGTTTTTTTTTTTCTTCTTTTCTTTCTTTCTTTTCCAATCTCATTTACATTTATTTCCATGTGTAATTGTCCAAATCCTTGTGTGGACCCTTTTCTCCTGACGTCAGTGGCGGCTACTGTCCGCTCACGGTCTGCCATTTTAAGAGTCAAATTGCATGTAATAATACTTTGTAAAGATATAGTGAGCATCTAATTGCACAGACTTCCCCTTGAATGCGCACTGCACAGCACCATGGGGGGAATCTGTCTAAAACAAATGGCGGATGATATCAAGCTGCTTAAGCAAAACAGGTAGTTAAGCACATCAAAACTATGCTTACCAGAATAAGGTGACCAGCCAAAGTACCATGTCCCATGTACAATCTGTGACTGGTATCCTGCTTATTTTTGCTTAGCAGAATGTTGCTAAGCATAATTCTCTACTTTAGCGGCTCTATGAAATTGGGCCCAGGCCCTGTTTCATGGCACTCCTAAACTGCATAATTCCGCGCTTACAGCCCATAGCATTATGTGCTAAGAGTGGTAAGCAGAGCCATGAAAATGGACCTAGTTGAATTGGGTCAACATAGTTTATTCATTAGAATTAGATGTTTTTGTGTAAGAAACAATCAAACAAGACAAATTAAGGCATTTTATGATATTAACTGGGGCTGCAAACCAAAATCTCAATCTGCGTATGTTATTTTGTTTACAGCTTACAACAAAAAACAGATCGAATAATCGAAAACGATAATACATCAATTGTTTCTGGAGGAGTGGATTTATTCCAATGCTCTAGTTTCCAATGCACATCATACAACCAACTTGTGAAGATTTCATCAATTTGAGAAAACACAGTTCGTGTTTTGATAAAGATTTGGTGCACGCTCCCCGTTGGCTTATTTTGATTTGGCGAAACCCAACATAAGAAATCCAGCGATGGGAACAAATTTTCTGGCATTCACAAACATAAATCAGCGGAAGAAAAAGGGTGAAGAATAATTAATATGGAATAAATGGATTGTCTATCGTCAGATTACATTCTAAATAAAGAAAGATCATTAAGTTCTCTACTTCAGACAGCAAATCAGTTTTTCTTTGTTAAACCCACAGTCATATTTAAACTAATTCCTCGAGCTTAAATGCTGAATTTCTTCTTTTCAAATGAACAGATGTACCTTTTCCGGATAGGATAGGCATAAACCTTTGTACAAAGATAAAAAAGTGCTCTTTGTGAGTAGAAAATTATTGTAAATCCCTAGAAATTCGGGTGATCAAGCTCAGAATTCCACCAGCCTTGAGGAAAGTCATATCAGTATGTTTGGACTAAGAGAGATTGGATGAAGCAATAAAAGCCTTAGGGGTAATTCAGAGTAATCAATGTTTTATTTATATTTATTTTTCCCCCTCCTCATTGTGCGTGGGTGGGTCAAAAGAAATAATTGAAAATCAAAATTTCAGTTTACAACTCCATATGGTTTTGTATTCATTTGTTTATGAATTTGATCTAAATTTATTTTTTTTGTTTGGGAGGGGGGGTGGGAGTTTTTTTTAAACGGACTTCCGGTTTAAAACAGAGAATTCACATCCCTGCAGACAGCGCTTGGCAATATGATTAGCAGTGTGATTCATGTGGGGTGAAGCACCTGTTAATGTCAATCACAATCACTTCTAGGTATTAAGCTTCATCAGTACTTGACATTTAACTTCAGGTAAATGTTCCAAATGAACTCAGATTAAGTTGCTTCGTTATAAATAGGTCCTCCATTTTGGAGCAAGCTAGTCGAAACGTTGAGACCAATTTAAGAACGGACTCCGCGGTATTACAGTTAATCACAATCCTATATGCTAAAGTACAAGTAGTCCCAGCCTATTTTCTACACTATCCGCCCCGGTAATAGTTTTAAAAAGCAGGACAGTTATTTTCAGAACTGAGAAGTCTCCCGAACATCTACTCCGCGGTAGTAGAATAAAGCAAGACAGTTCTCTAAGAACAAACTCTACCTGGCAAGTAGATACACACATGGTGTTACCGCAAACCAAATATATATTGTCCTCCATTTTGTTTTCACAAAGGGCTGGGATTGATCTTGATCTTGGAATTACTTCTTTCTCGAAAATGTCACTTCAGAGGGAGCCATTTATCGAAATGCTTTATACCATCAACCTCTTCCCATAACTCGTCACCAAGTAAGGTTTTATGCTAATAATTATTTTGAGTAATTACCAATAGTGTCCACTGCCTTTAATATGAGCATCACACAAAACTTGTTTTCTATGCATCAAACTAGTAAAATGTGCCAAATGTACAAATTGGGCAAACAAAATCGTCTCTGAGCATAAATAAAAATATGCAATTACATTTATAGTACAGAGACCTGATAAAAACAAGCCTCACACAGCCATTGTTTATATCTGAACGAAAGACAATTAATCTTAAACCAAAGAATGGTGTAAAATTACATTCAAAAGTACGTTGAATACCTGTGAGGTTGCTTGACCTTATCTTGGGAATTTTGGCTGGAGCGATTGCCTAGAATTTCATCCCATATTGACCTGGAATCTCCTCCATGAAGGGAGCGTGCCAATTAAGTTATGTTTGGCAAACTGAAGTGTATTAATTTTGGTTTTCACCACCAGGGCCCAATTTCATGGCTCTGCTTACCGTAAGCACGGAATCGGCGCTTACGGAAGCAGGAAATTCTGTGCTTACGCAAGCGTATTTCACGGGTTAGCGGCGAATTTTGGCTTCTGCGCGTGCGTACTCCACGTTACTAGGCATTCTACGCTTACAAGGCTAGCGCAGAAATTCGGCGCTTGCAAGTAAGCGGGGAATCGTGATCGTAAGCGCAGAATTCGGCGGTAAGCAGAGCCATGAAATTGGGCCCAGTATCCACCAACGTGTGTACTGGGCAATCTCGGTGGTCTAGTTGGTAAGACACTGCTCTAAAATTGCAAAGGTCATGGGTTTGAATCCCACCCGAATAATATGCCTGTGATTTTTTTTTTCACAGAACTCGGGAAAGTACTGAGTTTACGGTGCTAACACACATCGGTGTATGGGTAAAACAAAATATTCTTTATCCCCGATGCGAATTTCCATATTAAAATACGAAGTTTAATAGCAGAGATCTTTTTATTTTATTTATTTATTACAGTACGAAACCAGAAGTGGTTTGGTTTTAAATGTGGGAGGAAAACCCCAAATGGGGAAAACCCGAGCAATCAGTTGGGACTGAAAACCCAATCCACATGCAAGGCTCCGGTTTGAGGTGGGGTTCAAACCAGGGTCCACAGAAGTGAAAGGCAGGGAAGAAACCACTGAATGCTTTTAGGTCAAAGTTTAGTTCTAAAACCTCCCACAGTTTTGAAAAATTCCTGGAGAGAACCATGCACTCATGTAATAATAGTAATAATAACGAAGTTTTATAAAGCGCGAACATATCCACATAAGTGCTCAGGCCGCTATTACAAAGAAAGCTCAAAACAAAACACAGATTACATACCAAATAGTGGATCTATTGGCCTGAGGTGTGTTTTCACTTTAAGTGGTTGTTTAAAGGAGGCTGTGAGACCAAATGAACTGTTACAAATCTTGTGTTGAAACAAGACCAAGAACTCCTGGCATATAGACAGCAGCATTGGTCCAAGGACTGGACCCCTTATCCAGTACAGGGCATGCCTTTACGACAATTTTCTTACATAGGCAGCAGTTCATTTCCCATTAAACAGAGGATGTATTTAAGATTCTTTTATTTGTTTACAAATTCTTTCACCATCAGGCACCAGTGTATTTGAATGAATGTCTTGAGTTGTATCGACCTTTGCGTACAAATCTTCGCTCCAATGCAGATCCATTTCGCCTTACTTTTCCCATGACTCACAGTAAGGCGAGAGATCGTACATTGACTGTTAAAGCAGCTAAAGAGTGGAATGAACTTCCCTCCTATATTAAATCTGCTCAATCAGTGAATGTGCCGTGTAAGAAGGTTCTCAAAACATACCTCTTTCCTAATTGATTTTCTATTGTTGTTTTGTTTGTATAATGTTTAATATATTGCTCTTTCTATTGTAAACGCTGTGATATGGTTTTACCATGAATAGCGTACCTAAATGCATAATAATAATAAGAATCATGAGTATATGTCGAGTTGTTTCCAGCTTGACATGTGCCAGAGAACCCTGCCACTGTAAAGACCCAAAGCTACAGACTTGACCATCCATTATTCACAAACGTACACACAAAAATCCATATCATGAATAATTCAAACGACTCCACAAGAACTCACCGTTTGTTCTTCAGTCTCAGGTTGCGCCATTTCAATTTTCCCAAAACGCGACTTTTCAACGCGCCGCCGACGAAACCACACAAAAAAAAGACGTGGATCAAGAAGTAGAAAAACAGGAGTGATGTCCGGGAGACAATTCCTAGAAAAGGGTCCGTTAATAAAACAAGTGGAGCACATCGGCATCCGTCCGTTTGGTCAAACTTCTGCTGAATTACTGCCTGACAGACACAGAGCAAGAAGCGCCCAAGTACGTGTTTATCTGGTACGGTGAGAGCCGCGAGGTGCGTGCACCTTTTGCGCGGTCGGTGCGAACCAGTCAAATGTGATAATTGTGACCCGTGGCGGGCAATAACCACGTGGCAAACACAGCAATTAAATCTACCGATGCATGTGTACAGCAGGTAGAAATCACATCATAGGCCAGTGCGGTGCTTAAGGATACTTCATTTAGCATGTAGCCTCTTGTCAAAGGCTTTAAGGGGAAAAAAACAAGCCCTGGGCATTCTTGTCTTAAGTAGAGATGGTTTTTACCTTCAGTGAGTACAGATTACGTATTCCTTTTTTAGTCAAGGAAAGATTTTTATCTTTGACGTGTTATTTGGATATCATTGAACAACAAAATCTGATTTTGCTCAAAGAGCATCCTCAAAAATTGTGCTGTCCTTCTTAGTAGGTCACGGAGACACATTCCAAGACAGATACACAGAACTTGTTTATCTAATAGCAATATGCCAGGTGCATACTTAAGAAGGTCATGCTTGCACTGGCACAGGACGACAGCTACTGTTTTAGCATAATGCATCATACTGTGAGGATACTAACCTGTGTATTTGCCAATTTCAGTAGTAGCGGCATTTCCAGTTCAATTTACAAGTCTGATTTCATTACCCAACTAGCCACCTTCCACCTTTTGTGATACCAATTTGATTTAAATCTCTATCTTCCCTTTTTTTTCTAAAAGTTTTGCTTTTTTGTGAACTGAATGTATTTGAAGTTGTAAACTTAAATACGATTTGGTCATTTGACTGCAATTGTTTGAACATTTTTAAATGAACCAAAAAATTAACTCTTATCTACAAATAATGCACAGTACATGACTAATGTAATGTCTAAAACAAGCAAAAATATCCGAAGTATACAATACACGCACCTCAGATCTTTCAACAGCTTTGAAATGACTAAGAGAGAGAAATCTAAAATTAAAGTTTGAACTCACTGAATCACCCGTCTCCAGTCTCCCCAGTCCGTTTTTACAGTGATGGTTCTTTTGACACTGAAATATTTGTGTCTATTTTCACGAGCCAGTCCCGACTGCCTGGAATTTAATTTTTGAAGGAGCAAGGCAATTTTAATTTTGCAAAGGGCCCTTCCATTGGAAAATCTTACAGTCTATGGGAAACTTTTGAAGGGGCACCAAGGCCAAGACCAGGGGCAACATCGGCCATGGCCTCTGTGGCGTACGTGTACTTCCAGGCCTGCAGTCCAGACTGCCACATTTGCGTTGCATGTAATGCGTACATTCCAACACAACTCAACTTGCAGAGCCTTTACATTTCTTCCTTGAGGCAGTTGATTTAAAGGCAAAGTATACCTTTGGTTTTTGAAATAGTTTAATTGTTTCAATCCTATATACACGTAAATGTAGATATATATAAAACTAACCTGTGACAATTTGAGGAAAAAAACGAAGAAAAGTTTACCAAGACAATTTAGTTACAGACTCTTCACATTCGTATCAAAGACACCTGACACTATTTTTGTAATTGTCAAAGACCAGTCTTCTCACTTGGTGTTCTCAACATATGCATAAAATAAAATTTGAGCTCAATTGGTCGTCGCAGTTGCGAGATAATAATGAATGAAAGAACACCCTTGTCACACGAAGTTGTGTGCTTTCAGATGCTTGATTTCGAGACCTCAAAATCTAATTCTGAGGTTTCGAAATCAAATTCATGGAAAATTACTTCTTTCTCAAAAACTACGTCACTTCAGAGGGAGCCGTTTCTCACATTGTTTTATACTACCAACCTCTCCCCATTACTCGTTACCAAGTAAGGTTTTGTGCTTATAATTATTTTGAGTAATTACAAATAGTGTCCACTGCCTTTAACTTATAGTGAAAGCTGCAGTGCATTGAGCCTCTCCAGCTTTTTGTTGTCCTGTAAGTGTTTGTCCTGTGACCTCCTCGTGTGTAAACTTAATCATTGGATGTTACATTATACTTGTAGGTTCATTACTCAGTACCTCCTTAACCTAGTAACATAAATATGGGGGGGGGGGATATCCAACCAACAAGCTTAATCTGAGACACTCTCGCCACTTAATCAAAAAGTACTGCATGTTTACTATTGTCCAAGCAAACTGATATGGAGTGGAAATAAACTGAACCCAACATCTTCTTTCCCTAGTGCACTATATAAAGTAGTTTGTCCTGGGGTTTATAGCGTGACTTAGATACAGACAAATTTGCTACTCGTCTTATCACGCTGGAGGTGAACGCGTCAAAAGATTTACGTCAAAGATTTACGTCAGTTCAGCGAAAGCAAGAACCGTGAGATCAGAAAATCAGATTGAGATGGTTAGAGATTAGGGACACTGGGATGATTGCAAGTCAGGCGTTGAGGCGAAAAGAAAAAAGTCATCCCGGCGGAGCATCAAAACAAAGTATGTGCTTTACAATAGAGTCATCATTTTGTGACGCTTCTTGAGGGGCGGGGAGAGGTGGGGTGAGGATGGGGTGTCACGACAAGATGCATCATTGGTTTTCATGATTCTATCGAGGCAAAAAACTCATCCCGGTGGAGAATCAAAACAAAGTCGGTGCTTTACAATAGAGTCATCATTTTGTGACGATTCTTGAGGGGCAGGGAGAGGTGGGGGGGTCAGTCACAGCGAGATGCATCATTGGTTTATTTCGAGCAGGAGGCATGTTTCAATTCCAGATGTTGTTGGTTGATGTTAGCGATTGTTCAGGGCTGGTTAGAAGCAGACATTATGTGGATCCACAAAGCAATACAAGGTCCTTAAAGTGAAAGTGTGGACATTCGCACTGAACATAGCAGCAATGTGGAGGACAATTACAAATCCAGACAATTTGAAAATATTTTCCTCTTAGACCAGAAATAGATCCCTTATAAATATGATTTTGACAGTTTGGAACCACTGGCAACAATGTAAACCCGATGAACCTATTCAAGCTAAGCAAGATTTTTCTGTGCTTAGTGTAAGTTTTAATGCTTACAGGCTGTTTGAAATTGGGGCCCTGCGGGAAAAAATGGTGTTAAACATGTCCATCAGACAGTGCATCAAGCACTCCTACATGTACAACCTATTCTAGCCAGGTAGTCTGCTTAAGCTATGCAAGATTTTTCTATGCTTAGTGCAAGTTTTAGTGCTTACAGGCTGTATGAAATTGGGGCCCGGCGAGGAAAAATGGTGTTAAACATGTCAATCAGACAGTGCATCAAGCACTCCTACATGTACAACCTATTCTAGCCAGGTAGTCTGCTTAAGCTATGCAAGATTTTTCTATGCTTAGTGCAAGTTTTAGTGCTTACAGGCTGTTTGAAATTGGGGCCCTGCGGAAAAAATGGTGTTAAACATGTCAATCAGACAGTGCAACAAGCACTCAACCCGGTCTAGTGTGATCGACAACAGGTAAACAGATAATAAGTAGAGCAAACTGAACGGTGCGCTCATGCGATGAGACAGGGAGGCCTATAGATGGTCTGCCTACAGGCACAATTCGAGGCAGAGGCCGCCCTAAGCTGCGCTGGATAGACAACGTCACAAAGTGGAGTGGAAGAAGCGTCAAAGAACTGAGACGAGAAGCGATTGAAAGACACCAGGTGATGGCGGTAACTCCAGGAGTGCGCCACCATTACAACCTGAGGACGAGGCGGCCACGGACGCAAGTCTATGCCGAATGATGATGAAACTGAACGCAATCACGCACAATATGTTACCAATGCATGGCCACGAAAAGCAATCTCAGCCCAATCTCATGGTCTAGTTTGCAATATGCAAAAACATCCTCTCCGAAAATCCAACCCCCCCCCCCTCACTAACCTACCCATAGGGGAATCAACACCAGTGCTATCCCTTGCTCTATCTTGCCATGTAGCTGTGATGAAAACAAGTGTAATGGTTCAAGACAAATAAGTCAATACGGTCCTCAAAACAAACGTGCTGTGGAGTGGTTGTGGAGCACGGTCGTAATGTGTTGTGTTGTCGGATGGATTGCTTAAGATGTCTCATCTGCCAATATCTCATCATCGTATTCAACAAGAAGTTTGCCCCACTGTTTTAGTTCACATTACCTCTATCTTAAAGACAGTGGACACTATTGGTATTTGTCAAAGACCAGTCTTCTCACTTTGTGTATCTCAACATATGCATAAAATAACAAAACTGTGAAAATTTGAGCTCAATTGGTTGTCGAAGTTGCAAGATAATGAAAGAAAAAACACCCTTGTCACACGAAGTTGTGTGCTTTCAGATGCTTGAATTAGAGACCTCAAAATCTAATTCTGAGGTCTCGAAATCAAATTCGTGGAAAATTATTTCTTACTCAAAAACTCTGTTACTTCAGAGGGAGCCGTTTCTCACAATGTTTTATACTATCAACCTCTCCCCATTACCCGTATACCAAGTTAGGTTTTATGCTAATAATTATTTTGAGTAATTACCAATAGTGTCCACTGCCTTTTTAATACCTGAATATGGAACAAAAAGTAATAATTATGCTAAAAAACATCATCTCAAGCCTTGAATAACACATAGAACCTGGAGACCAAGGGATTGAACTGGGCCCAATTTCATAGAGCTGCTTAAGCACAAAATTGTGCTTAACCAAAAAAATCCTTGCTTAGTAAAATAAGATTACCAGCCAAGACTCCACTCAATTGTTATGCTAAGTAAACAATAGCTAAATACCAGTCTCAAGCAATGTATATTGCATAAAATTTTTGCCAGTAACATGTGAAATATAAGCGAGCTATTTTCGTGCTTAAGCAAATTTTTTGCTTAAGCAGCTCTATGAAATTGGCCCCTGGTCTTTGCCTTGGTAACCCTTCAAGGTCATTTGCAAAATGAAAATGGCCTTGCCCTCTTCAAAGATAAAATCAAGGCATGCTGTCTGTAACCACACTCACCAATACACAGTAATAATTCCATCACCTCAAACTAAATTATTTCCAAATTGGTTGATTCTCTAAAAATAGCCAACCAAGCTTGGTAATTTCATGAAAGCCTTATCAATAAATGCACCTAATTTCACTTCAATATTATACAAAAAATACCGAACAAAACGTAGCAAAAAAATTATAAATTACATTTGCAGTGAACCCGCGCATCTTTAAGTTCAGAACCCAACGTTATTAACACATTTCTGAGCGGCTGTAGTGTAATTCAATTTTCAAGCGATTGTATACAACTTCGTACCCCCAGAGTAAATGTCAGAAACACAGTAGCAGAATAAAGTCAATTAAACCTGGTTCGCTTATCACATTATCTCACACACACAAAACCAGCGAAGAAATTACCTTCAAAATCCACCAGCTCAGGCTTACAGGCTTGTATGGGTTCAGTTTATGTAGCTGTGCAGTATAGGCCTCCGTGCCACGCTGCTCTAAGTTAATTGCCTGGCGTGCATTGTGCAGCCATGAATACAAGAACTCTGTGACTGACTATAACTGTGTGATATAGGACTTCGGTGGGAGACAGATGGAAGCTGAAGTCTATGGAGAGCCAAATGAAGCACGATTGCAGGAAACACTTCAGCTGTGCTTAGAATTCCTGACCTACAAAATATCTACTAAGACTAGCTGGCTCCAGTGAGTTTGACCTCTGACCTGACGATGTCTCTCTGTCAGCAGGGATTGATGACACAGTCAATTAGGTGGAATGAGGATTCATAGCTTCTTCTGTAATCATTTTCTTCTATTAGATTTAAACATTATTGCCGGAGCCAGACCATGAAATATAGACTTGCATCTCAATGAGTGTTTTCCTGGCATTTTAGTTTTTCTATTAGTTGTTATTGAATACTGACTGAACCGTCCAGGATCGAAACTCCCTGGGGCACATTGATAGATTCAGTAACCAATTTAATACTGGGTATATCACGGTGGTTATTTAACAAACCAGGAAATTTGTCAAAGTGGTGTTAAATGAGGATATTCCATGGACCCTGGACACAATTCCATAGAGGTGCTTCAGCAAAAAATATTGCTTAAAAGTTTCCTACTACAAAATGAGCAGGATACCTGTCAAAATGGTACATGTGAAATGGTACTTTGGCTGGTAACATTATTCTAATAAGCATAATTTTGTTGTGCTAATAACTTCTTCCATGAACCAGGGGTGAGAGTCATTGCTGACAAAGAAAGTCTGAAACTTGGATCGAGATCTTAGGAGGCACAGTACATTGAAATGATGTCGTTTCAATCTTTTAGTAACTCCTGGAGCTATAGATTCTAAGGAGCTTTTGGGAACAGTATACTCAGCACTAGAGAAGTACCTAGATTAAAGAGCAGGATTTATCTGTATCTAAAGAAAATTGAAGTGTTTTTTTTTGTTCACCAGGCAGACATAAAAAGACTGAATTCAGATTAAAGCTCAACACTGATGTTTCCTCAGAATTCTCTACTCAATCTCCAATCACTCACATAGTGGGTGCATTCGTTAAGCTTCCCTGGGTCGACCCCGGTGTGTGGTGTGGTTTTTTTTCCAGGACGAGCCTGGGTAATTATCTGCACACGCTCGTCCTGGAAAAAAACACCACCACACACCGGGGTCGACCCAGGGAAGCTAAACGAACGCACCCACTATATAGAGTGAATTGTGTGCGCGTGCGTGTATGACAGCAGATTTTCTGACTATTCTGACACCTCAACGATAACCATCAGTGCCTGTGATCCCCGCCTGCCAATACTTATTAATAGACCCTCGTAGTCACCCTAAGAGTTAACAAGAGTGCAGTCCACAGAGCAAATCTCACTGACAGATTGATGTGTGATAACTTGATTACAAACTTGGCCGTTGGCATGGTAACACACTATATGATCAACCTGAGGGTTAAGTCCGTCCCAGAGGTTACTACCTACTACCTCCTGGGGGGGGGGGGTGTTGACTACTCAAACATCTTCGTACACTTTTGGAAAAGTCTGTTTGTGTACATTGACTCTGACAAAATCCAAGCAGCCAACAAAGAAATTTCACTAAACAGAACAATGAAAACTGTCAAACAAAATTATGCTTTCCAGCTAGAAGATAAGCAAAATGCTGAGAAGAAGAAAATGAACCTAGCCATGAAGCTGTACGACCTGACAAACAATACAATCCTTACAACCAGCAGAAACATTTGTCTTTGAATAAATCACTGAGCAACTATTCTTTATAATGAGTTTTTTAAAAAACAAGACATTTTTTCAATGAACAATCTGCTTCCTTTCCATCACAATTATTTGTCTCGGTAAGCTGTTCAATTTCAACAACTTACACCTTGTTTTTGTCTTCAATTTAAACCAATGTAACCAAACTGAGCTTAAAGGTGAAACAGTCCTATATATAAAATGTGAATTGAAACAACCAGTGTCCCTGTGTGTACAGGGAATCTGACAAAGATACCTGCAGTGTAATTAAACATCTTTTCACGCTATCTTGTCCAATCTGTGTCAAAATCAGCTAAAGTCAAATCTTTGTTGACTCCATAAAACACTCCTATAACATGCTTCAAAATCACTCTGCTTTCTAGCTCTGCGCAAAATTATTTTTAGGGTTACACGTGTAACTTTCGATCAATGTCTTGTATAATCGTTTCACACTAGTGCCCGAATCATAACATGGATCGAAGGGGAAAACTCCCATACTACAGTGTTTGAATGGCGCAACACTCACTCAACACTGATCGAACATGAACCCAGGAACTACGGCTTTCAACACGTCTTCGAATGTTTGACATGGATCGAGAGCTCTCAACCCACCTAGTGCCAGAATCCTAACACGGATGGAAGCAGAAAGGTCCCATAATACAGTCCGGGACGGCTCAACACTCACTCCACACAGATAAAAAACTTAACCCAGGAGTGTTCACACTACGGCTTTTGCTACGAGTTGGAATGTTCGACATGGATCGAGAGCTTTCAACCCACATCCCAAGCAGGGTTGGTTCTGACACGGTTCGAGCCCTCTACACGGATAACCATCATGCTGAAATGTTGTAGTGTAAAAAGGTCAGTCCAGATTACACGGATCGGATCCGTGTCCAACACAGAGATTTTCTGCGGTGTGAGAAGGCTCATAGCCAAGTCACACTGCACACGTTTTAACGAAAATGATAACGACGCAAAGAGAACACATTTTATTGACTGAAATGCTCCACGCAGAATACGCCCACGCTCATTCAACCAATCGAGGGCGTGCATTTTTATCCTTCTCGTTTTCGTTCTCGTTATCGGGGCCTGTGTGACTGGGCCTTTAGATCCTTAAGCTCTATGGAAAGCCCTCGTGTCTAATATACGCTTGCATCAGGAAGAATGTAATCTTTGCAACTCACAGGAAGATAACAATGTTTTCAGACAGACCCTTTAAAGGCAGTGGACACTATTGGTAATTACTCAAAATAACTGTTAGCATAAAACCTTACTTGGTAACTGGTAACGAGTAATGGGAGCTGTTGATAATATAAAACATTGGGAGAAACGACTCCCTCGGGATTAACGTAGTTTTTGAGAAAGATAATTTCTCCCTCAAATAAAACAAAACTTCAGCTGAAGCCTTTTACTATGCATCTGAAAGCACACAAAGTAATACAACAAGGGTGTTTTTCTGTCATTATTCTCTTGCAAATTCGATGACTAACTTGAGCCCAAATTTTCACAGGTTTTGTTATTTTATACACATGTTGAGATACACCAAGTGAGAATACTGGTCTTTGACAGTTACCAAAGGTGTCCAGTGCCTTTAAGATTGCTTCATGTGTTATTAATGTAAATAATAATTCTGAAGGAAGCGTTCAGTATGAAACTTCACTCAACATAATTCCAAACAGTTCCTCGTAATTTAGTATCCTTCCTCTTTGGGCCCGATTTAGTCGCCATGAGCTATTTTGTCCTCAACATGGGAAAACAAATTTGAAAAGGTTCCTCTGTTATTTTAAACTTTTTAGTAAAAAACAGGATCCCTATTTAAATTGGGGCAAGAGTAATTAAACATTGGTTGGACTTCAAAGGGTGCAAACAACATAAAATTGGAAAGATCTACACACTATTAACACACAAAGTAGTCATCCCGTGCATGATTCTCAGCACAATTGCATAGGGGAGTCAGAATGTATATAATGAAACTGACCCCCAAAATAGTGGAAATAGTAAACACGTATTTTGTAGTGGTGCGTTCCGCGCCTGCAAGGGGTAATGGTGGAAAATTTGCCTTGTAATATTTTCAATTGCAAATAAAGTTTTTGAGAAATGTGTGAAACAATCAGTTTAGTTCTTTTGAGTCCAAAACACTGTGTTTGAAAACAGTGATAAATTTTTTTCCGGTTGTCTGGAGTTTTTAAACCAAAAATTATTTTAAAAACTTACCCAATCATGTTTCCGTTGTGGTTTATAACTTGAATTTATAAAAAATAAAAGAATAAAAATAAAAATTCTCACTTTGTTATTTTGACTTCGACGACTGACTGAGTTTAAACCTTCAGAGGTTTGTTATTTGATGTGAATGTTGGGCCACATAAAGTATGAATACTGGTCTTTGACAATGACCAATCTTGTCCTTGTCCTTTAAGTTAAATCTGAGGGTGTTTTATGTTTTTTTCAGGCTTGATCTGTCTAGACAAAAGTTCTACTCCATGACAAAAAAAACCCTTTCTCTGTTATTACATCGCATCTTAAGAAGAAGGAAATATTTACAGGTGGATTTATTTTTAGCAACGGCCGAGCTACCTCAAATAGTAAGTCTGAAATAATTTCAGTAACTTGATCAAGGGTATGGTTTGGATTATCAACCTCATTCCCAGAGGATTTTACACAGTCTGAGCCTAATGCGGAAATAAAGACATTGGGGACCGAGTTGAAATAGCAACGCAATCCATAATTCAGTTGTTCAGAAATTTGACTGAGTTTAAAGGCACAGAACAGTTTGGTAAATGTCAAAGACCAGTATTCTCACTTGGTGTATCCCAACATATGCATAAAATAACAAACCTGTGAAAATTTTGACTCAAGTGGTCATTAAAGTTGCAAGAAAATGATGTAAGGAAAACACCCTTGTTGTACAAAATAGTGTGCTTTCAGATAGGAATAAAAGGCTCTTGGCCAGAAGTCTTTAATGAATTTATTATTTTAGTGAAGAATTACCTCTTTCTCAAAAACTATGTACCTTCAGAGGGAGTGTTCCTCACAATGTTTTATACTATCAACAGCTCTCCATTGCTCATTAACAAGTAAGGTTTTATGCTAATACTTATTTCGAGTATTTACCAAACGTGTACAGTTCCTTTAAAGTCTGCATCTTAAATTATGGTAATAAGGTTCAGATGCAGTATGTGTATTATGAGTGAATTTATTTTTCCCTGTCTTTTACAGCCAACAGCTATTATACAACAGCCATAGCCAACATCCCTAGCCAACAACCATAGCCAGCAGCCATGGATACCAACCATCAGCCATAGCTAACAGCCACAACCAACAGCTGTAGTCAACACCCAAAGCCAAAAGCCATGGCCAACAGCCATAGCCAACAACCAATAACCATAGCCAGAGTCACTAAACTCAAAACAGGACCTAAGAGTTGAGTGACCAGAGACCTACATGTACACGTAACCATTGACAATAAAAAGAATACTTGCATATTGGATTATAGCTACAATACAACGAAACAACAGTGACAGCGGAAGTAAAGAGCGCTAGAACCGATAAGGACATTAAATACAACAATGTGCCTAGAGCTAAATTTTGTTTATTTGATCAAATTAAGTGTTTTGTGATTGATGACAAAGAATACAATGCTTAATTAACATACACGCACATCGCTGCTCCGGGGAAAAAACTTTAATGATTTGTTTCTCTTCCCAAAACCATTGGTCCTTATCTTTTATGGAAAATAATAATAAATCAATAAAATTGCACGAATTTATAAAATACAGGTTCATGAAGATATCATGTTCATTTCATACAACATTCATACCTCAGACAGTTTCGCAATTCCTGTTGGTGGAGAGCGCGTCACGTGGGTGTGTATAAACCTTTGTTTATGACCAGTAAAAAGTGTTGAGAAATGGGCGTGACACGCGAGTTTGCACCTGTGCTTATAAGACAGTTTCTTCATTCCTATTGGTCGAGAGCAACGGCTGAGACAGTTGTGACAGTTTTGCATTTATTTTACTTTTTGACCGTAAGTGTTGATGTTTTTTGACCGAAAAGGTATTAATGAATGGGAATCAAAGTGTGTTGAATCGGTTTTCAACTAGTGGTTTAAACCCGCCGAGGCCTGGTTCTTTATAATTATCAAGAACCAGGCCTCGCTGGGATTAAACCACTAGTTGAAAACCTCTTCACCACACATTGATTCCCTTAGTTATTCCCCTTTCAAGGCAGATTACATCATTTGCAGACTAAAAATGTTCTTCAAGTTACTACAAAAATAACTTACTGAACTGAATTATTCCCTAGTATCCAGAGCTGCCAACATTTGCATCTTGCAATCAAGGAGAGGAGACAATATACCCCCAACAAATTATTGTTCGACTATTTTTTATCAATTTCTTTTTTTTCAACATCAACAAGTTTGGTTAGTGCTCTATCCAAACACTAAAATACCCCAAATGTCTTCCATGAGTTGATATAAAAGCTCAATATCAATTGGGGGCACAAATACTTAGTTCACAAGAGGGCGCTGTTACAGCTTGCAAGTTATGTTCATGTACCGGTAAAATGTATATAATACTACAACTGTATGTGACTGACTTGAATTTGCACAGAAATACATTATTTCTGGAACTGCTATTGTAAAAAAAATGTTCCATGGAGATGAACAGAACTTTTCCTGAGAGAGATGTCAGGGTGGGATAGGACATACAAATTCATTTTTCCGCATGCAGGCTGGGGGGCCACAGGCCAGGGCACAATTACATTAAGCATGTAATGTAAGCGCATCACCTTGCTAAGCACAAAAAAGTGTTGCTTAGCATAAACAGGTTACCAGCCAACATTCCATAGAGTTTACTCTGCTACCCCTGGTGCCTCACCCATTTTTCCCTTAGCTAACGATAATCCTTGCAAGCGAAAAACTACGTATGCATGGTTGGCATTCAGATTAACTACTGTGTAATATGTAATTTATTTCTCGTCATACAAGATGTCTACTGTGCAAGCATCGTTACAGTTCCTTGAAGAAGTAGCCGACGCATCATCTGATTTAGAAGTGGCGTCAACATCCGACGAGGCATGCTTGGAAGATGCAAGTCCCTTAACAGGAGGAAGAAGGGGGATAAAAGAAAGCGGAGGCGGAAAATAAATAGCGTGCAAACTGAAAGACTACTTGCTTGTGTACAGGCATAATAGCTAGATGCAAATCTAAATGATAAGCCTGAGTCTGATGCTATTATACAATGAATACCCCATCCAACCACCCCCCCCCCCACCCTGAGGTAACTTATACAACAGCTTACAGTTGATTCAACAATGAGATTCTATTTGAATCCAACAGAATATCATGAGAATCTGTTGGAATTCTACTGAATGCAATTGTCAAAGTTTTAAAAGCATATAATTATGCATCAAAGTCACTAGCATAATGAGTAAGTTGAACCGTTATCTTTTAAGAAAGCACGGCCATTTAAAGAAAATAATAATAAAAATAAAATACTGAAAAGGGGAATTTATCAAAGTGGATATTTCTGTACACAGTGAATTCTAATGGATACATAACATTTTCAAATATTATGATGAATATAATGATTTGGAAACTAAACATTGGACTTAATGGATGTGCATTTGGACAGATGTACATGGCAAGTGTTCAACAGGATGTAATGGATTGAGAGGTGCAAGTCATTGTGCTGACAGAAAAAACATCGAAAATACAATCAACTTTTTAGAAAGTAACCTATATGTTTAAGTAATTTGGCATTTCTACTTTTTGGTAAGCCCTTGAGTTATATTCCAAAGAGCTTCTGGGATTAATATCCTCAAAACTAGAGAAGTGGATTAAAGAGCAGGATTTCTTTATATCTGGAGAATACAACACCTATTTGTGTTCACCTTGCAGACAAAAAAGAAAAAAGAAAAAAAAAAAGCGATTTCAATAAAAAGAAAAGTCTGAAATTTCTCACCCAAGAGGTGTGAAGTGCAGTGCCAGAACAGTTTCCTCAACTCTTAGAGAGGTGTCACTTTAGGAGAAGCAGGCCCAACAAAATTTATGATGGGAGAGGGGGGGCAGGCAGGGCAAAGACCTCTTTTTTTGGGGGGGGGGGCCTGTTAATGCTAGTATAATATTTGGTCCCTTAAGGTAGCACTAAAGTATGTGAAGCCTTTAATAGGCTCTTCTGGCTACTTTAATCGCACTTTTAAAGGATTTTTCCTTGACCTACGGGCAATCGGAAATCAGACTTAGTAGGAAGAATTATTGTTTGGATCTGATATGGGGAGGGGACAAGTGTTCTAACCCCTCCCCCCCCACCCCCAGGTTTCAAAATTGCTGAATCATAAAGTTGTATTCACTTTTAAAGACAAACCAGTTTTTCGATAAAAAGATAAGTTGTTTCTTAAATAATAAAATAATGCAATCAAGCTGTATTTTGCACGTTACGGATTTAAAAGACACCATTTAGCGATTTTGTAATCTTTCCGTAAATTTAATTTGTAAAAGTATATAGCAAATGAGATATGGTGAAATAAAGAAGAAAAAAGCCATATTTATAACTTCTCTTTAAAACAAATTCATTACACAACGACAGCCGTGAGGAAACGTCAAGTGGGGAAGGTCAGCGAAAAGTGACAGTTACAAGCAGCGACACGCCCTTCTTGAGACAGGTTTTGTCTTCTTCAAGAAATTGTAATAAGCCTACTTGGATAAGACTATGATTGGATTGACAGCAAATGAAAAACTGTGATCTAAAAGGGCAACTGCTCATATTGGTTTTCATTAAATGTAGAGTCATTTTGGTTTTAGTCCATGTTCTGCTGATTTTATTATATTTATAGGCAATTATCAAAAAAAAAGAGGGATAAGCAAGGATGGAAAAATCTCAAAATGATTCCCACCTCAGTCGACTACAGACAGAGATCAAGAAAGATAGAATTAAGAAAAACACCTGTGAAAGGGAGGGGGGAAAAGGCATCAAATGCATCTCTGGCAGTATTGAGGGCAGCATTCAAACGGACACCACAGACATTACTAAAAGTTGCCAGCAGGTGATCTTTGGAGATTCAAATATATCAACATACTTTTTATGTATTCCTACTCAACAGGGGCACTTCAGACAAAATAATTTTGCATACTAAAAGCCGTTTCACACAACAGCAGTTTAACAAGGGTCGCTTGCCTAATTTTAGCATGGTTGCAAAACTTTACCAAATGCACCTTTGTGAAATTAAAATAAAGTTTAAAATGTAAAGGACAACGTTTTTGAGAAGATTTCACTAGAGACCTTGGACACTCCAAACATTGTTGTCCATTCACACTAGAGGGGAATTTGTAAAATTTCACAACCATGCTAAAATAAAGCAAGGGACCCCTATTAAATATCTTTCATGTGAAGAGGGTTTTACCCTCAAAAAGGTTCCCCCCTGTGGGAGTCTTACATATCATTACATTGTGCTTTAAATTTCCCAGGACACCCACTTGCAGAAAATGTCAAACTGAAGAGGGGTTTACATGTAAAACTCAGGGGTCTGATCCTCTAAATACGATAGCACTTAGTAAATTAATATGATTAATATTTAACCCCTTCAAGAAGGTTGGGGAGCTTCGTCTTAATCGGCACTCTGCGTTGAGGACGAGAGCTACTTCTTCCCGAGCAAATTTCCACGACTTGAGATGATTCAAGCAGGCCCTCGTCCATCTGGTTCAAGTGTTTATGGTTTCACGTAATTGCCTTTTAGCGTGGCGCCTGGAATGCACTCATTGTGTATGTCCGTAGTAGTCTGAACACCAGCACATATGTAACATGCAGACAGTGAGGGGATGGTCTAGTGACTGCAGACCAGTGGTTATTAGGCTGATGAAGTAGCCTGCTTGTTATTCTAACACTCAATCAAACTGAGGCTGCAGGGGGAAATAGTCTGGTCCCCTTGCCATGTATTCCAAACAGTACCATATTCGAAAGTGTGCGAATTGGATGCATGACAAACATGTCTGCATTATGTTCAAGTTTACATTGAAAATTGTCATCAAAACCTAGTACCATGAATATATGAAATTTCCTTTTGGATCAGGTGCAGATGATAGGTAGAGAGGTGAAACAAAACGGCGCCCTCTGTTGTTCACAGACAGGAAACAGATTTGGATACAGAAAGTATTTATATTGCAAGGTGGTTGACCTGCTGTGTATAAACCACAAACTATCTAGATTAAGATTGTCTCCTGACGAACAGTCCAAACCCTAGAATTGTGTGCTTACAAGTAACCTCAATCCTCCTACATCACTTCAAACCATCATGTTTGGACTTGGATAAGACTGGTACGCCTGGCCCAGTGATAAGTAGTTGTTATTTGGGCCTACAGTCCTCAATCCTCCACTATACTCCACTCAATAGTCACCAAACACCAAAATGTTCGGGCTTGGGTCAGATTGGAATGCATGCCAAAGTGATGAGCAATTAGCATTATTTTATTTATTTATTTTATTTATTTATTTGTTTATTTATTTATTTATTTATTTATTTATTTATTTATTATTATTATTATTATTATTATTTTTTTTTTTTTTTTTGGGGGGGGGGGGGGGGGGGGACTCACAGCCCTCAATCCTCCAAATCACGAAGTGGAGGGATTTTATGGGTCTTAACATAAAAATTCAAATTTATAAGGCGCTATTCCATCAAGATAATAATATAAATTAACATGGAAGGAGACAAGCCTAAGGCCTTCAAAATACAGATGAAATTAAAAGATTCCGTGGTGACAGGAAGAAGATTCCAAATCATTAGCCCAGCTACACTGAATTTCTTTGACCGATAATATTCCATGAGTTACATTCGCAAGCATATCTGCCATGTCTATATCCCTTATACATACATTTCTCTAGTCAAATCAGTCGTCTTTAAAGTAGTTTGTCTTCGCTAACCACGTCCGTAGGGGCTGGTTTCAGTACAGTCATCTACACCTATCCATCCAGGGCCCAATTTCATAGAGCTGCTAAGCACAAAAATTTGCTTAACATGAAATAGTTCCCTTGATAAAGACAGGATTACCAATCAAATTTCCACATGATTTTCAGGATAAGCAAACAATAGCTGAACACCAGTAATAAGCGATATGCAAGAAATGGAAATTTGGTTGGTAGACCTGCTTTTTTTTTTCAAGGAAGAAATTTTGTGCTAAGCAAATTTTCGTGCTTAGCAGCTCTATGAAATTTGCCCCAGTTGGTTAGGGATTGTCAAACTCACAACCATTAGCTATAGTTCACACTTTAAAACGCGCTCATTAGACCCTTATGGTCAGAAATAAATGTTTCCTTAACCATAAATGCCAACAGCTGGCGTTTCTCATAGGCAGGATGTGGGATTTTACAGCTTGGCACTCATCCACATTGGTTTGAAAATTTTACTTGTTCTTTGCATTAATCCAAGAACATCCGTTTATTATTCCATGACAGAGTCTAGCAAATACTCAAAAGTAGACACAATCCTCCATTATATACATTAAATGTCGGGTACAATACATGCAGTTGAACATGCAGTAAACATGCACTGGTCACCAGTGTGAGAAAACCATGCTGTCTGCTTCTTCTCACATACACTCTTGCTTTGCTGAGATGTAGAACAAAGAGCCAGCCCAGCAGCTTTATTCCACATACTGCATCTCTTTGGAACTCGTTGCCTGGTGCATGTTTTCCTCCATCCTACAATCTAGACTGTTTTAAGAGCCAATTTCTGCTCCCCTGGGTTATTTTCATCTTAAATATTTTTCTTCTTTAGCAAGAGTGGCTTTTAGCCTTGTTTGAGGCAAACTTGACTACAAAAATAAAAGACAAGTATGTAGAAAACATGAGTTCCAAGTAAAAGACCATTCCTCACCTAAGCTCAATGTATGATTGCTATTCCTAACATGTACAAGATCAAAGTGATGTGTGTCTAGTGGTTTTTCCCTTGCCTTTATCCTCTTTACGACGACATCAGAGCACAGGGCCCAATTTCATAGTGCTGCTTAGCACAAAGATTTGCTTAGCATGAAATTTCTTCCTTGATAAAAACAGGATTACCAACCATATTTCCATTTGTTGCATATTGCTTGGTACTTGTATTCAGCTGTTGTTTGTTTATCCTCAAAACCACGTGGAAATTTGGTTGGTAATTCTGTTTTTATCGAGGACAAAAATTTCATGCTAAGCAAATGTTTGTGCTTTGCAGCGCTATGAAATTGGCCCCAGGAAAGATCAAGGTGGAATGGTGATAAAGAGGTCTTCCTTCTGCAGTGGAGCGACATAGGCTAGATAGATAGATTATCCTCTTTGGAACTTGTTCAAATCCTACCTCGGTCAGAGCCCTGTATGTGGATTGGTTTGTCACAGTAAGTCCCTTCCTCAATTTCATAGCATTTCCCTTACTCTGGATCCCCTAACGTCTAGAAATCAGCATTTATTTGTCTCTGAGGTAAATTTCCCTGACCGCTACAGTGCAAAGTTCTTTTGAGAGTCCCTTAGTTCCATTAACCAGTTCCATCTAGTCTTCAAGAAAAACATTGCTAGGGTCCGAACATCAGGCCATAAACTATTTTTTTAATTTTACACCAGAGGTCCTTTTGGTTGATAAACAGTTTGCAACAGCTAACTTTATTTTCTCAACCAGAAGAAAAAAATAAACAATTCATCTGAGTCAATCCCAGTGATAAAAATCAACTGCTGTAAAACCTTCTGTTTTTGTTCCTTTCCCGATCTGGCTAACACATGCTGCAGACATATCCAGACCATGCGACTCATGCTTCGGGCCCAGTCTCACAGACATAGAAAAGGAGGCCACTTACGTCTTCTTTATGCAGTGATGTGTTACTTTGCGGAGCGGGGCCTGCTACACTTTGCACAATCTTACGTAGGATGCAGGGACTCTGGGCCACCCCTTGGGGTTTCTTACTGTATATCTAAGTGAAACGTGTATGCATATTGTGACTGTGCATAGTCAATGGGGAGGACAAAGTAGGCAGGAGAAATGGAGGGATGACTAAGATAAAGTACATGCACTTCTTAAAGGTTGGTCAAAGATTCAAAAAACTAACTTGGTAAGAAGCACTGCAGCTGTGGATATTGTAAACTATTTTGAGAAGGGTTTCCCTTTGAAGTTGGTTTGGAATACGCCTCTCTTAATACTTATGCATGAGGTACGTCACAATGCTAACCCAAAACGAGGCCACGGGCGCAGCCACAGCAGTGGTGGCAGACGTGCGCCCATAGCTTCATTTTGGGTAAGAGTTATGACGTCATGCATAAATATAAGAGAGGCGTATAACCAGGGACACCGGGGCGAACCCCTTCTCTTTACGATAAGTGCACTGGGTTCTTTTACTTACATTACACAACAAGTGGGAACTAAGGTACTACATGTACGTCCTATACATGTAGGTGCAGTTGCCATAAGAAATGATCCATTAAGGCACAAACATCTTGATATATCTAAATAGAATTCATTATTTAAGGATAGGAGAGGCTAGGGCGGTTAACAGGTGCACCCGTTGGTGTCAACCTGTACCATTATGAGTAGCTATTGTAAAAATACACACCAAGGGGGCGAGGTGACTGTAAGTATTGCATTGTGACCATAATGCTTTATTGTGTTGATTGATGGCATTCTTTACACAGGAATAGATATTTGATTTAAACCGCTCCACAACAGTATTAACCACTTTCGGTATTTGACAGTTAATGTTAAAAATACTATCTCTTGCATCAGTTGTGGTGAATAAGGGTCATGTCACACGGGGCAATTTACAGGCAACCAGTTCCAGGCAATCTCAAAGAAGAAAAGGCATTCACATTTCAATGTTCACATACTTTTTGGAGGATCATAAGACATTTTTAAGAAAAATACTCATGTGCTATCAATGTGGTCTCATAGCATGCACTGCGGTTGGTTGCCTCCAAGTTGCCTGGAAAAGTTGCCTCGTGTGACAAGGCCCTAAGAGTTCGATGTTTGAGGAACTCTACAGTGCAACCAGTGTAATCCGATCTGTCTTCAGGATAACATGATGCAGGCTCACGTTGTAACGGGTCCATTTTCACATGGATAGTCCTAACTTAGGATTAGTCCTAGGACTCACTACAAGTTGTTAAAACTTAAGGTTAGTCCTAAGTTAGGACCAGTAACACGTCCTGACTCGAGATAAGACTAGTCTTAACTCTTTGTGAAATCCACCCCAGGTTTATGTTCAAGGTGTGACCTTAAGATTATTCTGTGTGTTACTGGGTGATTCAACCTGTCACTGACACATGAAGGTGATGAGTGCATGTAAGCCTTTCTCATGATGACACCATCTTAGTCATGAACCCTACCTCCAGACAGCAACCAAGGATACTGATGCAAAATAGGAATCAGTCTATAATCCTCTCCTTAATTTAAAACAGTTTTCAGAACCATGGCTTAGGCTTCGGCTCCGGCTTGATCACCTTTTTGAAGTCTCCAACTGAAAGTCATCGGCTCAGAGCAGAAGGGACTTATACCTCATTGTGTGATGTCTTATGAGTACTTTCTGCTCTAAACCAACTGGGTCTCTAGGTCTTAGAAGTCCTTTCTTCTCTGAGCCAACTGTGTCTTTATAGGTCTTTGAAATCCTTTTTGCTGTGAACCAAACGGGTCTTCTAGGTCTTAAAAGTCCTAGGTTTTTTTAGGTTTTATAAGTATTTTCTGCTCGGAGCCAACTAGGTCTCTCTAGGTTTTAGAAGTCCTTTCTGCTCTGAGCCAATGGGTCTTTCTGCTCTGAGCCAATGGGTCTTTCTGCTCTGGGCCAGTGGGTCTTTCTGCTCTGGGCCAGTGGGTCTTTCTGCTCTGGGCCAGTGGGTCTTTCTGCTCTGAGCCAATGGGTCTTTCTGCTCTGGGCCAGTGGGTCTTTCTGCTCTGGGCCAATGGGTCTTTCTGCTCTGAGCCAATGGGTCTTTCTGCTCTGAGCCAATGGATCTTTCTAGGTCTTATAATTCCTTTCTGAAATTTGCCTCTAATAAAAATTAGATGGCAAAATTTATGTCTTAATTCCACACTTGAACATTGCCGCAAATAACTTCCAAGACCAGCAACTCTTGCAGCGCAGTGCAGGCATTATCCTTGCTTTATAGTGGCATTGTCATTTACACAATGATTGAATGGCAATGAATGTTCCAAGGACAGACACATGGCTGAAAAGGAATGAAGTAGTATGTACAGGTACTTGTTAGGGAAACATAACAAACTCATTTATTTGATTTTACTCACCCCGTCCAAGTTGCCTGTGGTGCTGCGGATCTTGGCGTTTCTGGAGAGACGATTGCATATTGAGACGACTTTCATCGATTGCTGAAACGGTCCACAAAGAAACAATAATAGTAATAATAATAACTAGTTCTTAGTATAGCGCATTTCACAACAATGTCTTAATGCACTTTACATAAGAGCCCAGCCGTCAATATCACCAAACTCTTTCTAACTTAGGATTAATCTTAGGACTTTAGGCAAGTTCAGTTCTGTATCCGAAGTTGTTATGACGCATTGAACCCATCCTAAGTTAGGAAGGGTTACTCGTTCTAACTCGAGATAGGATTAATCCTAGCGTTTTGAGAAATCGGCTGCTGGTAAATAGCCACATGGAGCAGACCTGTAATTTCATCTTCTAGAGGGCAAGGTAATTTTCATTTTACGAAGGGCGCTTCTGTTGTAAGTCTGAGGGGACCTTATGAAGGGACCACAAGGCAAAAACATTGGAAATGTTATTATACGTGTGACCTTGACACACACTTTCAGTTCACTTGTTTTCTTGTGTGTGTGTGTGTTATGCAGCTACTTTTGGGCAGTGTAAAGAGGGGCAGGCAGACAATAAGTAGAACAAAAACTTGTTGTCACTTTTTGTGTAAAAAAAAACACTGAATTCAATATTTAAAAAAATGCTGAGATTCGAGCCCTGGACATGCCCATCTTTTTTGTTAGCTTAAGGTTTGTAATACATGACAATATAAAATACCTTCCATCGTTTCTTGGCGTTGAATCTCCTTAGATTCTCTGTGTTGAGATGTGAGCTGTCTCTTAGTTTGCGTTGTTTAACATTAGAAGGCTGCAAGATACAAACAAATAATGTGAGAACTAAAGTAAATATTGTTATTTAACATTTATCTAGTCAGTTTCAGGGAATGTCCAAGGAAATGCGAAGTAAAAAAAAACTGTTATCAAAACAGCTGTGCGCTCCCAGAATAGTTCTTATTATGTTTTATCTCTAATTCATTCTAACTTACATCACTTATTTTTTATGTCACTTTTTGTAAACTGAATATTTTTAGTCTTCGGACTTGTTGATTGGTATTTTTAATAACAGCGAAATGAAATGACCCACACCATACAAAGCTTCAAACATCACACAGTCAATATCTTTGTTGAAATTAAAACTTGAAGAAGGATTCATGAAATCGAACATCAACTAATCACTGGATACAAAAGATTTCAGAGCCAAGTAACATCAGCAGCTGATTGATTTTTGTCAGTCCTATATCTTGATCCAAAACAGCTGGATATTTAGAGGAAATAAGCCATAAAGAAACAGTTATTTTGACGTCAAGACATGAAAAAAAAAGATTGGCACGATTTGTTTTGTTTCAATTGCGAGCAATGCGATTTGCTTTGAGTCATTCATCGCAAATGTATGACGTCAAGCCATGGCTCTATATTTTGTGTTTACATTTATGTCGGGTGTGACATGGCAGGCGTGGCACGGCCTTTAATAATTGAAACATTTGTTTTTGTCAGATCTTATTGCATCAGCCGCCTGTCAGAAGTTGGGAACATCAGTGTGTTAATTCATCAGCTCAGAAAGGTCCTTTGTACAATTTGCATTCATAAAACATCACCAGGCGCTAGAATCTGGCCACTGGGCTAAATAGCTCAGTTGGTAGAGCGACGGCACATTAATCTGGCAGTCACAGTTTCAAGTCCCGCTGGAGTCAATTTTTATTTCTTTGTTCAATGCAATTTTTCTTACTCGTTGACTGGTTCTTTTGTACAATTTGTTTGTTTGTTTGTTTGTTTGTTTGTTTGTTTGTTTGTTTGTTTGTTTGTTTGTTTGTTTTTTTGTTTTTTTGTTTGTTGGTTTAATAAAACATCATTAGGCACTAGAATCAGGCCACTGGGCTAGATAGATAAATTGGTGGAGTGCTGGCATATCAATTAGGCAGTCACCGGTTCAAGTCACCCTGTAGTCAATTTTTCCTTGGTCAATCAAATTTTTCTTGAGGAAAACCTGTGTACACGGTCTAGACTGACAGACCTGATACTTCACGCGGGGGCAACAATGGCGATTGTTTCCATGCCCCTTGGTCAATGCCTTCGTGCCGTTGAAATGCTCCAGTAGAAATTTACAATTTCCTCAAGGGGGACCTTTACCATTACCAAGGAGAAAATGCTTTGGTGCCCTTGAAATGCTCCAGTAGAAATTTACAATTTATAGAAAATTTACAATTTCCAGAAAATTTACAAGTTCCTCATAGGGTGCCCTTTACCGAGGAGAAAATGCTTTGGTGCCCTTGCCCTCTCAAAAACGAAGCATACATTGTACCTGCCAGAACTGGTTATCAAATATTATCAAAAAAGTGGCGGATCAGGCTACCATCCTACGCTCAGTCATTCTCTGGCGCAAGTAAAATATACACAATCATCACCAGCATTTGAGATGACTTGGCATCAATCAATGTAACCTCGTGGGAGTTAAAGTGTGTGAAAATTACCATCCGTTAGCGGTCCAATGACGCTGGAACTGCAGACAGTTAGTCTAGGGCTACTCTCTCTTGTCGTGAATGAGTTTTAAAGAGAGCATTCAACATTGGTTTGGGTTTTTTTTTTTTTTTTTTTTTTTTAAGGGACGGTATACTTTTGGTAATCACTTTTAAAATGAATGGCAATACAAACTTTTGGTTAGAAGCCTACGGCATAAAGCATTTTGAGAAATATTTCACTACGAAGTAATGTGGTGATGTGGTTATCAGATTTTATGCCCTAAAATTTGAATCTGAGATTTTTTTTACTGCAGTAAATATAAATGTTGGTGTTTACAATAAAACTTTCATGTTACAGTTCCATTTCAAGGGTGGTCGAGTTTTTGAGATTATCGCCGAAAACCCGGAGCGAATATGTCTATGGTGGAAGAATAATCCGCAATAGGAATACACGATCTGCAGTACTGTTTCTCAGATTCAATTGTTGAGGCATAAACACTTATATATTCTTACATAACCACATTCCTTCGATTTGAAATGTTTCTCAATATGCTTTTTACTTTCAACAAAGGTTTTTATTGTCCATTGATTTTAAGAGTGATTACCAAACATACACCTTACCTTTAAGACTACATGATTGGAATAAATGTACTCTCCCATAAACAAGGACAAACATTTTACCTTAATCCATACGTGGTTCAGGCAATCGTCCACTGTAGCTCTCTTCCTGTCAGGGGAAATAAAACAAGAAAGAGGAAAGAAAGAGGAGACGATTATAATTAAATTGGGATAATCCCATGAGATTATTCATTAACACTGTTTCTAAAATTAGGTTTCATCCCTTAATTCAATTAGTGATCCATCGGCTAGAGTTTAAAGCCATGTCATTTGGGCGGGGATGAAAGGGGCCAGAGAAAGGGGGAGGGGAAGGGAGAAGGCTAAGGCGGATGGGGAAGGGGAAAAGGGGCCAAGGCGGAAGGGGGATGGAGGGGAGGGGGGAAGGGGGTAGGGGAAGGAAGAAGGGGAGGGCTAAGGCGGAGGTGAAAGGAACAATGGGCCAGGGTTGAACTAAAGTGACATATTACAGCGACCGAGCCATCTCGGTGGTCTAGTTCGTAAGACACTGTTCTAAATGCAAAGGTCGTGGGTTCGAATCCCACTTGAGTAATATGCCTGTGATTATTTTTAAAGAAACTTGGGGAAGTACTGATTATAGACACATCGGTGTAAGGGTAAACCACATTAATATTTGTTATCCCCGATGCAAATCTATTAAATATTGCAGCTGCTCGGTCAAACCTGTCTTCCATGGTTCAAGAAATGTTGTATATTTTAACTTGTTTTCCAAATATTCACATAATTCTCATTATAAATAGAAAATAAAATTCTTGGATTTTGGGGGGAATTCACACCAACAGAGCGATGTTGTTTAAAATGAACATAAACAGGCTACCAGTGTGCTGACCAACATCATGAATCAGGAACCCAAATAAGACACCAAAAAAACCAATAATAATATCATCAATTAAAAGAATCTAATTCGAAATGAAAAAATACTGTTTTGGAAAAACAAAGTAAGAAAAAAACCTCTTGTTGTAGTTACAAACTACATTTTACATATTATAAATATATATGACAACACAAAAATAAGCCAAATTTTTTCCATATTATAAAAGGGTCATGCCTCGTTACATTTCTTCTTTGCCGTTTCTTTCAATTAAATTTCTTCCTCATTATGCACGTCTTAATTATTCGCTTCTGCCGACTGTATCTTTCGATGCCAATAAATTGCACTGAATTAAATGATGTGTTTCTTGGAGGACTTGAATGCAAAAAAAGGTGTGGAATTTCCTTAACAAGCAACGGAGGCCTGCTGCCTCACAATGTCCTTGTCCCAGCCATTCTTAAATTATGTTGCCACAAATATTCTGATTATCTTATGGAAGTTCTATTTGTTTGTATCAAACACAGAAGCGAAAAGCCTTTCGATGTGAATACATTATACTGAATTAAATAATTAGTTTCTTAGAAGACTTGGATTTAAAAAAAGGTGTGGAATTTCCTTAACAAGCAACTGAGGCCTGCTGCATACCAATGTCTTTGTCCCAGCTATCTTAAATTATGTTTCCATGAATGTTCTGATTATCTAATGGAAGTTCTATTTGCTTGTATCAAACACTGAAATAAAAAGCAAATTTGCCTGACAAGAATGAAAAAGAAAAAAAACCTCAATCACACAAACTATATTATTTCCACAAACATTCTGATCATCTAATGGAAAATCTTTTTGTTCACAGAAACAAAAAGCCTTTCCCTGACAAACATAGACAAAAAAAAACACTTGTCAGAATGTCATCATTCATCACGCACAATTGTAAAACAATCTCTTTCAATAATGTCTGGGCTTGATTTAGTCGCAAGCCTGACGGCGTGCAAACCCAAGTCAAGAGCACTGTCAGGCTAGTCAAACTTGTCCCTCAGGTGGCTTTGCAGGCTAGTCACAAATAAGTAACCTACATACGCATGTATTAAGTGTGTGGGGTCATAACTATTTACAGAAAACTACACACCCAAATTTAAAAACACACAGGCTCAGCCTAAACTTTTGATGTTTTAACAATATTTTTTAACGAGTCAACTTAGTCCTTTTAACTACTGTCACTCATGGAATTTGTTTAATTGAATAATAAACCTAGTTGAATTAAACTCATTTAGGCTATTTAATAGATGTTAAATTTGCATCGGGGATAAAGAATATTCATTTTGCTTTTACCCTCACGCCGATGTTTCTTAGCATCATTTAGCCCATTTGTTAGCACAGAATGATAAACCCAGAGGGCCCGATCGGTTCGTCAAATGCAAAGATCACTTTGTCTACTCATGACATTGGGCTATTATGTGAATATTTTAAACAAAGTTGAGCAATTTAGAAAGCAGATACGCTAGAGGAATTCATGGGAACAGGACCCAATCTCATAAAGTTGCTTAGCAGAAAATATTGCTTGACCAAATTCTTTCCTGAGCAAATGTTGAGAGGGGCACCAGTCACCCAATGCACACTAAATGAAATTTTGACAGGTAAACTGTTTCTGCTGAGCAAGACTTGTGCTTAGCACTTTTTTGTGCCTGCAGGCCAGGCTTATTGGGCGCTGGCTACGACTCTGAGAAGACTTGATCGTTTCCTCAAATTCAAAGACCTTCTCGTCGACTCTTGCCATTGTGTACCGTAGTTGTATAAAAACATCTCTCTACAGAATTGGGCTACTTAGAAAGCAGATCGTACGAGCGGGGTATTTTAGGACAAAAGAGGATGCGCTGTCAAAAAGACCGCAGTCTTACTTTAAAGATAACTTAAGATCGGACTTGGCAGGAAGCAGTGTCAGGGTGAGTCACTACTCAGCAAGCTAGACACGAAACGCCAAAACGGAACTCGACCTTCAAACTGAGAACTTGAGGTCTAAGAAAAGTGGAAGTCTTATCTCTTTAACACTTGATGCTGGCCCTTCATTTTAAATTTAAGAAATGAAAAATGAATATTTCAAAGTCTGGGGCATGTACTAATTTCTCAAAGTCTGAGGTTTAGTAGTAGTGGCTTCTTACATTATTAAGCGCGCATATCCATCACTCAGTGACGCTCAGGCGCTTTGAACATACAGTATTTTCCTGCAAGGTATGTGGGACTACGTTTGAATTATGAGACCTACTCCTTTTCACAATGGCACAATGTAATGGTTTACAATGTGCTGTAGTGCAATATGCTGTCAATCAAACCAATTTCTGTGATTTTAGGCATAGACAATGTATATTTGGTTTGCGGTAACCAAATTTGTATATCTGCTTGCTTGGGAGACTATTTTTGTTTATTAATTAAAGTTACACAGCATCATAGAGTAAGAACTTTCTTATCTTGATTTCCCAATTTGTCTAGGATTCCGCTTCAGCTTCACTTCCGATCTAACGTAGATTCCAAAAGTTCCTAAGCTGGTGCTATATATATAAAGTTCATGACTAACAGTCCACACACCCTGTAGACATTCAATCTGTGCCGACATACACAGTTAGTTCATTACTGATTTGTCTTGCACTTGGCTTTCACATATGAAGAAGGGAACATTCAATTCTTGTGATTTACTCTTCCGACTAAGTGTTCTTAACAGTATTTGAGCTTCTTTTTTTTGTGTTTATTTGTTAACAATTTTTTTTTTTTTCTTTGATTGTTTTTTGTGTGATTTTTCTTGGCATTCTTGGGTATATTTTTGCAAAAATATTTACTTTTTTTTTTGGGGGGGGGGGTGGGATCTGCCTGACAGCAAAGAGGACACTTCAAGGCGAGTGCTACAGTTAACTGAATGTTGGGGCTGTCCAGCAAAATCACCTGTCACCAGAAGCATGTTACATCCTAGTTCTGGGGGTTGAAACAGGGTTTCCCCCTTTACAGTCCGTAAGGATGTAGGACGTTATCTTTGCTATATGGTTTGATTGTATCCATCACATATCTTATTTTAAACGTCCCAGTCCCACATTAGCATAATCTCATTTGCATAGCCTCATCTGCATATATCCTTATTTGCATTGTATACACAGGTGTGTGGTTTTTTATCCTTTTTTTTTTCAAGTCTAGAAGAGATCTTCTTCAAATTGATCCCTCCTTTCTGTTGAATCCTAAACCCGCTTCTAAATACAAGACTCAAACTGCCTCTAGCAATTTGACGTTGCATTTACTTATTGAGCAAACTATGATCATGACAGGAAGGTGAAAATGTTAGCAATTTTACAATGTATTTACTTATTGAACAAATTTTGTCCATAACTATAATGTGAAAATGTTACCAATTTGATGATGTATTTACTTATTGAACAGGCTAAGTACTGTACATGACTTGAATGTGAAAATGTTAGCAATTTGATGATTCAGTTACTTTAACTTATTGAACACACTATGTCAATGACTAGAATGTGTACATATGCAACTGAAGTTCCTACGGATGAGTCATGAGTTGACCATTGACTAGATGCACCTGTTTAAGAATTAATTAAGGGGTAAGTTCAGCATTTGTAATTAATTTGTGGCGTGTCATGGCCGAGCAGTCTGCTCACCGAACTCAAGTTCCGATGCTGTGATTATTTGAACGTGTATATACACATACACATTTATCGACCCATCAGACTTTTCGTTGCTCTCCCATTGTTTGGCCTTAGCAAAGTCTGCGTTGGGTTTGAAAGCGAAGCATGGGCGCCTTCGCTCTGTCAAAGCTTTATAATCGGGTACAAAGGTTTCAACAGAAAGACACGTTCACACAATCCGGTTTGTGGGGTCTACATGTAGCTATAATTGTTCTATTCTTCCCATTTCTATAGAATTCCCCTGTGGGGTCCAGGTTAACAAAGAAGTTTCTTGTGGGGACCATTGTTCCGTTGTCTAAAAGACCCCAAAAGGGTGTTCCCATAAGCCCATACATGTTTGTTGGCCAAGTTACGACTTCTGTTTGCATATTGACCCATTTCACCTGACGTCATCATCAGAAAAATCTTGAATGCGCCATACTGGTGGGCAATTTCACTGTACGTTTTTATATAAACAACTCTATGCTGTGAGTTATGCAGTGAAGTGCGCATTTTAGGCGACGCGGCGTTAATACACGTAAACCTAACTGCCCACCAACATGGTGATCGTGGCATCAGTCGCCGCGTGTGACACGCGTGCAAGGGGTCAATTGGGTTTTTACATGAAAGCGACACGAGGGAGTCTTCGCTCTGTCAAAGCTTCCGGATACCTTTTGTTAAAGGCACTGGACTTGATTGGCAATTGTCAGAGACCAGTATCTGTGAAAATTTGGGCTCAATCGGTCATCAAAGTTACAAACAAATGTTTTGAAAGAAGAAAACAAATGTGTGTTTTCAGAGGCTTGCGAAAGGCTTCAGGTCTGAATACAGTTATGGGGAGACCCCAAGACTTGTTTTACCCCTCGGTTACCGTCGGCACACTTTCACACTGTGTCTCTATGTCGCAGCGTTCCAATTACACGTCTCAAGAATACCCCGGGGTTTTACAGCTTACCCCTACTCAAGAGCAGGGGTTGCTATTCCCGGAGTATGCCCATTTGCTGTAGCAGATCGGGGTAAAGCAATCATAGTGTAACAAGGCTGGCTATTATTCCCGGGGGCAACCCAGGGAAATGGACTAGTTTGAAAAGGGCTTTAGTGTCCCCATCCCAGTAACCTACTTTGAGTTTTTGCAGAGCAATCTTTGGATGAAATCTTTGGCTAGTTCACTGGTTGTGGGGAAGTACTCTTCATCGAAGTCATAATCCACTGCCGTCACGTTATTGTACGTCTCTTGCTGATCGTCCCCAAGGAATGGTGACGCCCCGCTCAACCTGAATGACAAGATAATAATAATATAGTCCGGAGTTAGTTACAACTGACAATCCAACACAATATTTTTTGAGTCATCATGTTTTTGAAGAAAATTAATATTGTGGTTTATATTGAGAAAATGAATATACTAACAACTGGAATTTATTTATTGGTGGGGTAGGTTATTTCAAAAATGATAAAAAATTAAAAATATTTATTAAAAGGAAAATAGTCTAGAGTAGACTGAACTAACAGGGTGTTACATTTTAGACAATTTGCTGTCTCTACTTGAGTAGACTGAACTAACAGGGTGTTACATTTAAGACAATTTACTGTCTCTACGTGAACGTCAATGCATATGCTGTGGTGTGTTTGACACAATTTTATGATAATGATAGGTTTGTAAAAAAGAGTCACAGAAGCTGGACTTCCTGCAGGCACTTGTACACAGGTCAATGGGAGAATTAAACACTCAATATTATGTTTTATGGAGACGGTACTGTTTGATGTTATCAACTTTTGAAATAAAGAAAAGGGGGGGCACATCTTAAAAATAAATTCAGCTGTTATTTTTGTAACAAAAATGGAAAGTTTCCATATAACCATAGGGTTATCTCGCCTGTCAGAAAGGATCTGGAATGTACATAGTCAGTCTCGTTTGTCAACAGAAAATGCACGGTCTCAAAAAGACTTATGGAAGTCTCAGAAATACTAACAAACATATCCTAGAGAGGGTTCCAGAGATTTTTATGGAAGTCAACCAACGTGTGAGTTGATGGCAAATGCAGTCAGAAATATTACTGACGTCATAGGAATAGATTGGCACTATTTTAGGGTACTTACAGAATGTACGTGATGACACCGATGGCCCTGTAATAAAAATGAAACCAGAAAGAAGAAAAAACATTAGATACAAGTAGAATATCATTAGCTCCCTGAGTCTGTAAATAGTTCCAAACTTAGGAGACACGGTTGCTGAGAACCTTTTAGAAAGTAAGCCCTGGGCTTATTTAATATAGCTGTTTACTGGTAAGCAAGTTTCTGTGCTTACTATAGCGGGGAAAAAAATACATCAAGCAAAAGTTTATTAATATTTCATATATGAATATTCAATAATCCAGATGAAATCAGGCATGCACGTTCCCAATGGCTTTTCTTATCGTTACAAGATTCATCTTAGCCCAATTTCATAGCAAGCTGCTTCTTTAAGCAAAGAATCGGCACTTATGGAAGTAGGGAATTCCACGCTAACATCAAGCATATTTCACAGAATAGCAGGAAATTTGTTGCTTGTGTGCATGCGTACTCCTCGTTACTAGGAATTGTTCGCTTACACAGCTAGCTCAGAAATTTAGCACTCGCCTGTAAGCGGGGAATAATGATCACAAACAAGTGCAGAATTCAGCGATAAGTAGAGCCATGAAAGTGAACCGTGCTCATAATAACAACCGGCAAGCTAGCAATGCCTTTTGCTTTGCTTACAGTACCAAGTACTTATGAAATAAAATGCTCTCTATAAAAAGCATCTGCTTATAGGCATTATTAAATTAGGCCATGGTCATCACCGTTAATACTCCAAATTTCATTAATCATTATCAAGAGTATACATGTACATATAAAATTCCTGGCGTACACCATCAGACAGTTTTTATTTAATTTTTATTTCCAAGTGCCCACTGCATAATCAGACTGACCGATTATGTCATTTGCCCCAACCAGCAACGACCCCACCAGCAAACGCTTGCATAAATTCCTTGAATACTTGAAACAATAGCTTAGCTGCTACATTTCAGCCAAAAAAATATAATATTTACACAAAGATGCGCTTTACAAATAATGAAAGTCCATAACAGAGAGCGAGTAGAACTTCCTCTCTCAATAAACATGTGAAGTGACATGTCATATAAATTAAAATACACTCTGATATTGCATCTTGTTTTATGTTAATTATTTTTGACTGTCTACTTTACAAGGTGAAAAGTTTTAATATTTTGCTATTTTCATCTGTTCCAGATTTGTTTGTTTGTAACCAGCCTTGAAGTTTACTGTATTGTTATGATTTTATCAACCTTGCCCCGTTTTATTATTCATATTTCTGTTTTCATACATACACTGTAATATCTTTTATGTCTGTTGTAGACATTTTCTTTTTCTTTTTTTATATTATTGAATGTTACAATTCCTACTGGCCAGCTTTGGAAAACAGATTTTCACTAAAAGGCTTCCAAAAGACACACAAGAAAGAAATAATAATACATAATAAATTCCTTACAGTAGAAATACCTCTGGTTATTTTCATATCAAGTTCGTTTTAGATCTTCTTAAACTTTGGAAAGTCCATTTTAAATTCCAGTAGTCTCTCAGAATCGGCTTTCCTCCTAACATGCCTAATAGGGAAAAAAATGCTTAGCAGAAAATACTGCCCAACTGGCTGGCCTAGTATTTATGTTTTTGGTATATTTTTAGTGTATTTTTCTCTGGAACTTGGTTTTTATCTTAATTTTTTTTACTGTGTTTCCCTGCGTAGTTTTGTGAATTAAATCCACAACATGGCTTTTTGATCACCATGTTGGCAGTTTTCATAATTAATAATAAGATAACGCATGTCTTTACACAGATATTTCAGACGATATCTCTTGTACCTTTAACACATGATAAATGCTTGAGATAGAACATGGAGGCTTCTTCAATGTCCTGGTATATGTATTGATATTAATGGCCGCCTAGGGCAAAACAAAAATGCTGACGTCTTTCTTGTTAAGAGACTTCACTTGACATTCAAAACAGAATTTTACATGTAAACAATCTTTTTTTTCTTTTATGACCATCGCTGCAGGATTTTTTTTGTGTGGCAATCTTCAGACCTTTTGTGTTGTGTTGTCATTTAGCCATTGAGAAAGACTCTACTTGGATCGAAACATCAGGCCATTATATATTTTTGGCACTTTTTGTTACTATCTGAATGTAATTTCATATAAGAAATATCTTGCGGTATAGAGTTGATATCAATAAGTCTGGCCTAGCCCTAGAACAAACCAGGGCAACTTTCAACAAATTTGTATGTAGGTTTTATCCGTCAAATTTACATGAAATGTCAGACGATTCCGTCTACACAATCTAAATTATGAATTCTGGGTACTTTCATTCATTCATTCATTCATTATTGGTTTATTCTTTAAAAATACAAATTCCCATGGCGGCCAGAGGTTGAATTACAGGAAAATATACAGATATTAAAAATTAGGGGAAAAAAACACTATTACAAACTAAAGAATTAATTGGTTAAGGAGAGAAAAAAAATTACAATGTATAAAACAAATTGTTTTAAAAGTTGCGAAACAGCAAACCTGGATAAAAATATTGCAGGCATAGTCCAGCGAATTTTCAAGGCCATCACAATTTCACAAAGCGCATAAAAAGCTGCATTCCACTTAATGAACCATTCTTGATTAGTATTTTCATGATGGCAAATCCTACGAGGGAAGCGGTAATAATGGCGAAAAATTAGCAAAGGGGGCACTATTAAGCGAGGTACGTAGGCTGCCTTACAGTTGGATGGGCAGTGAAATAACTGAGCCTTTATATAATATTCATTTAGTTTGTACATTTTGCACAACAGTTTTAACGAAACATCTTTGCGTCTTGTGCTTAATGTTCCCAATTCCTTTAAAAAATTAAAATCAATTAGTGTATTTTTTAGTAGCGAAGTCAACCATTGAGCATGTACAAGGGTGTAAATGAAGGCAAGTTTACAAGGTTTACTTGCTGTTTACAAAAATACATGTATATTACTGAAAAAGTATCTATTACTATTTGTCCCTGCAAAATGGACATGTAAAAAAGGTATGTTCCTAAGAGTCCATCCCAAAATTAAAACGATAATGCCCATAATAACAATAATAATAATAAGACTTGTAATGCAAACGTATCCTCCCTGCTGGGTGTTCAAGGCGCAGAACATTGGCGTAACCCTAACCGTAACCCTAACCCTAACCCTAACCCTAACCCTAACCCTAACCCTAACCCTAACCCTAACCCTAAGGAAAAGGCACGGAGAAGGAAGTTGGTGCCACCATTGACCCTCTCATACACTGGGGGTATTCTTTGAACTTGTAAAATTCCTCACTGAAGTCACAGGTTCAAGAACTTTTAAATAATTTTTCTTTTTTAAGTAGTAATTCACAGCTTAAAATGCTCGGCATTACTTGTATTTAACACGAGACACTGACAAAGAAGTTTAGCACTTGTCTTGCCTCTTGAACTTAATGTTGAAATTCTTTCACATAATTATTCTAACCTCTACTATTTGTTAACCCCCAAAATAAACAAAATAAAAATATAATGTCGTTCCTCATCTTCTTCTCACTATCTATTTAATTACAATCCATCGGTGTTTTCCACCTCAATGCACAAGGACAAAGCTAACCAGCGGTGCATCATCGTCAGGGCTCATCATCAGCCAAGAAGTGGGTGTTATATCGGCCGCTTTTTAATTTGATTAACAGTAACAGTCTTAGAAAGCGCCGTTCCAGTTCTAAGCCGCCCCAGTTTCTCAGCAACGATAAAAAAATAAACCTCACACGGCTTGGTAATCGTGGGTTTTGGATCAACTATTAATAGCGAGTGAGCGGACTTCGAGGTGTTGACAAATGTTTCAATAACTCTTCCGGATCGTCAAACCTTGACAATCAGGCGAGGGTTATCCGCAACGATTTGAGGTTTCGCTACAGATAAAAAAAAATCACACTTCGTTGTGATGCATTCTCGCAAGCACACTCTTTTTAAATTTTTAATAAACGGACGTGACAGGGAATTTCCCCTAGACTCAGAATGCATTGTGTTTATGAATAAATGATGGGTTCTGCTGGCGTGAAACTAAGAGCAGTCTGGTATGCAAGTAGACCTTTAACACATGATGGGCACATGTCGTTAGATTCCCTACATGCTACTAAGGTGTTTGTACAGTTAAGCTAGAAGTGACCAGACTGTTTCACTAGCTGCCTATTATTTGTACTGTGTAGGAAGAAATAACACAACAGAGAAGATGATCAGAGCATACTGATCGATATGTTCGGCTGTCAACCACCGGTACTTTTCAGAACCACAAACCTCACCTAATTGTTCATCCACTATGCAAAGTTTCAAATTCTACTTAAAGGCAGTGGACACTATTGGTAATTGTCAAAGACTAGCCTCCACAGTTGGTGTATCTCAACATATGCCTAAAATAACAAACCTGTGAAAATTTGAGCTCAATCGGTCATCGAACTTGCGCGATAATAATGAAGAAAAAAACACCCTTGTCACACGAAGTTTTGTGCATTTAGATAGTTGATTTCGAGACCTCAAGTTCTAAACTTGAGGTCTCGAAATCAAATTCGTGGAAAATTACTTCTTTCTCAAAAACTATGGCACTTCAGAGGGAGCCATTTCTCACAATGTTTTATACCATCAACCTCTCCCCATTACTCGTCACCAAGAAAGGTTTTACGCTAATAACTATTTTGAGTAATTACCAATAGTGTCCACTGCCTAAAAAAACAAAATGACAAGTATAAATAATCACAAGCCTTTCCCATTCTCTGTTGCCATTTTTCCATCCAACTCATTAAAATCTACCATAATGCCATTAATTTAACACCTGAACTGTTTGACATTATGCCCCATGCTGAGCTTGATAATTTTAGGCAGCTGTTTGATTTTTAATGGGGGTTATAGTTTAATCTGAAATAAAAGAGAAGTTAAATTTATAAATCAGTCCTTGTGCACTTAAAGGTGGGGTCATACTCATACGTGTAGATTTGTTTTTTGTCGACGTAATGCTGATTTATAGGCAAAACTAAAAAGAAAGGTACAATAAAAGTCAAATGTGAAAGTTCAACTGAATACAGTGTCTATTTGCTGAGAAAATAGCAAAAACCTTTCACAGTATTTTCATAAGACCTATGGATCCATCGTATTTAGCGAAATGACAGCGGGTACTATAACCACATCTTTGGCTGTAGCAAACCTGAACAGCGACCAACCCTCAGAAATGTGAGAAACAATTCATGCATAAATCATTTCTCAGATTCAAACGTTTTTGGGAGGTGAACAATTATCCAAACCATATTACTTCGAAGGGAATACTTTCTCAAAAAAAGTTTATACTCTCAAACAGCTGCAGTGCTTCTCATCAAGTGAATTTTTGTGGTCATTCATTTCTGGCGTATTTACTTACTATGACCCTTCCTTTAAGGACAACCACTGAGGATTAAGGCCACTATAACGCAGATGGTGTACACTAACACACCTGACGTCAATAAAAAAAAAAACCTTCTATGTCCCTCTCCGCTACCACGACTCACTTCAGCGCCAAAAATAGACGCAAGAGTAAAACAACGCCAATGCTGTGATGTCAGGGGAGAAGGGAAAAAATTGGGTCAGACTTTGGGAGGGCTTTTTGATGTTCTCAGTGGGATGACTAACACGCTCGATCTGGTTTCACAGCAAACTAGCTGGGGCAAAAGTAGCTAAGCGCAACAAATTTTTAAGTTTACCAGAACAGGGTTACCAGCTAAAACACCCATGTCACATAAACAATTTGTGACTGGTATCCTGCTTGTTTCTGCTATGCATAAAATTGTTCAGCAATATTTTCTGCTTAAGCAGCTCTATGAAATTGGGCCCTGGACCCAATGCCCTATACCCAATTTCATGTACATGTAGCTGTTTAGCACAAAATGGTGCTTAGCAAATTTCTTTGCTAAGCAAAAAATGAGTGGAGCACCAGGCGCAACAATGTAAACTTCATGGAATGTTGGCTGGTAACCTGCTTCTGCTAAGCAAGATTTTTCAGTGCTTAGCATTTTGTTGTTCTTACAGGATTTATCAAACTTAGGCCCTGGATTTACACCAAAGCCATGAAGGCCATGGTCTTGGCCTTGATGCCCCTTTAAATATTTCTAAAGACTTGAAGATTTTCCAATAAAAGTGCCATTTGCAAAATGAAAACGGCCTTACTCTCTCAAAGATAACATCCCGACCTGCTAGCTGACTACGCAGCATGTTTAACACATGGTGTATGCACAGTCAAATTTAAGACTTTTTATTTAAGACCTTTTAATGATAAACAAAATTGTGAAGTTGTGGGGTATATAGTCAACCCTTTATAAGCAAAATTCCTGAAATGGAATTTACCTGTAATACATTTTATAGAATTACTAAATCTTTGGTTTTTAGAGGAAGTTCATTGAAGAACTTCACCCAAATATCCTCACGACATTTTTAAATAACCTAAGCGCAGCGAAATAACAATTTTTGTCAAGCACTGAACTTGAGCTTGCCCCAACCCCATTAGGCACGATGAGACCGACACCAAGGTTTCCCAAAGCTGATACTTGAGAGTCACTCAGTCGGAACTGGAGACAGATAACATATTTCCTCAGTGGTTTAGCTGCAAATGAGGCGTACAAACCCAGATGGACTGGTCGTTACGCGTACGAAGCCCAGATGGACCCGATCGGAATGAGAATGTGCAGCGGAGTGGCAACTCATTGCTTGATTGGATGAATACACCCTCATCCCGATGGGCATCTGCCCGGATCGTGTTTTCTCAGAAGATTCATCTTGGATTACGCAAAACAGATTGCTTGGAAACATACGCGCATTATTACTCACTGGCTTACTCATCCAATGTTTTCAAATGTTCAAAATACTTCACATTCAAGCCATGGTACAATTTCATAGAGCTGCTTTTAAAAGCAGAGAATGATGATTAGGCCACAAAAAAAAAAAAAAGTTGATCGTCCCAGCCCGACCGTTCAAAACCCCCCGACCCCATTTTGTTTTGTTTTCTCTTCTTCTTTTGTTCCCGTCTGGATATCTCTTTATACTTTTACTGCCCAGATTTTTCAGCTGATACTTTTTTCAAAATGTACAGGTTTGAAAAGATGTTTAAAGAAGGTTTTTATTCATGCTGGCAAAGCAAGAATAGTTCTTCAAATATTTACTTGGGCTACACTGTGCTTAGTTGTTTGAAAAAGTTTACAGAAAATGTCATCTAGGAGTTAAATGTGTTTGACAAAACTATTGAAAACATCAAAAACACACAAACCCTCTGTTTTATAGTGATTGTGATGATATTTGGCATGTCAACAAAACTTTAAGAAAAAAAGAAGAAAACAAAGACAAAAACCTCCCTCCCTCCCACATCCGATGAACAATTTTTGGTTTTTTTGTTGCCTTATATACCTTTATCACTATGTGGTCATCTTGATTTTACTCCATTCCAACTGATTATAACCAAACTGAGGCTGGACGAAACAATAGTCTGGTGCCATGCGCAATGAATGTTAGCATTCATTACTGTTATTGGAAACAGGGAACATGACCAAGATGGTGACAGCGTGATAAAGGCATAGAGTTATATAAAAGAACTAGAGGGCGCAATGGTGATGCTTCTTGCATAAACGCGACGGGACCGCAACGAGACACGCGCGCCATTATGTACGCCCATTGAATCGAAGTACACGTTGGAGTTTGTGTTTATTGAACGCTGACGCGATGCTGTTTTGTCAACTTACAAAATGGCCGCACAAACACACGCTAAGCAATGCCTGTTTGTTTAACTTAGAAAATGGCCGCCTGCGCGCACGCCGGGGTGCGTATATAGGCCAGTGCGCCCTTTAGTTCTTATATATAACTCTTTGGATAAAGGTCTATAGTTTAGTTTGAACCACAAACCTCAGGATTAACTAGCTGGTACTCTACATACTGAACTATCCGGCCCTATGTCAATACAAACTGCGATATGGGTAGATGTTTAATTTATTACAGTATTAGATCGTGATTGGGTTTCATCAGGATTTTTGACCAACTGTAAGGGGGGGGGGGGCTCCCTGACAGCAGGTCATTCAAAGTGCTAGGATGAATTTTCTACTAAATATTTACTCTTGATTTGAACTTTAATTGAAGAAGAAAAAAAACGGCTGCACCTTAATAACGACATATTGGGATTACAATAAACTATTTTTTTTTTTATTCTGAAGGTATCCATGTATAGGATTTTCCCCACACCCGGAACTGAAGTTATTAATTGATTTTATTTGTCATTCACATGTAAGAATGATGCATCAATGTCTTGAAGAAACGTTATAAAACAACTCATCGATGACTAATAATCACAACTAAAGCTTCTGAGAAAGTTTGACAGCCCCGTCAAGCAAAACCTCTACGGGCCGCGGAGCTTACTGGAGTGGAAGATATTTTAATTGGTTGGGTAGAGAGACAGGGACACCTCAACTACCGTAGGGATATATACGGATAGATGTTTAGTTTATTACAGTTATAAAAAAGATCGTGACTGGATCGCACCAGGATTTTTTCCAAACTGTATGGGGGGTTCCTGGACAGCAAAAGGTCATCAAAAGTGCTGGCTATAGGGCTAGATACTTGTATTTTCTATCATATGAAATTTTTACGTATGATTTTTTATGATAATTTTCAGGCGATCTGCCTCTGTAAATTTTGGACTTCAACAAACGTACACCTCATATCATGTCAGTAGGGGGAAAATATACAAGAAGACATGCAGCATTATGTACAAACATTTGGTGTTTTTTTTTGGGGGGGGGTTTAGGGGGGATGTGAACATGTAAAATCTAAAAGTCGGCAGAAAAATATTCACCAACAATCTTTCAACATTTGTGATGACTCAAATTAAGCCGTTGTGAAACCATAATACAAACTATTGGCAAATTCAGAAAACAGTGATCAAGAACATATTTTCAAATATAAAAAAGCATTGAAAATATTTACACTAAAAGAATGCCCATGCAAAGTTTTCTCTCTAAAAATACATTATTTAAAGGCACATGTTGATTACAGCTCCTTCCCGATCTGGAGAACCTCAACGGGGAATACGGTATCATTTTCAAGGGTTGCTGTTATTTATTCTACAAAATCACCGTCCTCGGACCGAAATCTAATTCACTGGGGGAGCCACTCAAGGAAACTTTGCGCCTTTGCCGCCGCGTAACGGTAACCACAAGGTTTCAGTGTCCTCAGTGGAGACTGGAGACAGTGGTCTTAAGTAATGCACTCAAACACAACTAAGATGACAAGCCCATGTCATAACCTTTTTCTCCTGACTCAGCCGCAGTGTTCAGCCTTGTCATTAACCACTGTGTAATCCACCAAATCTAAATGGGTCCAACCTCCTTTTCAAGTCCCAAGAACAAAAATACAATATTTCTGGCTATGGCTATAGGCTACTGGCTACCACAACGAGACTTATGAGCATAAGTCCAAAGGTTCAATCTACATGGGTCCACCCTCTTTTCCAAATCCCACAAATAAATTGCCACAAACTCAATTCAATTCAATTCAATTCAATTCAAAAATGGTTTATTAAAACACGACTCGCAGTTAAAAAACTGAATTGCACATGTCAACATCATAATATGTTAAAAAAATTACATCAAGTAGAAGTTAACAAAGAAAAGGACATCAAATAACAAATTATTATTATATACATTGGCAAAAATACATTAGTAACAAAAACTCTTGGCTATGGCTATTGGCTACTGGCTACCATAACATGACTTACAAACATATGATCATAGGTCTATCTAAATGGGTCCATCCTCCTTTTCAAGTCCCAAGAAGAAGAAAACAAAATTAAAAATTCTGGCTATGGCTGTTGGTTACTGGCAACTACAAGGCTTATGAGCATATATGTAGGTTCATACACTGTAGGTTCAATCTTCTTTTCTAAATCCCCCCCCAAAAAATTACACAAATTCCTGGCTATGGCTATTGGCTACTGGCTACCATAACAAGACTTACAAGCATATATGATAATACATGTAGGTTCAATCTAAATGGGTCCATCCTTCTTTTTAAGTTCCAAGAAAAAAAATTACACAAATTCCTGGCTATGGCCATTGGCTACTGGCTACCATAACATGGGATCATAGGTATATCTAAATGGGTCCATCCTCCTTTTGAAGTCCCAAGAAGAAGAAAAGAGAAAACAATTATTCTGGCTATGGCTGTTGGCTACTGGCAACTAAAAGGCTTATGAGCATATGTAGGTTCAATGGTTCAATCTTCTTTTCCGAATCCCAAGACAAAAATGGCACAAATTCCTGGCTATGGCTATTGGCTACTGGCTACCATAACAAGACTTACAAGCATGATCATGGTTCAATCTAAATGGTCCATCCTTCTTTTTAAGTCACAAGAAAAAAATGTCACACATTCCTGGCTATGGCTATTGGCTACTGGCTACCATAACAAAACATACAAGCATAGGATCATACAATAGGTCAATCTAAATGGTCCATCCTTCTTTTTAAGTCCCAAGAAAAGAATGACACAAATTCCTGGCTGTGGCTATTGGCTACTGGCTACCATAACAAAACATACAAGCATAGGATCATAGGTCAATCTAAATGGTCCATCCTTCTTTTTAAGTCCCAAGAAAAGAATGACACAAATTCCTGGCTGTGGCTATTGGCTACTGGCTACCATAACAAGACTTACAAGATATGACCAAAGGTTCAATCTAAATGGTCCATCCTTCTTTTTAAGTCCCAAGAAAAAAATGACACAAATTCCTGGCTGTGGCTTTTGGCTACTGGCTACCATAACAAGACTTACGTGCAAAGGTTCACTAATGGATACTTAAAGCTTTTCTTCATCAAGTCCGAACAAAACTTGCCATCATTCTTCATATCACTTAGCCAGTACATGTATATTTTCAATGAAGCCTGTTTCATTTCTTCAAGCAAAAGCAAACGCAAACCTGAATTTGTTAGTTCCAAATTTATTTTATTATAAAAAAGTTTGCCCAATATTTCTGGTGCAGATTGCTTTGCATCACCTCGTAATAGACTGAATTTATTTGTAAAAACTTGATACCAATATTGATTGTTCTGAGAAATATTTTCCACCAGAGAAAACTACCGTGAGAAAAAAAGCACTGTCCCTGACATCTTTTTCCGTCTATTGATTGGAATTTAAGTAGCGACTGGGTTTCAAATTAAACGTATCTAAATTTTTTTAAGTCTTCAAATATGTTAATTTATATTGTACACAACAGAGTTGTGTCATTAGTGTTTTATAAAATAATATTCATCATTGCCCCAGACAGTTTATACATTCTGACTGGTCGCGATCAGGTGAGCTCGTTTAAATAATAAATAATAATAATAATAAACATTTATATAGCGCCAAATCCATTAAAAATGCTCCCAGGCGCTTTACAACAACAAAACATTTTAACCACAAAAACTAAATAATTAAAAGATCCAAAAATAAAATCCATAAAGTATGATGTAATGTGTAGTCGAGCCATGGTAAAAAGTTTCTCAACATATTTACGCAAATCGAATCCCAGCCGTCACACTTGTGTCCTTAAGCTATACACTTAAACATTGCTTCGTAAAAGAACCCAGTGCACTTATTGAAAAGAGACGGGGTTTGCCCCGGTGTTCCTGGCTGTGGCTGCTGTATGCGCCATAGCACCTTGTAAACCCTTATAAGTGCTACATAATTGGGTCTCGGAATTCATCACTGCAATAACCTATCTTTCTGAAAGTTTGTATATACTCAGCGCCTTGAGTACCTTTTTTGGTAGTATACCTGCGCTATTTAAGACTTTGATATTATTCAAATGTAATCAATACCCATCAGTACTCAATGTAAAATGTATTGATACGCGCGTGAATGCACAGCCTTTGAGCCTCGCAATTGCATGCCAGTGGATGTGACAGGAAATGAGAATTTACATAACAGAAAAGTTTCACAGCTACATTTCTCATGCATGATATTTGGTCCTTGGAAGGACTCAGGAAAGTACTGAGTATACAGTGCTCAGCATGAGGCTAAACAAAGGAAATAGTATAAGAAAGTATTTACTTACCACATATCTGTGGCCAGGGTTAGGTTCTCATAGTTAATAACTTCAGGAGCTGTGAGGATAACAAAAACAACAGAGCTTATGTCACTTTTAAATTCATCAACTTCTGAGTTCAAATGCTTTCAAAGAAATTTAAAACTTTTAATCTCCTTCATCACAGAAAAGATACAAAATGGGTCTCTGTCTGTAGTTTTAATCTTTGCGTTTTTCAGCAATTGGTATCAATTCAATAGGGTTTACTTCAAGGCAATGGCATTTTGTACCATTTTTATGGGAGCGGTTAGAGACTCAAAATTTTCCCTAAATTTCATGACGACATCTAGAGGAAAATGATTGCATCAGAAAACTGAATTTGACCTGAATTTTACCCTCTTTAAAGCCACAACAAATACAAACATCAAATAAAGTGGTGCCCATGGCTACAGCTACGGCTGTTGCTAGCGGTGTTACTAAGGGTAATCTATGCCTTAAAGGCAGTGGACACTATTGGTAATTATCAGCATAAAACCTCACTTGGTAAAGAGCAATGGGGAGAGGTTGATAGTATAAAACATTGTGAAAAAAGGCTCCCTCTGAAGTGACGTAGTTTTCGAGGCAGAAGTAATTTCACACGAATTTGATTTCGAGACCTCAAGTTTAGAATTTGAGGTCTCAAAATCAAGCATCTGAAAGCACACAACTTCGTGAGACAAGGATGTTTTTTATTTCATTCATATCTCGCAACTTCGACGACCAATTGAGCTCAAATTTTCACAGGTTTGTTATTTTGTGCATATGTTAAGATACACCAAGTGAGAAGACTGGTCTTTGACAATTACTAATAGTGTCCACTGTCTTTAACACACGTTCAAGTGATGATCAAGCCACAACTAAACCACTCATTCCGACATAGCCCAATACATCTTTCTTTATCTTATTCAATGCCATTCATTTTCATGAAAATTGTCCATCAATCATACCAACGAATTCTGGAGTTCCAATCATCTCTCTGATTTCTTTGCCGTTTAGAAGCTTCCTTGATAGTCCGAAATCAATCAGCTTGACTTCGTGACTGTTCCTGTTCAGTAGCATGATGTTTTCTGGCTGTAGGATGAGACAGAGATATAAGACGAAATTGTTTAGCTTTATTCGGATGGATGGGTTGGAAATTTTTAATGACAACAGACTCATTGCTTGTAAAGGGTTTATTATTAATTTGTCATATTTCAGTGGCAAGCAATGATAACAAATTCATAATAACAACATAATAAAATGAAATTAAGATTATTATTTTTTTTAATTGGGTCAAATATAAAACAACCAAACCATTTTTACCTTACGATGACCTAAACAACAAAAATAATAATACAGATTTATTGTGAACCTTTTGGGATGTTAAAGGCAAAGTATTCCTTTGCTATTTTTAAGTTTCAATTGTTTGAATGTTGTATAAATGTATACAATAAAATGAACTTGTGAATATTGCATTTCAAAAGGTGGTAGTGTTTTTGAGATATCGGCGAAAAACTTGAGTGGTTTATGTCCATGCAGGATGAATAATCGGTAATAATAGGCATACACAATCTTAGAAACATTTCTCAGGTTGGAATACTTTTGAACACCTTTTTCTGAATCCACATTCCTTAGAAGGGAATTGTATCATAAGCTGCAAGGCTGTTTACCAAGTAATTTTTTATGGTAAATTTTAGTAATTTGGGTATTTGAAATGCACACTAACAATTTAAGGGAAGGGAACAAACAGCAGAAAAAAATCATGGGGTTACTATAAAATTAAAAAAAATTGTTGCAATCTTACATGCAATGAAGATTGCACACGTCTGCGCTTGTTTGAGTTATAATGCATCATGCATGTTATAAAATGTACAACCTGTTACAATTAGTCTGTGTACAGTTACATATCCATGACATTACACTTCACAAAATGCCAACGAGTAAAATGTCAGTCGTGCATAAAAACGTGTAGACTTGTAACTAAGTGTCTTGTGTACTCATGTGTTCCTCAAATAGACTCTGCAAGTCTTGTGTGTATCGACAAACAAGGAAAACATCACGAATGAAGATCGTATTTTTCTATGAAATCATGTTTTTCTTTGAAATTTCTAGGGCCACATCAAAGCGCTCAGCAGAGTTTCCTGCAAAATATGCAGTGCTACATTTTAAAGTACGAGACCTCTTACTTTATAACTATACATGTAGCACCATGTAATGATTAACAAGGTGCTGTGGCACAATATGCTGATGATCAGACCAGGAACACCTGGCGAACCCCTTCTCTTTATGGTAAGTGCACCAGGTTCTTTTGCGTGCATTACACAACACACAGGACCTATGACTTTATGTCCCATCCGAAGGACACAGCAATAAATGGTTAGTGTCTTGCTTTAAAAGAAGAACACAAGTGCCATGACTGGGTGATGAAACAGCTACATCCCTCAAGTAACCCCCCCCCCAGGTGAAATTAGATCACCTGACACAAAAGAAGTGTTATACATGTAGTTCTTGGAATATTAATAAGGACTTCCTTTGAGCTCATCATCATGTGAGGTTTAGATAAATGAGGACGTTGTTTGGTCATGCTAAGGTGAGTGTCCTAGGGTGAGGAGGTAGCCTCCAGATGGGGGTTCAGGGATGACGCAAGGGGTAGACTGTCTTTTCTTGAGTCATTCTTTATCTTCAAAATCGCATCTTTTTTCTTACAAGTTAAAGGGAGTGCATACATTTGGTAACCACTCTTATACTTATGTTTATAAGCCTACAGCAGCTTTCGATGTTATAAAGCTTCTTGAGAAACATTTTACTTAGGTTATTCAAAAAAAAAGTTTATCGGTTTTTATGCCATAAAATTTGAATCTGTGAAGCGTTTACTGCAGGGCTCCTGCGATTGTGTATTCCTACATGTATTAGGGATTATTTTTCCTGTACACACATGAACATATTCACACCGATGAATGAGGGCCTTGTTGGTCATGCTAAGATGAGTGTCCTAGGGTGAGAGGGTAGACTCCAGATGGGGGTTCAGGGATGACGGAAGGGGGTAGACTGTCTTTTCTTGAGTCATTCTTTATCTTCAAAATCACATCTTTTTTCTTACAGGTTAAAGGAAGGTATACATGTACATATGTACATTTGGTAGTCTCTTTTAAAATTAATGGAAATAAAAACTGTTGGTTAGAAAGCCTACTTTAGTAGCTTTCAATAGTGTAACCTTTAAACACTTTCTGCATCAGATGTATGCGTCAAAAGTCTTTCAAGGTTTTAACACACGTACACAAATGTTTTTTCAGGAACATACATGTACAGCATTAAAATTCCGATATGAAAAACATAAAATTTGTTTATTTTTAGCCATATTTACATTCCTGATTGTCAACATGTGTTTACCTTGCGTTTATTCGTTATAAATTAGAACCTAGTATTGATTGATTCAATGGATTTTCAGGTCACTCAGCTGTTACAGTGTCATGATGTTGTGTTGGGCCCTAATGCTGTTTGAATGCCAAGTTCTGGGAACCTATGCAAATATGAGTACTAGACAGTGAATTATTTCCCTTGTATAGCAGAGCAAAATGCTATGCAATGTGTCAGTTGTAACTCAAAACTCATCATCTGCTACTCAATATTATTATGACTATCTTAAATGAGTTGGGGTGGTTCTGAAAAGAACCGCTGGTTTAACTTGACGTTTCGATCAGTATGCTCTGATCGTCTTCTGGAGAAAAGTCTTCCTTTCCTTTTCTCCAGAAGACGATCAGAGCATACCGGGTACTGATCGAAGCGTCGAGTTAAACAAACGGTTCTTTTCAGAACCACCCCAACTCATTAGAGATAGTCATTACATGGTGTTACCCCAAACCTTTCCATATCACATTTCCACCATGCAAAGTTTCAAATCCTACTACTCAATATTACCATTCAGTGTACACAAATTTTAATCAGTTTAAAGGCAGTGGACACTATTGGTAATTACTCAAAATAATTATCCGCAAAAAACCTCACTTGGTAATGAGTAATGGGGAGAGGTTGATAGTACAAAACATTGTGAGAAACAGCTCTCTCTGAAGTGACATGGTTTTTCGAGAAAGAAGTAATTTTCCATGAATTTGATTTCGAGACCTCAAGTTTAGAATTTGAGGTCTCGAAATCAAGCATCTGAAAGCGCACAACTTGGTGTGACAAGGGTGTTTTTTTCTTTCATAGTTATCTCGCAACTCCGACGACCAATCAAGCTCAATTTCTCACAGGTTTGTTATTTTATGCATATGTTGAGATACACCAAGTGAGAAGACTGGTATTTGACATTTACCAATACTGTCCATTGTCTTTAAACATTTTGCTGTGCAAAATTACTGGATGAAATCGTGCCCTTCTAGACAGAGTGTTCATTTAATAATAACAATTTATACAAACAACTTGGAAGGCTAGTTATCCTTACTCTCAGTTAAAAAGCTGATTTGCGAAGGATGCAGCTAAAGCATGTTTGAGCCGCAGGCATGTAAAGGCACCTTTAGCAGCCAGCTACAGCAACGCTACTATGACCATGGAGCACAGCCGGAGACCAAATGAGTTTGATTTTTTTCGGCGGGAAGAAAATCAGAAGGGCCCAGAGAAAACTCCATGTGGCACAGGAGAGAATCAATTCACAACTCTACTCACATAGATGACCCTCTAGTCGGCAATCGAACCAGGGCCACAGTGGTGAGAGGCGAGCGCTTTAGGCACTAGCCACCCATCACAAACAGGTGTCAGAGTCAAAGTAAAAAGTTGATGTAAAATGTTTTCTTACTTACTCCTGACAAGATTTCTAGCAATTTCTTAATAATTTGTGTGAAGCGCCTTAGAGTTTTTGTTTTGTTTTTTCCCATAAATTTTGGCGCTATATAGAGACTGTATACTGTTATTATTATTATCTTAAGATTGAAGAACAGGGATTTAACAGGCAAACCAAACAAACAATTCAGAGATAAGATCCCCTGAACCTTTTCATTGACAATCAGCATTATTGCTGGGTGCCAAATAAGCACCTCTGGCTGCCTGGCTCCCTGCCAGGGCTGGTTGCCAAGGACCTCGGAAGAAGGCTAGACACTTTGATTAATGATGGCCATTCATATTTAATTCTACTGTTGTTGTAGCTAATTGTCTCTGAGCTGAGTGTTTAGATTTTAGATTTTTAGTTGTTTAGATTTTTACTAACTTCTCTCTTGTGACATGTACTTTGAATAACATTTTGTTGTTTACCTTTGAGTTTTTGCTTTGACTGTTTTTTTCCCCTGTGAAGCGACAAAAATCTGTTAAGCAGAAAATACTGTTCAACAAATTTCTTTGCTAAGAAAAAAATGAGTTGGGCAACAGTTACCACAATGCAAATTTAATGGAATTTTTGCTGGTAACCAATTTCTGTTGAGCAAGATGTTTCTGTGCTTAGCAATTTTTTATGCTTAGTTGCTTTATGCAATTGGGCTCAGAACTTGAGCTAGCATGCTAGACTGCTCGGCCTTGAGGCGCTACTGTACAATAACATCAGGACTGAAAAATCTAAAATCTGACTTTCAGTAAAATGTTGGTGTATCAATGGCAGACGTCAAAGTGGGCAAAGAACTAAAGCCATTTTCACACTACTCCATTCCTGGGTTGCCCCCAGGGAATAACGGCCAGCCTTTTCACACTATGACCGCTTTATATCCCCTGCCGTCGATTTCACAAAACTCTTCCTAACTTTTACAAGACTAATCTTAGGACTTAGGACAAGTCCCCAACCCTGCACTGTAGCATGCAGACATTAAGGTTGATCCTAAACTAGGAAGAGTTACTCGTCCTAACTTGAGATAAGACGAGTCCCAACTCTTTGTGAAATCGACGGCTGGTCTGCCCCGGCAAAAAATTATGGGCATACCCAAAAGGGAATAGCCACCCCAGCTCTGGAGTAGGAAATAACCGTGAAACTTGGGTTATTCTTGAAACGTGCAGCCAGAACTATAAGGAAAGGGACCTAGGCGGGAACGGTGTGAAAGTGCGCCGGGTAACTGTGAGGTTAAAGGCAGGGGACACTATTGGTAATTACTCAAAATAATAATCAGCATAAAAGCTTACTTGGTAACGAGTAATGGGGAGAGGTTGATAGTATAAAACATTGTGAGAAACGGCTCCCTCTGAAGTGACGTAGTTTTTGAGAAAGAAGTAATTTTCCACGAATTTGATTTCGAGACTTCAAGTTTAGAATTTGAGGTCTCGAAATCAAGCATCTGAAAGCACACAACTTCGTGCGACAAGGGTGTTTTTTTTCTTTCATAGTTATCTCTTAACTCCGACAACCAATCGAGCTCAAATTGTCACAGGTTTGCTATTTTATGCATATGTTGAGATACACCAAGTGAGAAGACTGGTCTTTGACAATAACCAATAGTGTCCAGTGTCTTTAAAAAAAACTCACGGGGCTTCCCCTAGGTTGCATTCACCAGGGACAAGAGATAGAGTGTGAAATGGTCTAGAGTGTTAACTGCGGATCACCTTGAGATCGAGATGACAGATGTTTCTATCGTGCATATGCTTCAGCCCTTCGAGGATCTGTTTGGTAAACTTGGCAGCCACGTCTTCGCTGACATGATCCTTCTCTGCCAAGTAGTGGAATAACTCCCCACCTGTCACCCTGCAGGGGTAAACAAACAACATTCTTAAAGTCATCAAAATGTGCAATAAAGTTGTCAACATTTTTAAAGTACAGGGTCCTAATAACATCATTATAGTAAAGGCTTTAAAGTGCTAGTATCCGCCAAAAAAGGTGCTTATGGCACTCGCTCATACAAACAAACAAACAAAAAAAGTTCAAAAGAAAGGGACAAAAGTATGCATGTTGAAAATCACTAGTTAACATTTACTTTAAGGTCATTGGACACCTTTGGTAATTGCCAAAGATCAGTATTCTCACTTGGTGTATCCCAACATATGCATAAAATAAAAACTCTGAGCAAATTTTTACTCAATTGGTCATCGAATGTGAAAGAGAATGAAAGAAAAGAAAAAAAAACAGTTGTTCCACAAATGTGTGTGCTTTCATCTGCCTAATAAAAGGCTCCAGCTGAAGTATTTTATAGTTTGAGTGAGAAATGAAATCTTTCTCAAAAACTACGTTATTTCAGAGTGAGCTGTTCCTCACAATGTTTTATACCATTGCTCGTTACCAAGTAACCTTTTCTGCTAAAAATTATTTTGAGTAACTACTTGTACAAATAGTGTCCAGTGCCTTTTGAAAGACAGATAAATCTTGAGAGCAGATTGGAATGATTATGTTGTAACAACAGTCCTGATGAGGTACGGAACAACTATTCAAGACTTTCCGTGATGTAATTTAAGCAATGCACGTGCTACCCATGTGTTTTTGGCCATGGGTTCTACCAGGAGACATGTACATCATCCAGGGTTCCACCCAGCATTTTTCAAAATTGTGGGGCATTCTTGAACAAATATTTCTTTGAAGTTTGGCCTACACGCACTGAATTGAATTGGCGCTTGTTGCTGCTCTTAAAAGGCGTACTGTGCTATCCAGGGCATTAAAAATGTTTTCTTCATGATTTCTTTATGGCACTGTGAATTTGATCTTAAAGAGAGTTTGATCTTAAATGTAAATATAATTTGTTTTTAAACCTGTGTTTTAAAGGGGTACGTGTAAAAATAAATTACCCTTGTGTATAAAGGTGTACGTGTAAAAAATAAATTATATTCTTCATCCCCGATGTAAAACTAACTTCTGTTAAAATTATAAGTATTTGTCTACACATCAAACACAACCCGTGGCCTCCTTGTCATTCTATATATAAATCTAGGATTGAAATTGAGTCTCCACCATAGAGCAATATATATTGACTAGAGCGCTAACACCCCATTATACACGCACTAAAGTTTTGAAGCCGTGTGGGCGCATCCATGTTTATGTACAAACCAACAAAAGCTTGAAATTTTGTGCGCCAATTGTACGGCTATTTGCATGATAGTGTGTTTATTATTTTCTGTGTGTCATCGAACCAAAAAATGCATCAATGTGAACGCACAATCGGCTGATGAGCGTACAAACTGCGAGCCTCATGTGCGTCATGTTTAAAAGGCGCGTATACTTGTTTAAGTACGTCAATCTAGTCGAACTTACGGTTTTTATAGCGCAGACAGACGCAAATGGGCAGTCGAGTACGTAAGCGCACACGCCGAATGTAAAAAAAAACGCGCCAATGTGAATTAAAATCATTCCGTATTCACTCAACACATCAAACATGTCTGCGCCCAGGGTGGCTTCAAAAGGCAGAGCAAGTTAGCACTCTAGTCAATATATATAGCTCTATGGTCTCCACTCACTTCCTTGTGTCTAAAAAGCTAAGACACAGCAAGGATACCTATTTACATCTAAGGTTTTTTAAATCAATACTTTATACATCTTCAATGGCAAACTCACAATTGAATTAACTTGTATTACAAACGAGTGTGCCAGACTTAATCTCATATCAAGAGATTATTGTCAAGGTTATTATTTACACCATGGTTTGAGGAGTATACCCGATAGACACTTTGAAGACACGTCATCAACCCACCCGGTCTGCAAATTTAAAGGGGTGGGTGTTCACTGCCCCCCCCCCTCGCCACTAATAAGATAGGGTGTGTTTTGGGTTTTATAATGTAGGTACTTTCAATATGTGGTGCCAGCTCCTTGGAATTCATGCAGACAAATAACATTCAACACTGATGACATTTTTATAATGTTGTACAAAGGATTTCTCCAGGCTATGTGACATCAAAACACTGACCATCATTTTTATGTATATACCCATAGACACAGACGAGTTGGTCTTCGAAAAGCGTTCTGTAAACGTTCATTATAAAATCGATATGGTTAGAAAGATGTTGTAAAAGTAGAATACAATGATCTACACAAATATGCCTTGAAATTGCGTGGTTTTCTTTTTACCTCGTCGACTAACATGGTCGGCCATTTATGAGAGTCAAATTTTTGGCTCCCATTGAGTGATACTTGTGTGCAGACTGCTTGTGTGGATCATTTTATTCAACTTATATGCATTTTATAACAAACGGTTTCAAATGCTTTTTACAGACCAACTCGTCCGATCCAAGGCAACGTGTTCCTTTAAAAGGGTGGGTGGGTGTTACCCTCCTCCCCCCCCCTCCCTCCCGACAAGATAAAGTGTGTTTTTGGTTTTACAGTGGAGGTACTTTCAATCCATGGCGCTGGCTGCTTGAAATTCATGCGGACAACGCTTTAAGATGCCATTTTCGCCCCAAGAAAATTCGTGCAGCGACTCGGGTCTCCTTGAAATTGATGCAGACAACACTTTAGTATGGCATTTTCGCCCCCAGAAAATTCATGCAGCGATTGACACATCCAAATGGCAAGCTTGTAAGTAGCGACTGCAAACACCATGGGATGGAATACCCACTGGACTGCTGGCCCAGAGCTAACAATTTTAATGTCAGGCCAGTACGAAAAATCTTCAAAATATTTGGAAGTCTAGTGTTTTTTGTTTTTTTTTGCTTTTTTATAAAGTTGAGAAATGATTGATGCGATGGCATCACAAATAACATTCAACATTCATCACATTTTTAGAATGCTGCACGAAAGATTTCCCAGGGCCATGTGACACAAAAACACAGTCTTTCAGACAATCATTTTTACGGAGTGCGATTCCGAAGACTGCAAAAGCAGCATTCCTTCAAATTTTAAAGTGGATTTCTTTTGTAAATTGGGAGTGAAACATAAATTCATTCACAGCAGGAAATGAGATGCTGGTAATGCCGTTTTGCTTTGATCATGTAACAAAATTAATAATCCAGGATTTGCCCTTAATTTGTTTTTTTTTCACTAACACGCAGTAGTTTATATTTGTTACTACTTTTGACAAACGGGGCCATCCCTTGTTATCAAAATAATCTTACCAATTTACATAATGTCTTGATTAAAAAATATATATATTTCTTTTGACATATCCACCAAACATTTTTGGAAACAAATTTGAAATTTATTTGTAAACATTGATTACCCTGAATGGCCCCGCACCAAAACTACAAAAAACATTTTGTAAATTGTAGCAACCAAAATCCACCATGGGCCATTAATCTTCGTCCATTCCACTAAAAAAATACTCAATATCTGAACATTGTGTGGTTCTAAGATTCAGTAAAACAGCAAAAATTCATTCAGATATGCCTAAGGCCCAGAGGGTTCATATTTCATGCTGAAATGTATCCTGAGTATTTAAGGATCGTTCAGTTGGAAACTTCCCCAAGATATGCCATATAAAATTGCATACAGCATGACTCATTTGTCATTATGTTTTAGTCATTGAAAAGTACAAACTTAAAGGTAGGGTTATATAGTTAAATGCTGAATAAAAGAAATTCAGCTGAAAACAGTGTCTACTGGCTGAGGAAAAAAGCCAAAAAATGTTGAATCCATCCTCATTTAATAGCGGTGTGACAGTACGTCACTGGCCACAGCATTCGTGAAAGGACACCAACCCTCAGAAGTCTGTGAACCGATTTATACAATAATCATTTCTGATTCAAATGTTTTTGGGCAAAAAATTCTGCAAACCATGTTACCTCGAAGGGAATACTTTCTCGAAATGATTAATATTATCAACAGCTGCAGTGCTTCTCATCAAGTAAGTTTTGATGTTCATAACTTTTGTTAGTATTTTTACCAATCTATGACCCTACCTTTAAAATGTACAATCTCTCCGCACTCTTCACATTCATTTTTTATCTTCTTCGTCTCAAATGCCAGACTTTTTAGATTTTCCAATTTGCATTGCAATCTCAGGGAGATTTTGCACAACAATCAGGGAGATACATTCCACATGATTCTTAAATTAAACCAGACTTCCCTGGAAGTTGAAGCCGAAACACATCAGAACATGGAAAGATTTGGGTTTTTTTTTTTTATGGAACTTTCTGGCAGAATCAAGGGGAGCTGACAGCTCTGTGATATTTGGCCCTCGGGGGAAAAATTAGGAAAATGTTACCGAGTATAAGTCTGACCTACATTGTGCATGTAGCACAGGATTTTATAATCTTTCAAGGCTGTTACTTAACAATTTTGCAGATTTTTTCTGAGGGCAAAAATAATCAGCAACTGGCCTAAAATTGCAAGAATATTGACTGAAATGCAAATTATCGAGATGGGCAAGGTGATTTATACCAAAAATACACCATTTTATGATTAACTTTTTAGTACATTGGGTTTTTGTCTGAAGTTTGATATTTGTTAAGTTTTAACTTAAACAATTTGTTGAATCGTTGCAAGTATTTTTATGAATGTTAAATTTTATATAATGTAAATATAATTTAAAAAGAAGATTTGATTTCATTAACAAATTACATTGTCTTCGTTTGAGATGTTTTCTCGATGTCAATACGAACAAGACATTCAGTCTATGAATGGGTGTCCACATTCAGAACAAAGACGTCCATACACCCCCTGTGGTTCAAACTGTGCAGTTTTTCACATAGTGGATCCTGCTCGTCTGGCGGTCTCACTTACTTCAAAGACACTGGACACTATTGGTAATTGTTAAAAACCAGTCTTCTCACTTGGTGTATCTCAACACATGCATAAAATAACAAACCTGTGTAAGTTTGAGCTCAATTGTTCGTCAAAGTTGCAACATAATAATGAAAGAAAAAAAACACCTTCGTCACAAGAAGATGTGTGCTTTCAGGTGCTTGATTTGGAGACCTCAAAATCTAATTCTGAGGTCTCGAAATAAATTTCTTGGAAAATTACTTCTTTCTCGAAAACTACGTTACTTCAGAGGGAGCAGTTTCTCACATTTCTTTTATATTATCAACAGCTCCCCATTACTTGTAAATTTTTATGCTAATAATTATTTTGAGTATTTACCAATAGTGTCCACTGCCTTTAAGAGGATCCAAGACAATCTCAGGTCTACTCATACAAACAGTAGCCCGCTCTTATCTCTCGACTCATTCTGCAAAAAGTCCACCACAGCACCTGAACAATGACATATTCAGTGCACATTGCCGTCTCTAGTTACTCAGCGCTCAGGGAGATGAGCTGCAATCTGATACTCTCTGCCCAGCTGCCCTCTGTCTAGGCTTGTTGAATGCAGGCTAATGGGTATTTTTTTCATATACATCGGTATAAATTAGACCTGTTGGCTATATTTTATACTGTGTTGGGGAAATATGTCTGTGAAGTATGTGTTGATTTGCAGCCAATTTTTTTAAAGGAAATTGGAGACAATTGGGTTTTTTTTCTTTTTCTAACGATATTCTTTAATACTTTCTTGGGAGAGGTTGTACCAGGGCCCAATTTCATAGGGCTGCTCAGCACAAAAATTTGCTAAGCATGAAATTTCTTCCCTGATAAAAACAGGATTACCAGCCAAATTTCCATTTGTTACATAGTGCTTGTTACTGGTATTCATCTTTTGTTTGCTTATCCTGAAAATCACATGGAAATTTGGTTGGTAAACCTGTTTTTATCAAGGAAGAAATTTCATGCTTAAGCAAATTTTTGTGCTTAGCAGCTCTATGAAATTGGGCCCTGATCTATCATAGTTCTAACAGTCCTTTAGTACATGTATTGCCTAAATGTAATTCAGTACCTAGTAGACGACAATACTTATCCTAATCATTGCAAAATCAACATTTAGCCTGGTAGGATTCGAACCCACAACCTTGTGATTGCAAGTACTGTACAGTCTAACCACTGGACCACGATTAGCTTGGTAGGGTTCGAACCCAAAACCTTGTGACTGCAAGTCCTGAAGTCTAACCTTTGGACTACACTGACCGATTAGGTGCAAGCCTTGTTTGAAGGTTTTCCAACACAGAAGTTCACTGGTTCATACTATGTAGTTACCACACAATGTACATGTTTTGCTATATGATTTAGTTGCAAATGTAAAGCATTAATTTACACAATTTCCTTGCCAATGTACAAATAATTGCCAGTGAACTACCTTTATTATGAGTGACTGTTTTTATTTTACTTTAATGTACATTGGATGAAAGTAATCTGTAGGTTTTTTACTTCTGCGCCAATTTGTAAAGAAAAAAGGTGCATTTTCTCGGATGTACAGTTTGAATGCAATTTTTGTGTTAGCGTGCATTATGAACATACCTATACGCAGGCTTATATTACATTGTTAACCGCAATGTAGCAAAATTAGCCAGCCAGTATTTTGATGTTGTTGTATAGTCCTTTATTAATCCTTCATGCGTACTTTTACCTTGGAAAGTGTTTTCGTACGAACAGCCCTAAACCAAGCTCTACATGTGGCATAACACTGTACCGTGTGCACCCAATAACTTACTCTGTAACCTACTGTTTGGAAGAAAAAAACTTTGGATAATTTTGATAACCTTTTAGAACAACCTTGGTAGGCCAAATAATACAAAAATACCTCTCCTCCCCTCTCTCATGCACTTTTATAAACCATACTTCTGTATACTTTTAAAAATAGTACCAGCAAGCACAGCCACTCGGCAAACACCGATTCAAAAGATGTTGTCAAGCGTAAAATGACACCTGAACCCTAACTCATGAACGTTATTGATTGTCCAAGGTCTGACTGTAGCCATCCTGGTACAGAGGAACAAAAGCTAAAAGTTTGAGCGCACTCACTAGGTTATCTTTGATGGCATCCTGTGTTACCAGTCATGCTCTGGTGGTGCATGTGCCGATCATCATTGGGAAGAATACAAAAGTTTACAGGCACTGCATGGTGGAATATATGGGTACAGTTTCAGTATCAAAATGCCCTATTGTACATAACATTACTGCACATTTTGTTTTAATATTTTCATTTATTGATTCTGGTTAGTGAAGCCAAAGACTCTAAGAAAAAGCGAACTTAATCACAAGCCAAGAACCCAATGAAGAGAAGGCAAGGAAGAAGTTTCAATTTTAGATATGGGAGGAAAACCCCAGAGATAAATTCCGGGGGGAAACCCAGGCAGTCAGGTAGTGACTGACAACCAAATCCACATACATACATACATGTATTGCCCCGAGCAGGATTTGAACCGGGTTCCAGAGGTGGAATGCAAGGCAATGAAGTTTACAAGGAAGTTTGGAAGATGTTCAAAATGTGGACTGGACGAATTTCCATGTACTTTTTTGTTAATCTTTAAAAAAAAAATCAAATTGGACAATTGGATCTATGTGAGAGTTACATAGCAAAACTAAATGCATTTCGTTTGTATATGTACATTGTTGCAGAATATTATCCCTCAATGAAATCTGGCATTTTTATTTTGTGTGTGTCGTAAATTCAGATAGTGACAATGCACTGATACAGTGTATTCATTCAGTATTTGTACTAGCCTCAAGTATCATATTTAAACAGTTCTGATAAGAAACTAAGATCTGAAAGAACTTATCTACCCTACTAAATATCTACTACTGATAGTGGGTATAAATCACAAGGTGTTAACTGCTAATTACCTTGATCCCTTATTTAAATAATGGTGTACATTCAACCATGGAGGTAGATAGAGGTAGAGATGCAACAAAAAGGCGGAACTGGTATATCACAATACAAACCAACCCAGAACAGACAAGACAACTGCCTTAAAAACAACCAACATGATGAGTATTATACCTTTTTTTTAGCGGACACCACTATAGTAAGATAGTCCGTGTAACATTTGTTAATGTCAGGAAGATCTGCCTGGAATTACACACAGACCACAAAATTTCCATTGACTTTAAGATTGTCCAATGAAAGTGCCCTTTGGAAACAGGCAAAATGGCCTTACCCTCTCAAAGATGAAATTCCAGGCCGGCAAGAAGAGTGACCCTGTACGTATTCAATAGGGCACTGCCTGTCAGGCAAGACACTGCACTAGCCTTGAACTTTTCTCTTGAAGGGAAACACCAATTTCCTCCAGTAAGAGGCACTTCTTTGGAGATGATGGTAACTTGCATTTGGAACTTTGCAAAGGGCACCACAGCAATTGATGTGGGTGCTATGGGTTATTTTGAGGCCGCATATGGGAAATTGTACTTTTTGTGTAAAAATGTTGACATAAATTCAAGAGTTTTAAACAAGTTTTGAGATGTGCCCCTCTTCTTCATATCAAAATTTTGCAGATTTAGATGTTTTCTTCCATTAGGCTGTGTACAATTCATGCTCAATGTACAGGAAGTCTAAGCTCTTTGTTGTTCTTTTGTTACCATGTGATGTCACAGGTTACATTACGGAGAGTGCAAGAGGAAATCTTCTATAAAATCAGAGGGAAAACATGTTTGCCATGTTTAACGATGCTTAAGCTGTCACAATGCTGTTTTGCATTTTGGTTTTGGAGTTTCTGTCATTGATTGTCAAGCTACAGTGTATGTAAACTCCCAATCCCATGCACTACAACTCATTTGGGGCTGTAAACAAGTGTGCACTTGGCACACGAATGCTTTAAAAATGTGCGCAAGCAAAACACCATGTGGTCACAAGCAATGACTCATAACAGGCGTTACTTTGTAGGTAAGCCTTCAAAATTGGCTTAAGCATGGTGTTTCTTTTGCTAAGCAAGCCTACAAGTAGACTTTTGGTCATGGATGGGATATGAGAAAATTGCCTGAAATGTCACTGCTTCCCCTTTGACTTATGAACTGAGCAAGGTGGTCAAAAGTTTAAACTGATAATTAAGGCAACACTTTGACACAGTCTACAAACTGACAAGAATGCAGCGCTAACATTGAGTTCATATCCATGACTACACACTACCCAAAATATGACTTTTTAACTTCTTGGTTAATGATAATAAAAACATTCATAAAGCGCCTAATGCCAAAAGCCTCTCGCCACATAAAGAGAACAATAAATACAATGTCACTATAGACTTCTAGGAAAAAGCTCATGGCGCAAAATATATCTCTCTTTTTTTAATTCGTAAATTCCTTCATGGCAAAACTTCACAATGAGGTGTTGATACTGGCAACAAGTGTGTGAGGTCATCACTGAGTAGTTAGGTGGGCTGCCTATTGTTTGGATTTAATTAAATTTGTGCACAATGCATCATGATGCTATGGGTAGTATGTTGGACAGTGTTATGTAAGTTAATTACTCAATCGTGTGTAAACGTTTTACCTCTATGTTCATATCAATCACTAATTATGTTGTGTGTAATTAGCTGACATAGACATACTACATGTACGTGTACTATGTAGTGAACAATGTGCCACCTCACACTCTTTAATAACATAGGGCCTACTGCAAATATATAGTGCCAATTTGTGTACTTTAATAATGTCACACCGTGGTCTAGTGGTTAGACTTTAGGAATTGCATTACAAGGTTGTAGGCTCGAATCCCCCAAGCTAACTGCTGATTTCACAATAGACTAGGCCTATAATAAGTATTGTCATCTAGTTACTGAAACACCACTCAATCAATTCCAATGATTTGTGAAAATAGTTGATGAAAGCAATCTGAGTTTTTAAGCTAAACAAACTCTACAAGTCATGTCGGAATATCTTTTCTTGTATCAGCGTGTGATCCAAATCAGTCAATCATGCAAGAAAAATTATTTCAACCAGTGACTCACTTGTCTGCAATAAGTTCATTTAGAAATGGAGTAAAAAGTGCCTACCAGTTCTAACCCTACCTTCCTCCCCCCAAACTTTGCCCCACCCAAAATTCAAAACAAGATATTGACGAATATTTACAGTGTGTACGTGATGCCTTTATTTGCAAGCAGCAACTTGAAACAAAATCTGGCACTCTGCATGACACCCACAAATAACAAGGAACGCTTACCGCTGTATTTTGCACTTGCAGCCGACAAAGAGATGTGTTCCACATGGCGCCGTAAGCGCAGAATTGCACAGTACCAGATACCACAAAATAGGAGTTTGTATGCTCATTTGGGCGGGATGTGAACCCCTGTTACGTATGACATTTTATTTGTTAACTTACAATTCCAAGATGAGAATGACTTCGGTGGGCGTCTCAAACACCTCCTGCAGGCTGATGATTTGGCTGTGTGACAGCTCACTCAGTATTTCAATCTCACGGACGATATCTTCTCTACGAGACCCACGCCTACTGGAGGCATAGCGACGTTTCTTCACAAACTTGCCAGCGAAGTCTCGTCCACTGCTACGTTCTGTCACTCGCTTGACCTCTGAAAACTGACCGCTGTAGGGAGAAATTGAAATCACATTTTTGTTATTCTTTCATTATTGTATTATGGTTTCAATTGCTCATCAGACATCATTGGAAATATTAAGTGTACTTTTACACAGGGTTTGCCCCTAACTTTTTCAGTGACTAACCAGCAAGACCAGTTAGCTTGTCATTTCACTATTCCACAAGCTTTTTTAACTAGTCCACATTCTGTATGAAAACGATGCTTTTCAACACTGAACTAGCCAGTCGGACTAATACAGTGAAGTTTGACAGGTGCTTTAACTGGCATTTGGCCAGCAAACCAATGCTGTTTATAATGCGCCATGTCTTTCATAAATCAAACTTCTGGCGCCGAAATATGAAACTTGGTCGAGCATGTTAAGAATTGTTTTATGAGACAAACCCATTTAATACAACACCTGGAAAAAGATTGGGGTGGCACTAGCTAGCCTTGGCGGCCTTTCATTTTCGTATTATACTCTCCCATATGCTCTCCAGGAAACTATGTCTAAAAAATTAATATATTCTGTTATTATTATTAAAACAGGAACTGGATCATTATGTATTTCGTCCTTTTCGGGACACAAGTGTCATGACCGGGACTCAAAACCACACTCTGCTGATTCGAAACACCAGAGCTTAAGTCGTGTGTGCTTGACTGGCTGCTCAGCCATGCAACACATCACACAAATTTTCAAATAAACAAGAAAATGTATATCCAATTGTTTTTTAGGACAACCAGCTTAAAAATAACTGTAAATACTTGTTTTGAAGTCAAAGTAAAATTAAACTCAATGTATGCTGTTAAGTTCCATTTAAAAGATGTGTTTCCCGTCTTTAAAATAAATTAAACTATTGAATAGTGGAAAAAAACATGCTGAATTTAATATTAACTATTAACAGGGGAATAACAGATGCTATACGTATAAACTGATTTGGGCAGGGACAATACAGAATCTCAAGTGACCAACCCAGTTGCATATATTCATAAAGTACAAGTCACATACGTCATCAATGCATTGTACACACATATCAGCACATGGAGGATGTACTATGTGTGAGTCATGAATGAGTGTCGGGTCTGTACTTCAGTCGCTATCTTTCCATGTTGCTCTGGCTACAGGTCAGAATTAAACATGTGTCCAATAAGCTGTTGTATTTGTTAATGGGCGTGCTAAAGACACATAGACTAGGTATAAAATAAATGATTACAATAGGTATTGGCTTCCTTGACAGCTCCCCCCCCCCCCCCACCACCTTGTGAAAAAAATAAATAAATAAAAATAACAAAATAAATAACAACATTCAAATAACCAATGAAGTTATTTTTTATTTTTTTATAATGTAACCCACAAAATTTCTAACTTTGCCATCCAACATTGAAACCTAAAACGTCTTCCAATGAAGATACAATTTTGTTTACTGTTGTCCAAATTGAGTAGCAAAGCAACTTCAGTAGAATATTGTTTTCATTCAACAACCAAATGTGTGTTGATGTCGTTGTTGTTGTTGTTTTTTGTTTTTTCTGAAGTGGGGAAGGGGATAGCCCCCTCACTGTCATAATCATGAATTGTTAATAATTAACAATCCGCAAAGTTTAAATGAGACAATGAGAGATCAATACTAGCATTTGTATCCGGCAGAATTGTTTGCACATAGATGTTTGTTTACCCAACTGCTCTCCAGGAAACTTTCCTAAAAAATTAACATTCTGTTATATATTTATTGACAGGAACTGGATCATATAAATTTTAAATAGATCACACACCATGCATCTTGTAACCAACCTGTGAAAATTTCAGTAATTTATACACGTGTTTGGTTACCCCATACGTATATAAACTATGAAGGACTAATGATTTAGCTCTGTGTGTGAGTGTTTGTTATTGCTGATTTGTTTCTGTATAAATCATTTCTTTAATAAGGGAAGGTATAAGCCTACTTTGGGGAATCGCTTTGGGAAATCGCTTTTAAAATGAATGCCAATAAAAATGTTTGGGAAGAAGCCTAGGATAACTTTCCGAATGGCGCCACCACTTTTTCACTTATTTTTACAAAAAGGGATATCTCATTGAGGTAAATTAGATACTATATTATTTCATTTCGAATGAAAAAGTGGTGGCGCCATACGGAAACTTTTCCGAAGCCTACAAACAGCTTTTGACAGTTTTACATAATTAATAATAGTAGGGCCTATGAATGATGTGTTTCAATTTGCTCAATCAAAACACGCAGTCTACTGTGAATACCCCCCCCCCCCAAGAACACACAATTATTCAACGTTTTCTTCAACTGAGCTACAATACCATTCAACATCAGAGTAGGCCTATGCCATTTTGATGATTTTTGGGGGGGTTCGATTTAATTGAAATACGATAACTATACTATAGCTGTTGGCTCTTATATAATGTAGTTAAGTAATACATAGTCCCACTTGTGTGGCCAAAGATAGCTGAATCCTTCCTTGGCCACACAAGTTGGGCCAAGTAAGACACAGATGTTTGTAAGATCATCGAGAGGAAAGAAGGTTAGAACATCACAACTAAGGATGGGAATGATTCACTTTTTGTGTGCTCTCCAAATCCAAAAGGAGGACTAACCACTTTTGCTTCTTCAACTTTCAAGCTAGAATATTTTCAACAACAGTTGAAAAACTTGAACAACCTCAATATTAAACTGTTACTCAATCATTGTCAATTCTGAACTGCAGCCCTAAAAAGCTTGGGGAACAGAGTTAAATAAAAGTCTCCATCATTGCTATTCATGTTATGAATATGATGAGTTATTCTATGACGATGCATTTAACCACTACGTTTTCCTCCGTGGTATTAAAAACCATCCATGGAGGTAGAATCAGTGGTAACGCAACGCGGAACACAGGTCGGCGGCACAGTCAACGGCCGGTTACCTACCTTCCAATGTCCTCTCCAATATCGTAAAAATCCTCCACGGACTCGGTCTTAAAAGTCAGCATTCTGGCTCGTCGTAAAGAAGGCACTTTAGGTCAGAAAACCAATACATTCCCAGCTAGTTCCCGAATGAAGACTGATGAAACAGGAACATTTCGGACGGAGGTGTAGAGCTAGCTAACACACACAAATCGCCACTTACAATAACTTTCACTAAGCATGCAGTATGTGCAATGCTCTGGCGTGTGATTTGGAATCACAAACTGAGTGTGTGTGTGTGAGTGTTGTGATGAAAAGTGATGAAGTAATGTAAGTGGGTGTGTTTTTAAACGAGTAGTTTGTGTAAATCAGTTGAGGCAGCAATTGTTAACCAAATACTTCGGACAGCTATTTATGCTTCAAGGTATTTGAAAATAAACTCATAACGTAAACTGTTTCGAAATCAAGATACCTTCTCATCAATGAAAGGAGTACCTTATTCTTTTTTTTCAAACCCAACTACAAGTTTAAAATAAAACTCTAACTTAGACAAAAAGAGAAGTGGTAAAGTGCGCCCTCATTTGACGGTATGTAATCGTCTGATGCTGTCATTGGTAAAAATTAATAATGACAACCTCTTAAAACTTCGAGGATTGAATTGATTAGGTAGTGTGAGGTGAACACACCTTTAACAATACCAAACAGTCTATGGTCAATCTTATCCTGTATATTATCAAGTAATTATTCTGTGACAAAATCTTCAGCAATTTTAGCAAAAATTTGCAAATTATCAAGTTGTTGTGGGGATGGATGGGCTCGTCATGCTTGGGTTATTGTGTAAAGACCACCATGAATGAACAGTTTGATAGTAATGGTACAAGTGAGAGGAATTAAGGCATGGTTCATATTATGCACACTCTTATACCATAGAGTAAGGACATGCTTATACTAGTCTATGTGGTATCATGTCCCAGAACAAGTAATTTTTCACGTCACACACAAAAAGCGCCCTCACTGCTGAGGCCAAAAGCGCCCTCACTAATAATGAGGCCAAAATGACTGGAGTGCGTTTTGGCGACCCCAACCAAAAACTGTTTCGGTTGTTGGTCGTTGGTTCTGCTGTTCAGACTGAACGATAACCGAGTTGTGAGCTCGGTTACCGTATTGGTTATGACGTCAGAAACAGTTTTTGGTTGGGGTCGCCAAAACGCACCCCTGTTCATTGTGCGTAAAAACTCGCGCGTGTCCTTAGCGTCTCTGTTGTGTTCGCGTTATGCAGGGGGGTTATGCAAGGGGTATATTATTTGATAATATTGTAACCTTTTTTTGAGTTTGGCAAAACAAAATTCCAGAAATAAAACTGCAACTGTGGCTGGTTTTTCAGCTGCAGTAAGCTTAGACACGTTCGTTTGACACAAGATCAGCTCAGCACACCAGGAAAATTAACATGAATTGTTATAAATCAGAATATCCAATATCGGAGAATTTTATATTCAAATCAGACTTTAGCAGAGCTAGTCTTGAAGATGCCTTTTTGCATGGGTCTTTTTGTCAAACGCGCGCGTGTGTCTTAAAACTCCCCCAGGAGTGCGTCACGAGCACAGCGTTCTCTGATGAATTTAAATTCTTGCGCGGCAATTGTGAAGTCACAAACAAAATGACGAAATTGGAACCTCGCAACAACAAAAAACGCCGGACCTGAAGTAAACAAAAGGGAAAAATACACAAACGTAGCTGAAATGCACACTACAGGACATTGCTTCGAAAGTACTAGACCTGTAACTGCGATTGAATTTTTTTCAAAACGAATTTAAATACAACAGCCTTGTGTTGCAAAAATTGGGCTGAAAATGTTCCGATACGGAAGAGAGCTTATAATATCTGCTAGATTCAGGTAAGATTTTTGTTTGTTTCTTTGTTTATCTTCCCGTCAAGGGTTCTCGGCAAACTCCCAAGGGGATATGAATGCCTAGGACATGGAAACACACCAACAGCGATCTCTCTTGTACAAACACATTGGTTTAGCATCTATGATTATGAATAAGAGCGTCAATACTTATTCTATTGTGAAATCACCACTTGTAGGATTCGAACCCACAACCTTCAGATGTCATTCAGTCAAACCGACAAACCCCCATACAACCAACTTGTCATCAAAAATAATATGTTGAAATATAATTTTGGCGCACTTTGATCCAATTCTAGCCCACTGTGGCGCTGGTCCACGAAGACAATCAAATTACAATGTTAATCCCGATCTCAAGATGTTACGCTTCGTCTGCTGACGACTGGGTGACTTTCATGTGACCGTTTATAAAATATTGTCATATCCTGTTGTTCTGTTTCAAGGACCTACGAAAAGCGTTCTCTCATGACCAGTGGCCCATCACTGGTCAGAATGTTATTACTGACTTCTGAAGATCAGTCAGAATTTCTGTCTGAGTTTTCATACAAAATTATGTGGAAAAGTAAAGTGTCAAGCTAATGGTCCCACTTGCTAGTCATTAAAAAAAACTCCCCTTAGACTCCACAGTTTCCAGGTCAACACTGCCTTTGATTAAACCTGTGTTATTCGACACAATGACGCATTGCTTGTTAAAATTGAGGTCAAAATGTATCCAAATTTCATCTCAATATTGCGGCCGTAGGGTAAACAAAACCTGCTACAGCCATAAAATGGGTCTGACCAGGATCCGCGATCTGTTTTAAAACGACACAGAAATGAGTCAAACTGACAGTCTGAATCCGAATTAAAAATCACATTAACCACTGTTCGGGTCAGCCTGACCAGGAAATGACCCTGTTACCAGAAATCCAGGTCAATTCTGACCCAAAAGATTTGATAAGTGTATTTTTTATAGTTGACTATTTAGGTCGTTCAACAGTTGCTTTGGCACACTTAAAACACGTATAAGCACAAAAGCTTCCTAAGCACAGAAACTTTTGTTTACCATTGTTTTGAGTGATACCCCACTAATTTCTTGCTTAGCAACGACATTCGCTGAGCAGAATTTTCTGCTAAACAGCTATATGAAATTGGTCCCTGATTAGATTACAGAGGAGCCGCGAAAGAGCTTCTCATACCCAATCCCGAGAGCTCCTCAGCAAACCGTGCTTGTCATCTGAGCTCCAAGGTGTCCATGAGGCAGGTACGGACAGCCAAGAGGGTACAGGTTCATCCCTTGAGGACCGTAAACGGTCAGACTCAGAAGGACCACAACCCGTGGGGGTGTTGCGACCACAAGCCCCCGGTATCTGCGGTGACGGCGGAGTGAAACGGCCTTGTCGCCGTAAGCTTGGTTCGTTTGCTACAACTTTGTTACGAAGGTGAGGTCACGAGTAATGAGAGATTGGGCAACTATTAACGAAAGGCACAATTATGAGTTCGTTAAACACAGACCTACATTTTCTCAAAAATATATTTTTTTCTTTCAACGAAATATTATTACACAGTGTTGTATAAAAAGTGGTGTTTGCATATTTTTGTCCATGTAGAAAGTGCGTTGTCACATAATGTGTTTCCAATTTGAGATAAATGATAACTATTCTAAATAGGGTTCCAACCAAATCCCACTTGGAATATGGGTGACAACAATCAATTTTGGCTCCCAGATTGCACACAAAGGCTCCACCCACAGACAGGCTACTGGGATTTTACAATCACTTTTTTGGTTCAACCAAGAAAAATTGATTAAAGTGGGTGTTTAAATAGTGCCTTTCAGATTACCGTTCCAGCGGTACCAACTGAGCTGTCTAGCCCCATATTGTTGATTTCCCCCCTTTTTTTTTATAGACTGCCAATTTAGGATAGCAAGCTAGGCAAGCTATAGGCTCATATTTCACATTGGTTACATCTGGTTCGACTCAAGGCATTTTCTCTATTCCAGGATACTGAGTGGTGCCAAAGTAGCCCCACTTTCCAATGAGCAACAAGACGCTACTCCGCCAGCCGTCATTTGTGACGAAAACCCCTGCTGTCAAGCATGGGGTACGGGGGAGACAGCCCCGAGAAAACATCGCGTCCGTCGGCGTAAGGCCGTTGGTGGTAGGCAGTCAGGTCGAACTGCTAGGGAATTCTCACTCAGGTATGGACATATAAACAAGATTTAGCACATCATTTTGCAGTCTGTTGTTGAGAAAATGTGAATCACTAACTAGAAATGACCACCTCAACAATGAATGGCTTCAATCGTTTACTTTCAATAATTTTGTTCATGTTGACAAATTTAACAGCCTATACTGTTAGTAAAAATACAAATTTAAAAAAGCAGATTTAAATAGTAAGCTTCATATAATTTTTTTGCTTGTTAATTTCGTCAGACATCGGCTTGAAATGGGAATATTTCGGCATGGTGGTCTTGGCGTTGTTTCACCGGATCATAAATATTCAGTCAGAGAGAGTGGGCAGACAACCATTGGCACGAGAGGTACCGATGAAGTAATGGTCAATGTCGAACTCTGTGATGAGAGCAATGGTCAGAATGCAACGGCCGGTGGTGATGATGCGGGTCTATCATCCACCCTGGTGGACGGGAGCCGGAGCTTTGACCACTCCGCTGAGAAAAGAAGGTAAGGTGCGCCATAAACATGGCAGTCGCACAACGCTTGATTGCTTTCCCATAAATTCCCACCAATTTGAAAATACTTTTACTAATAACTTCTAGACTGGCGCCTTTGAATGGTTCACAAGTGCTCTATTATTACTTTGATTATTATTTTCAGATCGTTGGAAATGAAGGCAACTGAATTCAAACTTAAAATGGCAAATGACATCACAAGAATTACGAACAATGACGAAAAGAAGGAGCGACGGAAGAGAAACGACAGAGGGCTCCCTACACAAAACGCAAACGGATCAGCATCGAGTCTCAACACTAACATCACTCTTGTAAATGATGAACACACATTAATGTGCGTTGCGGGTATGGGACATGATGACCACGAGCTTGTGGTACATGGTTCATGCAAGTCGGCTGCTGGAACGAAAACACAGCATGGCCATAGACAACCCGATCTTGCCTCCTCTTCGCCGAAATCTTCAGACGAGGAAACAATTTTTACAGAAGAGCAACCGAACGAAAATACCGTGAGTTTAACCCCCCAAAATTGCCTTTTTGGGTTTGTACAAAGACACATTGACTTGAATCTGCGCCCTTAGGACTACTAGCACTCTACCAGTTATAACCCATTATATTGGCAGTCAAGACCACAAACATATTCGGCTAGCTATAGCTGTAGTTTATTTGCTTTTAGATTACACAATTCCTTGTACCATGCTTATCGAATACCACTACACATGTTTTGTTTTGTGGACACATCGCATGCACACCGCTACATTTCACTATTTTCTCTATAAACATTTGTGAGAAATCTTCTTTGATTTGTTTTCTTCAAGTCTTTCCTCTCTAAACATTTCTCTATAAATACATATCTTCAGTTGGACATAAAACCCGTTGATTTGGCAATTGAGATCAGCGAACTGTCACCAGAGGGGAGATGGCTCCGTGTGAAGACAATCACTTCACATCTGAAGAAGAGAATTGACCTTCTCACTCTCAGGAAATTCAGTAGCCAAGTGCTTCCCTTTACAAGTGACGAGGAAAGGGTAAGTGTGTGATAACGTAGTTAAATCACCTCAAGAGAGTCTGAATTTCCTAACTATTACTTCTACATTCGTATTTTATTTACCCACCAATGGATATGTTAAAAGGTTTGTAAGCGTTAGCACTTTAAAATTGAATGACTCGATTTTGGCTGAATATTTTTAAGAAAGTTTGTCTTTGACCCATTTGGGACTGTACTCACATGAGGCTGTTTCAACACAAATTTAAACATACAAAAAATATGTATACGTTTTACCAACAGGAAATTGAAGAAAATGCTGAAAGGGCTGAGAAACTGTTGGAAGCACTACATAGATTGTCCAAAGGAGCCAGCAAAATGTAAGAATTATGACTTTGAAAAATAGTAATTTTACAGTGAATAGTGTCCATGAGAGTTTACATTGACTATGCACCAACTGCTGTGATTTGGATTAGACTTCTGCAATCTAAAATAAATCCGATTGAGACATGATCTCTTTGGCCATTGTTGTCTCACAATATGGCACATGAAGTTGATGTGTAAAAACGTTCCATTAATTCTGTCCATTTTCACACAGCACAACCGAAGATAAAACCATCCAGCAAAAGTCATTATTCGAAAGGAATAAGCAAAATAAACGCCAAGACGTCAAGCCAAAGATTTGCGCTACTAAACGAATAACCCCGGTGGTTAAGGAAATCAAAGCCACAGCATTGGGCTTTGTAAAAGAGAAACTGAATGCTGGTCGAAAAAGACCCGCCCAACAGAAGAAGAAATCACAACGACTTTCTTCAAAACCAACGGCACCGACTATCTGTCCAACTTTAAACAGGACATACAATAAGTCGAGTAACCAGACTCAACATGGGTTTCCTTCATCACAAGTGGTGTCTTCTAGCAAGGTGGACCTAGCAGCGTTGGGCCTGCCTATACTGACAGACAACGACGTGGAGCATGTGCTGACGAAAAGAGGAACCCCGCTCAAACTTGGCTCCGGTGATTACGGGGACGTATTCCTCATGAGGGCGGTATCAGATGTCTCTCTCATGGCCGTGAAACGCCTGACTTACGTGAACCGTAACGCACCGGATAAACGAACCGCTGACATGGTGCAGGAAATCAAAGCCATGGAAGCCGTTCGAACCTGCAAGATCTTCCCGACGTTCCTTGGGATCCTGGACAGCTTTTCCTTCGCGCAGGAGTTCGTTGGTAACCAGCAGAAGCATACTTGCTGGAGTGTATACAAACTGCTGTATAAGAGTCCCAAGGGCCCGTTTCTGCTGCCCCTGGATTGGACGAGAATCTCCCGTGACGTCACAACTGGACTGAAGGCTCTACACCGTGCTGGATGGACACACAATGACCTCCATATTGGAAACGTCATGATGTGGCGAGATCCTAAGAAACTGACAGCGACTTGGGAAGCCAAGATCATCGATCTTGGGAAGGCATCGCTGATCAGTGATCCGCCGCCCCTCAAAACCTTTAACATGATGGAGAAACTGTATGCACAGGAGCACTGCCCCCAGATGGCCCCTGAAATCGTAGAGGGCAGGAGTCGTTACAATGTGAAGTCGGATGTCTACAGTCTTGGAGTGATATTCCACGACATTGCTAAGCAGAACCGATTGTTGTCATGTTTTGATAGGATAGCTAAGGGCTGTGCCGTAAAGGATGCAAGCAAAAGGACAGAACTTACGTCAGTCTTGAAGGAACTCAATCGGCTTTGCTGCAAGGTTGTCAATCGAAACCGCATTAATAGACGCACAAAGTAAATGCCACAACTGCAAATGGTTTCTCTTTAGATTAATGAACAAAACGAATGTCAAAGGTTATGTCCATGCAAACATTGAAACGTGTGAGTAGAGGGCTGTTTCTCAAAACTGTACGTTTCCAAAAACTTTACCTTGCCACCGGTCGTAGCCGGTGTGGATTGACTCTGACGTGGCATTAAAAAAGCCTATAGTGTTGGGACCGGATACAGATGAATTGTGTAAAGGTGGCCTGTCGCTCGAGCCAACATCTTTACAGGTTTGTTTTGTTATGAATGTTTGGATACACCAAGTGAGAATACTGGGCCCAATTTCATAGAGCTGCTAAGCACAAAAATATGCTTAGCATGAAATTTCTGTCTTGATAAAAACAGGATTACCAGAAAAAATATATATTTGTTGCATATTGCTTGTTACTGTTTGCTTATCCTGAAAATCACATGGAAATTTGGTTGGTAATCCTGTTGTTATCAAGGAAGAAATATCATGCTAAGCAAATGTTCGTGCTTAGCAGCTCTATAAAATTGGCCCTGGTCTTTGACAATAAATACCTATCTGCATTAAAACATGAAAACAGTTATACATACAGTTATTTAACAGGAAGATTGTGGGCTTGTCAATACAAAATCATTAAACTTACATTCGACACTATCAAGTTTCTGTATCGTTATTATTAAAATTATCAGTATTATAGTCAATTGAATAATAAAAATTATCGTACAGTCTGATTAACAATAAATAATTAGGAAAACAAATAATCATGTTTGTCTCAAATCAAATATTTTGGGGATGTTTTAAACAAATATACCTACCCCAAAAAAACTTTATTCGAAACCAAAACATCTACATAATAATTACAATCAATAACACGAAGGAATTGCGAACAAACCTCAAAACGAACCGGCAGTAAAATCAATGTTTTTGCTTTAATCGCAAAAAAGCGGTAAGAAAAACTGGGATTTGCATCTTTAAATTATGAAAACTTGTTTAGTTGCTTTAGATTATGGAGTTAATTATAACAATGTGAATAAATTATCTTTTTAGCAAAAAATGCCATGTAAATCAATAAACAGTCAACAAGTCATAATCAACAAAATAACGTGTGAAATTTGTTTGTTTTTCCATGGAGTATTATGTTATGGAGAAACCATAAGTCCATTAAACCTGACAATTATTTCCATATTACTTCCATGACAACCACCGGTTCGTTTCAGAGCTAACATTATTTAAAAGAGATTTTCACATGGTGCTCCCTCCTATCTCCACTAGCTATACTTTCACCATCCAAAGTTTCAAATCCTATTCAAGTATTTGAATCAAAGACAATCAAGTTACTGATTGGCAACAATTAAATAATTAAATGGACGAGAAGCAAACCAGAAACAAACAAAAGGGCTGTATCAAAATGTCTGCTCACAAAAACCGACACAGTTGTCATAACCAATGCAATTCAAGACGCACTTATTCCACAAAATAATAGACCTTTCCATTGATGATAAACAAACCAAGCGGGTTGGTATGGACGGCCGAATAATGGCAAAACACTAGATCGTGCCAACTGATTTTGTTTAACAAATTCAATATTTACTGCAAACTTTCAATTCCATGTAAAACCTCCCGTGATTGTTTGCTTTGTTTCCATCAAATTCAACACAATGTTTAAAGATTGTAACATTGTCACAAACAGTAGCTATCACTTGTTATTTTTGCATTAATGGCTTCCCATAGTTTTCCCAACATCGGTTGGCAAAAACTCGGGCTGTGCTGATGCAATAGAAAGGTCTTTTTTGCACGCGAAAATCTTACTGTGTGTATGGTTAAATAAATTTACAAGCGCCAACTCCGATCTGGACAGTCCATTACACCCTCAGCCTCACCGTTGATCCCCACATTTGGATAGCCAGGGATGGTACGAAGAGAACTCATTGATGGTACTCTGCCACTTCCACTTGCCGTGTCAAACTGAAAATGTACGGGGGAGTTAGGCTCCCGAGCCCCGTGGCGTATTCCCTGGATTCCCTTCCCCCACCCCAGGGGAATCGCTCCTACGAAACGGTTACGGATATCCTCATTAAGGAAAATGTACAACATTGGTTTGATTGCTGAGTAGGCGTAGGCGTAGCATGCTATGGCTGTATAAGAGTGGACATCTTGACGGGTTATAGCTGGTGAAAAGATACCGGAGCGGAGGAACGAGACTATGTGGTACGGCAGCCAGAGCAGAATTTGAGCGCCGCTTAGAGACGCAATGAGCAGGACCATCGATCGCGTCTGCTTGCTCCTGGGCTGGCTCTCGTCGTTCGCGGGACGCCATAAGTTACCGTTGGACTTGTAGAAGATCCACAACAGGCAAGAAAGAGTTATGCATTGTGGGATGCAGAAACATATCACAAAAGCATACAACTGGATGCCGTGGGCAACACCAGGCATATGCATTGTGCAGAACGATGCCCGGTACATTGTTTGATGGTTTGTGGTGAAGATATAAGCTGGAATCGTGAGGAGAAACGAGATTAAGCATACAGCTAGGTTTGAAGCAACTGCCGCCTTTAGGTCACGACGGCGGGCATAAGAGTTCGGTAGAGCAATGACAAGGCACTCATCAAGAGCGAGTAAGCCGACAGTGTACGCACCGACCGTCTCCGTGAGGTGATTCACTGGGAGCAGCAGCCGGCATGCGGCATCCCCGAACGGCCAGTCCTCAAGAACGAACTCGACAGCAAAAAACGGTCCGGTGACGACAAGCAGAACTAGGTCTACAATCGCTAGGGTGGTCAGGGGGACGTCCAACACGTTGCATGACTTGCTCCTCTTTGCCCGGAGATTGACCAAAAGTAGGCAGGCGTTACCGACAACGCCGATGAGGAGCGTGAGCACCATGACACTCGGTGCCGCGTAGCGGAGCGGTTGCTCCCGGGCGAACAGCACTGGGATGAGGGTGGGCAGCGGTGTGGACGCAGCATCATCCGATGAGGAAAAATTAGTGGACATCTTATGGCCCACTGGTACACGATGGTAAAGTTTTATATAGTTTTGTATGGTGTAAATTCCAACACGCTGTCCCATACATCAAAGTAATTCAATTCATCGAAACTTGGAACATCAAATTCCAGATAATGAGTAGAATGTGACTGAGTGTTTAACATGAGATTGGATATAGCTTTTATACACACCACTCATTAAGTGAGTGGAGTAGGCAGATTGGTGAAGCACTATAACACCAGAGCAATGCGCCTCATCAGACTCGGTCGTGTGGGTCAATCAAGGATTTATAACATTACACTCACTCGACTGAGTCATTAATGGCAAAGCCAATTTCAAAATCAATATGTAAATCACACCATCGATCTGCTATTTTAATCAAATCGGCGCATCCATCTGTGTGAACGATAATCAAAAACATGGTTTTGCGTTTAAAAACACCCAATAGCAACCATAACTATCGACATTTCCAAGTCGACATTTCTTCTCGAAATTATCCCATTGTTCATACACTGTGTACACATAATTTGAGCTAATTCCACCTCACATACTGAATATACAAAACCCATCGGAAGGTTACCTTTTAAATTCTGACATCTGCGATCGTATAGAGTACGACCGCATGTTCCAAAACTTCGAATAGTTGCTATTCTGGGTCAACCTTTACAAATATTTTGTTACAATGTTAAAGACAGTGGACACTATTGGTAATTGTCAAAGCCTTCACAGTTGGTGTATCTTAACATATGCATAAAATAAGAAACCTGTGAAAATTTGAGCTCAATTGGTCATCGAACTTGCGAGATAATAATGAAAGAAAAAAACACCCTTGTCACACGAAGTTGTGTGCATTTAGATGGTTGATTTCGAGACCTCAAGTTCTAAATCTGAGGTCTCGAAATCCAATTCGTGGAAAATTACTTTTCTCGAAAACTATGGCACTTCAGAGGGAGCCGTTTTTCACAATGTTTCATACTATCAACCTCTCCCCATTACTCGTAATACCAAGTAAGGTTTTATGCTAATAATTATTTTGACTAATAACCAATACCAATAGTGTCCACTGCCTTTAAGTCCTGCGATCCAAGCTTTGGACATGCCATGCAGTTGATGAAAATATTAACCAGTGTTCACTGATGATAAATGACTTCATATTATTTCAATCGATTATGTGTAGTCGAGTTGTCTGAAGTCTAAGTGCGGGGAATATCGACCACACATTGCATGGTGGTCTCTATGATTTGCGGCATGCTGACTCACTTACATCTTTGTCAATCAATAATTACATGCTAATTGTACGTATTGATCAGTTGGTGCGAACGTGGTGCGACCGATCTGCCGAAAAGTTACAACCTCTCTCCGTATATTGTATTGTCCCGTACTGCAAACTGCACAAATTGCCGCAACTGGGCTATGAACGTGCAGACCCTCATCAAGCTCTATATGTATCCCATTTGAGGTCCTGTGAAATTCATGCAAACAGCCAGTGGTTTGATGAAAAGAAAGAGGAACATCTATAGCATTTTTTGTGTGAAAAAACAAGGAGTTCATTATTTTGCAGACATGCAAGACTGCTTTCTCACATGAACTATGGTCAACTCAGTCAGAGAAAAACGAAATAAAAATTTCCCGCTTTTTTTCTGGCTGAATCCAAAATTAAATCGTGTAACGTGTTTGCTGTGCAACGGACACATTATTTTTGGCTCTGAATGGAAATCGCACATGGTATAAGATAATTTCGTATTTATTGGCCTTTGTATATACAGCCTGGCTACCAATCAAGTAACAAGCGATGTCACCTGTTATTATGGTCTATAAGTCCTATATCATCTGCATTTTTGATGGCTTGAGACTCAGTAGAACGACATATTCTTCATGTGAGGTGTGGAAGCATCATCACTAGTTGTTGTTTACACATCTTCCAAAAAACTACAAACATTTTTCATAGTAGACTAAGCCGTCTTGTATTTCTGAAATAAACAATTGCATATTATGATATATTTTAGGTGGTACTTTATTCTTGTTTGCCATAACAGTCTAAAGTAAACTTTACGTATTGGCTCAACATCAACAGGCCAACCAACTCTTTGCAAGCCATATGCGTATCTGGTAAATGAATGAGTGTATACATTTCATTTGTATGCCATCAGACTTACTTATCAAAGGATTAAAGGCAGTGGACACTATTGGTAATTACTCAAAATAATTATTAGCATAAAACCCTTCTTGGTAACGAGAAATGGGGAGAGGTTGATAGTATAAAACGTTGTGAGAAACGGCTCCCTCTGCAGTAATGTAGTTTTCAAGAAAGAAGTCATTTTCCACGAGTTTGATTTCGAGACCTCAGGTTTGGAATTTGAGGTCTCGAAATCAAGCATCTGCTGAAAGCACACAACTTCGTGTGACAAGGGTGCTTTTTTCTTTCATTATTATCTCGCAACTTCGACGACCGATTGAGCTCAAAATTTCACATGTATGTTATTTTATGCATATGTTGAGATACACCAACTGTGAAGGCTAGTCTTGGATAATTACAAAATTGGATAATGGATAATTACAAAGTTCTAAACTTGAGGTCTCGAAATCAAATTACTCTCTCGAAAACTACGTCACTTCAGTGGGAGCTGTTTCTCACAATGTTTTATATTGTCAAGCTCTCCCCATTACTCGTAATCAAGAAAGGTTTAATGATGATAATTATTTTGAGTAATTACCAATAGTGTCCACTGCCTTTAAAGAGGTACAAATTTATTCATTACAAATATAACAGTATTAATAAACCATAAACCATAAGGGCAACCGACTGTCTTAAATTTTAAACGATTTGGGGTTGATTAAAACCAAAAATTGACTCGAGTGGGATTTGAACCAACAACTTCCTGATTAAAGTGCCATTGTCTTAGGATAATCTGTCCGCCAGAGATTCTGTTACCCCTATGGGAAATTAACATGCACTGAAGGAGGATGATTCAAAAGAGGGTGCTATCAGAATCACAATAAATCAGCATTAAGTTGACAAATGATGACCCTTCCTGTAAATGCACAGAAACCATTTTTTTAAGCCAAACTTGAAACTTTCTCAGCTCTTGGAGCGCTTTTTATGTAAGGAAAGTTTCTCACCAGGCCTGTATGCTTCGTCTGTAAAAGGGAAGGGCACCAAGGGATTTTCTCCTTGGTAAAGGGCGAGGAAATTGTAAATTTCTACTTGAGCTTTCAAGGGCATCAAGGTAATGGGGGCCTGCCTCACTCTGTCTTTTGATGAATAAACTTGAATACTATTTTGTAGTAGTTTTGATAGGGATTCTTCCAGAGAAATCACTTCAGTGTGCCTTCACCTTCCTCTTGGGACCAAAACGTTTTTGCCGCAACTTCCACATGTGAGTCAACATGAATGGCCCGACTGAAAGAAAATGAGATTTAATAAGGAGAGGAAAGATGAGTGAGTGGATGAACTATCGTGAATAGTCTCTGGTTCATCTATATTCATCTTAAATATATTCTTCTTGTAGCCGTTAACCAAGAGTGGCTTTAAGCCTCGTTTGGGGCATTAAAGGCAGTGGACACTATTGGTAATTACTAAAAATAATTGTTAGCATAAAACCTCACTTGGTATTGAGTAATGGGGAGAGGTTGATAGTATAAAACATTGTGAGGAATGGTTCCCTCTGAAGTGACGTAGTTTTCGAGAAAGAAGTAATTTTACACAAATTTGATTTCGAGAACTCAGATTTAGAATTTAAGGTCTCGAAATCAAGCATCTGAAAGCACACAACTTCATGAGACAAGGGTGTTTTTTACATTCATTATTATCTTGCAACTTCGATGACCGATTGAGCTCAAATTTTCACAGGTTTGTTATTTTATGCATAGGTTGAGATACACCAAGTGAGAAGACTGGTCTTTGACAATTACCAATAGTGTCCAGTGTCTTTAAACAAATAATAATGACTAAAAAATAAGCATTTTAGAAAGCATGCATGAGCTGAACATCTCCTCCCCAAAAGCGTACGAATTGTATGCTAGTGAAACTGTCGGTAACAGTTGACTGCCCCTTACCAACATATAGCTAATTACACTTTTGCTACATTTAGATAATTACACTTAAGCTTAAGGTTACATGATTTTGTTAATGTTGTTGTTATTGTTATTTATAAGTCCCATTATATAAAAGGATTCTGAAAGCCTAAACCAGTCCCACAAAAGATCTATAAATAAAAATACTTACGAAGGACCAAGAGAGCAAGGTGGACGTACAAGTAGTAATCAAAACGGAACGCAAAGTTGAAAGAATTCGGAAGGCTCATGGAAAAAATGCCTCGTTCTTGGGCGTACGGGATTGCAAGATGGGCCACAATACCTGGAAAAAAAAGTTATCAGAAAAGTGGTTTAAAGTCAAACACAATCATATGAAAATAATTGTGGTGGACAATGAAAACTTGACTCGAGCTGAACTTGGACCTGCAACTTCCGGAATTATTATTTATTTATTTATTTAAATTTCTGAAATGAATATAGGATCAAAATTTTAGGAGCTATGTTAAAGGATGGCATAAAAACAGTTTGGTAACCCCTAGAGTTACATATCACAAGGAGCTTCCGGGAACAATATCCTCGGTACTTAAGAAGATCAGTCAGCTTGTCATTTGACTAGTCCATTAAGCTATTTCACTAGTCAATCTTCAAATGAAATAGGTATGCTTTTCAAGCGGACCATTTGGAGAGAATTCTGACTGACTGATCCTCAAATGTTTTTCGGCCAGGGAGCCACTGTTAAGGGAGAACGCCGACCAATAGTCTAGTGTCCATTTTAAGCCTAAGGCTGTGTCGAATTGGCTGCTACAGCTAGATATAGGCGTCATCATGCATTGCAGTATAGAACGTCCTTAGCAACACCCTTTAGCAACAGCTGCAAATGTACATGTCGACGCCAATTCGGATACGGCCTACTCTTCAGCCCATTGATAATATCCATCATTCAATCTGACCTCTGTATGACCTTCCATTCAATCTGACCTCTGTATGACCTACCACTTAATATGACCTCTGTATGACCTTCCATTCAATCTAACGTCTGTATGACCTACTATTCAATCTGACCTCTGTATGACCTACCATTCAATATGACCTCTGTGTGACCTACCTTCTGACAATATACCCAGAGGGTAAAGGGGCATCCACATTGTGTATCGCAGCCATGTGACGACCTCACTGTCATAATCTAAGGTTGCGAATATATAGTAAGGATACCTGGGTACAAAAAGACAAAGTGGAATTAATGGATTAATCCCGTTTCAAGATTTGTAGTACATCCCTGACAGGCCAAAATATTAGTAATCAAAACTGTGTCTTCTTGTATAGTGTTCAGATTCATCACTAAGTGACACTCGTGGTGCTCTAGCATTATTACTGCTGGTTACTGTGCCAATTATTTCATTCCTTTTTAATATTTAAAAAAATAAATTAGTAAAATTCCAAACAAATTACAACTGCACACAACTTAAAAGACAAAAACAAAACAAAACAAAGACACATTTCATTGTCCAGCAATACTAAAAATGTACATGAGAAAATTGTAAAAATGTCTTCCCCCCCCCCCCCCCGAAAAGACAAGATTAAAATCCTCACCTTACGACTTCTATAGCACTCCATATGAGAAACAGATAGCACACAATGGGCTCTGAATGCAGCTCCTCAATCGGTACAATTATCAAGAACAACACGAGGTCACGACCTAACACCTGTCAAAGATTACACATCATATTGGTTAATTAATTATGGCTTCTTATATAGTGCTCATATCCATCACTCAGTGACGTTCAAGGCGATTCAACATTCAGTACTTTACTGCAAGTTATTTTGGAGCTATGTTTTTGAAATATGGGACCTAATTTCTTTTACATAGCACCATGTAATGTTTACAAGGCGATGTGGCACAATATGCTGCCAATCAAAGCAGGTACACTGGGATGAACCCCTTCTCTTTTCAATAAGTGAACTTCTTTTTTTTTTTTTACGGCTTTACGTCCCATCCGAAGGACGAAGCATCATGGTTAAGTGTCTTGCTTTTAAAAGGACACCAGAGTCATGACTGGGACTCGAACCCACCCTCTGCTGATCAGAAACACCAGGGTTTGAATCTGGTGCTCTTAACCGCTCGGCCATGACACACCACTAAAGTCACTGGCCTCAGGCCTGCAGTCCCGTATTAAATTTGAGCTCTGCCTACAGCCACACCCTACATACCTGCATGATAGGAGCAGCCAAGCCTGTTTTGACGAGCCCTGTCAATGGATGAACAATCTCTAGTACTGCCAGTATTTGGGCTATTCCTAATGGGTAGAAAGCCCTCTCGAAAGCAGCGTTCATATCATCTGATGTCAAGACAAGAATTTAATAGAATTGAATCAATCAAAATCAGGTATGATTTTCAGGCTATTTAATCACAATTTTGCTGATTTTTCTGAGGGCTAAAAAACTGGAAATCAAACTTTAGTAGGAAGAATATCACGTCTGCAAAATGAATTTTACAGTGATCAACAAACCCTCCAAAAACCATGGTGCTCTTAACAAAGAATATAAAATATAAAAAACAACAAATCTACAAAATGAATTACCTTTGCCATAGAGTATGAACCAAGTGAAGAGCAGTATGGAGACATATGTATACATGATGAACTGCAACAAGTTGTAGATGAACAAGTATGCTGTCTTCATATCTGTATAGGCTGTTTAGGAAAAAAAGAAAATTGTCAGTTTGAGTTCAGGGGTTTTCCCCAAGTTTTTTTTAGGAGCAGTGTGGATGATTGAACAACATTTAACAAGTACATCAAGAGTTTCATCATTGATACAGCCAAAAATACTTATACTTTGTATGTTTCAATTTATAAGGATTTTATCATCACGCCCATGACAAGAAGAAGCAACATAAAACTGATTCAGAATAAGAAATCATCAGTGATTTAGCAAGGAAATGTTGAGATCAACTGTTGATGTTTAAGTCCTTGGTAATCACTCTTAATCATTTAGGTATACTTTGTCTTTAATACAAACCTTTGTCCTGAGCGTCCATAATTTGTTTCTCAAGCTCTTTAATCTTCGCTCGATGGTCTACCTGATACAAAGAATACAATGGGCATCTTAACTCCAAGACTCTTTCATTTTACAAGATCATTTCATGAAAACCTACAGATTTATGTCCCTTCCGAAGAACAAAGCAATAATGGTTAAGTATCTTCCTCAATGGACAAAACTGTCGAGGCAGGGACACCAAACGATAATCATCTGATCAGAAACACCAGAGCTGAGTTCTGTGATATACAGCGCTGTGAAGGTTGACCAAGCTCAAATACTGCATGTCTGAATGATAAACACACTCTCCTCATTGAACCCAAGTCTCGACACTCATGGGGTGACAGGTCTTTTTCTTCAGCCGCGCCACGCATCTGGAACTCTCTACCACTTAATCTTTGATCTTGTGTTTGTACCGCAAAATTCGAGTCTCTTCTCAAAACTTATCTTATGTCACAGGTTTTCAATGACTAATTTTGTTGTTTCTGTTTTTCTTTGTGTTGTGTTTTGTTTTTTGTTTTGTTTTTGGTTTTACTGCGCCTTGAACACCCAGCAGGGTGGATATGTGCGCATTACAAGTCTTATTATTATTATTATTATTATTATTATTATTATCATCTAATCAGAAACACCAGAGCTGAGTTCTGTGATATACAGCGCTGTGAAGGTTGACCAAGCTGAAATATTGCATGTCTGAATGATAAACACACCATCAAATGTGGAGAGAAATCTTTTCAAAGTCTCCTCCTATACTTACTCTTTTGCATCCAGTAGGATCACTTACATACCACAGTGAAAGACTTGCCACAACTACTACTCTAGAGTCATATAATGTGATCAATGTTGAGAGAGCTACAGTGAAGCCTAGTTTCATTACAGGAATTGAGAATGGGTACAAAGTACATCTAGGAATATTCTTATCATTGATCTAAAGCTACTTTGATTAATCTTTATATCTGAAACACATAGATCAGATAGATTGGTGTTACACTGCGAAAATAGTAAGTTATTGATTGATCTCTTCAAAGGGTACTCTCCCTTCGTGATTCAGTTGAAACTCTAACCCCCTGTAGGTTTACATGTATTTGCTAGGATCCTTTATCACAATCAAAACCAAACACCATTCTGGTGACTCAACCACAAGTTTGTCGGACTCTGAATACTCAATTCCATATAAAGCATAAGTGGTTTATAAATAGCAGCCCTCAATCCAGCCAGAGTCAAACAAACTATTCTGATGGAGATTGATGGGTTTGGAGTACACTTAGCAAAGGTGAGGAGAGGCAAAGATGATACAAGTATATCTTAGAAAAGATAACAAGGGCAAAGATGGGTTTAGAACACATCTTAGAAAAGATGAGGAGCCCTAGACAAGGATGGGAGGAGTACATCTTAGAAAAGGTGAGGAGCCCTAGACAAGGATGGGAGGAGTACATCTTAGAAAAGGTAGCGGGAGACAAAGATAGGATGGCAAAATATGGAAGGAAAAGAGAGGAGCAAAGAATATTGGACTAGTCAAGAAGGTAGAAATGAAGGCTAGAAAAATACAAGAAAAAGATGAGAAACAGAAGGAGTAAGCCTATAATGGATACTTAAAGTCACCTGGAAGTGGTATTTTTTCAAAATAAAGCTTTTGTCACTAATATATGTGTTTTGATGAGTGGAATGTGAATAAACAGTTAACTAAGGTTTTAAACAATCAGTTCTTATGTTATTTACAAATTTACGGTGTAAGATATCCTTGTTTTAAAATGTTTACCTTTTGAACTTGTTCTTGGTCTCCCTCACTGTCCTCCAACTCCAACTTATCAAAGTCAAGACGGAGCCAAGCTGCTTTCTCTTTCTTGTAGGTAACTCGCGGCCAGAAGTCTGACTTCGCTGCCTTAGCTAGACTTATCTCAACATTGCGGTCAAGAACACGGTATGTGCTTTTCTATTTATTAGAAACAAAATTCACAACAGTGTACATTTCATAACAGTGTTTTTACAAAGTGTGTTTAATTTTATATTGCGCTGAAGGGCTTGTGGTAGAAAACAATAATTGGATGTAATTACATTACCATGGTAATAAACTTACATCAGGGTTTAAGATATTCAGTAGCCTTCTGCCTGAGTCCATTAATTGGAGACCTCGGCTAGTAATATGGGTGACCGGGCAGGGCATCTGCCCTGCTAACTTTTGCCAAAAGAACTATGCATTTATTTACCTCCTCGTCAACAGCTCCATAGAAGTCCAATGAGAACTTGTAGAAGTGAAGTCCTCCAGCGCCAACACCTTGGGCTGGAACACAATACAATGGTGTTTGTATCATCATTAAGCAAACTTGAAACAATGAACACTTGATCAAGAGCAAGGGTGAGAATTAGACCCGGTAACTGGGTCGCTGTTCTCATTTTCTCCTTTTTTCCCTGTTACTGGGTCTAGGTAAGAATATTATCATGAGTTCAATGAAAGATGACATACCAAGTTGTTCATCTTTCAGCAGATGAAAATATGCCCCTATTGCACAAACTTAATGCAAAATATTGTAAGTTCAGGTTTTTAAAAAAGATCTAAATTTTAGATAAAAAAGCAATCAAACAAATTAATCATCAGTCAATAAAAATTATCAAGTTGCATACTGAAATAAACAACACACCATAAGGTTTATCGCGATTCAGAAACGCAATGCATTGTGGGAAGGAATATGGGGCGGTTTCTATGTAGTTTCTACGACTCGCGCACGCAACGCCTATACCTTTGTGTGGGTTCAACAGCGCCCTCTCTTGATATTTTGCTATTCGCGATAAACCTTATGGGGCATCCCTACATGCCCTACGTCCGATAATGACAAATTTTGAAGAAAAAAGGAGTACAGCACTCCACTTACTGGGTCTAGGGGTATAATGGGTCTACTTAAAGTATTAAATACTATTATATTATTCAATAAATTTACCTTCAAATTGAAGATTCTCATCCGTAACAACTATTTTGTGGTTCTGAAAAAAAGAAAAAGGTTAGTTTAACAAAGAATACATTTACAATCTTTCTTTGTCCTTCACTCTGACCTTAATTAACAACAAATTAAAAAAAAAAAAAAAAAACATAAACAAATTATTTATATTTATCATAATAATAATATTAAATATTGATAATAATGTAAATGAAAATGTCATAATTTGGTCTACATTTTGTACCCTCGTTTTGGGACCAAGTCACTGTAGTTTGTCAGTGTTTTTTAGTCCTAATCTTCAGATCTTAGTCAAAACATAAAATGCAATTTTAAAGCTATAATATATACAGAACAACACTCAGTTTGTATTATTTGAATGAACTTTGAACTCTTAAAAAATACTGGTAGGGATGCAAACGCCTGTGCTTTGTAAATGTAAGGCTAGATATTAATGTGCAAATGATAATTCAATGTTTATTGTGGTGTACTGTGATTGAAAATGCTCTTAAAACGTTGTCATTGCGAACACTGAAACTTGGAAGAATCAACCAAAATTCTACCTCCATGATGACCAATCTAGGATTCTAGCAAGGACCAGAAAAAAAACCTAACATTTTTATTTTTTAGGAAATCATGCAAACATTTTGCTTTCAACTTACAGTCACGTCGCTAATGTCTACTTTTAGAGACACGTTCTTGTCTGTCTGTGCCCAGTACACAAGTGGGTGCAATACTCCATCACCTGACATAATTGGTACAAACACGTTTTTCACTTAAATTTCAAAAGAAAACGGCAAAACAACGAGCAGACAACATTCATGTCATCATGCGATTCGACTGGAACCACCTACATGCATGAACCTAAACTCTTGAGGGCGCGCTACCAACTCTGCTTTTTTCTGGACATGCATGAATAAAGTTTTCTTTTCACAAATCTTTTATAGAATATTAATATAGGCATATATATAGGTGACAATGCAAGGTAGTTTTGGTCTGCACAGACTTAATGCACTGTTTCCGCTGGTGTTCGAGTTCGGCCTTCAAAGACATTCAGCTGCAACTATACAATCCCAAGTCATCAGAGGAGACAAGTACAACTTCAGCAACTGCTGCCAGCCATCACAGACAAGATCTCAGCTGCTTAAAATTAAAACAAAATCGGCTAGATTTAGTAATAGTTGGGTGAGTTTTTGAGTTGATGATTCTTTTTTAACATGCTGAGTCATCCATAACTTCTAGCTCTTTTGGTTTTGCATGCTCCATCCATGTTCTGCTCTAGTAAAAAGAAGCTGTACCCAACAAACAAAAGTAAAAAGTACTAATTATAAATCATAAATGAACTACTGGATACTTAACTAAGGTAAAGGGTAAAACAAACTAAATTAATAATACTTCAATATTGATTGTTTTGTATATTAATAGACTACTTCCAACAATAATGTTGTTAGTAATGCTTCTCATATTTATTGCATGGCATTTTGATGTTACAAAATTGTTTTGATTGTACAGTATTTTATAGGCCTACATCCATTATTTATTATAATTTATAAAATTGAAACAATCAATCAATGGTTGAAAAACAAAAGGTATACTTTGCCTTTCGAGCAGAGGTTGGCAAACATATAGCCCATTTTTTAAAACAAAGTGGCCCTTTTTTTCTGTCTGCGGCTTATGATTATTTTAATGATACTTATTATTCTCTCTATAGCGATCATTACCTAAAAACATGAGTACTTCAATGGCAATGTCAATGTCAAAGTTCAACGACTGGCTCCCTGAAACCGAGGAGGTTTACTGTCGACTCAAATCTATGGCCATGGAGCAAGACGGCTGGACGGAGTCCACAAACACTAACTCTGGCATCAAACCAAAGCGGGAACTATTCACACGAGTTGAAACGGATGACGGACCTGTCATTCATTATGCTCTATTTCTACATGAACGAGAAATGAGGCTGTGTGGAGTTTGCCAGTTTGGACTCCAAGCGCAGGGACCTCCAGAGTAAGTTGGAACATCTGGGCACGATCTTGGCACATGCAAGTAGAAATATTGATGAGTGATAATGGCGTGTTATGACCGAGTGATAAAAGCACTGGACATTAAGGTCTGGCGTATCTGATCAGCTAGTGGGTTTGAGTCCAGCTCCTGACTATGCCCTTGAGCAAGATACTTTAGTCTTAATTGCTTTGTACTGCGAATGTCCTAAAAAAAACACTGAGAACACTTATCATGGAAGAGTAGGGGTTAACCCCAGTGTTTCTGGTTCACATAGCAAACACCCTTGTATACAGATTTCCAAAAAGTTCCGAGCTGCAGTTAAAAAGTTCACTTATGAGGCATGCTTGGTTTCAGTACCAGAAATATATATTAATAAAGTAATAATCAAAACGTTTCAAAGTTATTCAATAATAAAAAATAAAACAATCATATCTAGTGCTGCTTTTCTGCTAAGCAAAAACAAGCAGTATACCAGTCACAAATCGTACATGTGACATGCAGTTTTGGCTGGTAACCCCATCCTGGTAAGCATAATGTTGCATTGAGCTTAGCTAGTTTATGTGTTTTTTAAAGCAGCTCGATGAAATTGGGCCCTACAAGTATGTTGAACCAATAATTGTCTTGTGAATATTTTGCAGTTATGTCCATGGAGGCGCAAGTGCTACGATGCATGATTCCATTACTGGGGTGCTAACTCACGGAGCCATCAAGGAGAGATGTGTGACGGCCTCGCTCAATGTCAACTTCAAAAAGTAAGACACTTAATTTGAAGCCTAATTTAATCCATTTATCAAGCCTTGCGCTTTAAGTAGCCCAACAGGCTATTACCCCAGGAAGTTTTAGTTGGCCATATTCCAAACATGTATTGTCACATTGTATGTATATTTCTGATGCATTATAGTAGTAATCAAAACCGTCTAATTTGTCAAATGAACACTTTAAAAGTATATTGTTATTGAAAAGTAGGTTGCACAGTTTAAGTAGCCCACAGGGCAAGTTTAGAAGTGATTTTTACTAGCCCATACCAGTTTTTACTAGACATATGCCAGTCTAGCATCAAGGTCGAGCCCTGATCAAGTACACGGTATACGACAAACTTGTATCATATTGAACCTCCTTCATATCATTTTTAGTTAAATTTAATTTTTTGTCCTTTTATTTCAGCCCGACTCCCCTGAGAACTGCCATCTTAATAGAAGCATCCGTGGAGAAAATTGACGGCAAAAAGATTCACTTGAAAGCGTGTCTTAAGAAAGCGGATGGATCCAGGGTCTACTCTGATTCGACGGCGCTGTACGTCAGCATAGAAAGCAAACTACGCGAAATAGAACAAAGATCTAATGGAAAGATTTAGTTTAAAAAATATATCAGTTTTTAGACATAGTCCTATTTTGTTCAGATTGTAATTTTTTTTAAGTTTCTTAACTTGGCTGAATTTTTTCAGGTTTTTAAACTTCGACCAATCACACCCCTGTCAGGGATGTGATCTCTCCGTTTTTAACAAAAAATCCTTTAATTCCCCCCTCAAAAAAACAAACAAACCCAAAACAGAAACAAACAAATGCCCAACAGTTTGAGATATTCTTGGGAGAATCCCGCAGTGAAATAAAGAATGCGCTTACTACATACATGTAAATTTATTTATACATTAGTTTTGTATTCTAGCCATTAATTTCATGCTGCTTCAGTCATGTATGAAAACCAACTTGACTTTAAAAAAAACATGCAGGAATTACCCCCAAAATTGATCAAAACATACCACAAGAAAGTGCATCACAGAGCACGTACTTTGCACTCAAGGTTCAGTTTTTACATCCCTCGCAATTAGACTTAGAATTGATAGTATAGGGCATTAAATAACAGACCTAAAGCACAAAATATGTATAGCATTAAGTATTGTGTAAACATATCAGAGTATGAGCAGCTGTGTACATTCCTTTTTTTGTGGTTTGAGGCTAAGCATATATTTATTTATTTAAAACAAATTAAATTAAATTTATTCAGCATACTTTCCATATTGGAGAAATCATACGTACAAGTTTATATAGGTAGGTATGAAAAATGGATATCATATTAACAAGCCTTCATTTCCCCCCTAAACTGATATTGATGAGGTGTCTAAGATAGATTTTAATTTTGTTTAATCGCTCTTTGTTTTTGTTCTTTTTGCTTGTCTACAGAAGTAAACATTGCATCTGCCAAATTCAGTACAAAACTAAGTTCTTGTCTAACTTAGCCATGGCTAACAGAAGGGAGAACATTAGCATGTTGCGAAGCTACCAACTCTCCCTGGTTTTGCAAAAAGTTCCCTAAAAACAAAGCAATCGTTCCATGTTTTTATGAGCAATTTTGAAAAACTCTCTCATTTTGGATTGTGTTTGCCTGTATGTATCTCCTTGATGACTGAACAAAACCTCCCTGATTGCAAGATGGAACCCTGTATGATGCTTTTATGTTGACGGACAAAATGCGGATAACAATGTTATTAGTAAGAATTCAAAACACTTGTTTATAAGGTAACAATATTTATTGGCCCTTTTCATGAGACAGCTCATTACTTATAATTATTTGATTTTAGGGGTTTTTGTTTTGTATAATTACTTTACAGTGATGATGGGCTCTTAATAGTTTCTAAAACAAGTTCTTCCCGTGAAATGGGTTTAATTTAATTGTGGATAGTATTTTATTAAAATTAAACACACTAAAAAACAGTCTTTCAATTCATTATACAAATTATATTTTTAATTTGTGTGAAATGTTTTGTTTCACTAAATTGCAGATGTTATTCTAATTAAATTAAATACACCTAATCTGTAAAGGATACACAAATTTTGTGTGAAAAGTTTTTCATTAAATTAAGGATGTCATTTTAATATAAACTGAAAATACAGAAAAAAACAAAATTTTCATTACACATTATACAGTAAACACTATTGGTAATTGTAAAAGACTAGTCTTCACAGTTTGTGTATCTCAACATATGCATAAAATAACAATCCTGTGAGAATTTGAGCTCAATCGTTCGTCGAAGTTGCGAGATAATAATGAAAGAAAAAACACCCTTATCACACGAAGTTATGTGCTTTCTGATGCTTGTATTCGAGACCTCAACTAATTCTAAACTAACTTGAGGTCTCGATATCAAATTCGTGGAAAATTACTTCTTTCTCGAAAACTACGTCACTTCAGAGGGAGCTGTTTCTCACAATGTTTTATACTACCAACCTCTCCCCCTTACTCGTAATCAAGAAAGGTTCTATGCTAATAATTATTTTGAGTAATTACCAATAGTGTCCACTGCCTTTAAAGTCACCTGGAAGTGGTATTTTTTCAAAATAAAGCTTTTGTCACTAATATATGTGTTTTGACGAGTGGAATGTGAATAAACAGTTAACTAAGGTTTTACAAAAAATCAGTTCTTATGTTATTTACAAATTTAAGAGTAGACCCCGACCCGAGAGGGCGCTGTTCGTGACGTCAATCGAGGCAGACTTTGCCTGTAATGCGTAGAGTAAACACAATTGCAAAGTACATGTACGGACCAGGTCGTGAGTTTGTAAGTTTCAACAACAACAAAAATACCAGGTGTATTGCTGCTGAATGCAGAAAAACACTTTTTGAAATGTACCAATTCACCTGGAAATAGAATTTGTTTTCTTTCAAACATAAGAGTATATGCTTTACGAACAATAAAACATTTTTTTTAGTAATTGTTTGTCACGATTTATATGTTTAAAAAATATATAAAGTTGTTTGGGGGCTGACTCCGCCTACCCCTTTTGTGACGTCAATCGAGGCAGACTTTGCCTGCAATGCGTATAGTAAACACACGTGCAAAGTACATGTACGTCCAAGTCGTGAGTTGGTACATTTCAAAAAGTGTTTTTCTGCATTCAGCAGCAATACACCTGGTATTTTTGTTGTTGTTGAAACTTACAAACTCACGACCTGGTCCGTACATGTACTTTGCAATTGTGTTTACTCTACGCATTACAGGCAAAGTCTGCCTCGATTGACGTCACAAAAGGGGTAGGCGGAGTCAGCCCCCAAACAACTTTATATATTTTTTAAACATATAAATCGTGACAAACAATTACTAAAAAAAATGTTTTATTGTTCGTAAAGCATATACTCTTATGTTTGAAAGAAAACAAATTCTATTTCCAGGTGAATTTAAGTATACAAATGACTTACTTGAGTTTCTTGTTTTAAGAAAGAAAGTTTTTCGGTGACTGCTCATTATTCTATTAAGAAATCATGATCTGACATTTTGGCTGGCGCTTTGGACTGGACATTGTTGGTAATTACTCAAAATAATTGTTAGCATAAAAACTTGCTTGGTAACAAGCAGTAATAGCTAGTAAAAGTACAAAACATTGTGAGAAACGTCGTAGTTTTTTGTGTGTTTTTTTTAGAAAGAAGCGACGACCAATTGAGTTCAAATTTTCACAGTTTTCTTGTGCATAATATTATATTGACATTCACCTAGTTAGAAGACCGGTCTTTTACAATTGCCAAAGGTGTCCAGAGTCCTTTAAAATAGAATAATTGAACGACGTCACAAGCCGAAACACTAGTGCCTTCATATGAAGACCCTATACGCCTCTCTTAATATTTATGCATAAATTCTTACCCAAAATGAGGCTATGGGCACACGTCCCCCATCACGTGAAGTGGCTGCGCCCATCGCCTCGTTTTGGATTAGCATTGTGACGTGCCTCATGCTTAAATATTAAGAAAGGCGTATAGGCCTATCATTGGCTGAGAGTTCCGGCGCGTAATAATGCGGTATTGTTTCAATTTATCTGACCTCCGCGATATGATGGAGAGTGGTTCACGTCATAAATAGAGGTAAATTAGACAATAATTATTCTAGGTACGTTTGGTAATGGCCAAAGACCAGTGTTCTCACTTGGTGTATCCCAACATTATTTGCATCAAATAACAAATCTGTGAATTTGGGCTCAGTTGGTCATCGATGTTCAAGCAAGGAAATAACGAAAGAAAAAACACCCTTTTTGCACATTGTGTGTTCAGATGCCTTAGAAAGGCTTTGAGAAAGGCTTTATGCCTAAAGTCTTCCTGATCCTCAGAAGTTCAATTATTCAAAAACTTGGCCTATGTTCTCGAGAGGAGTCGTTTGTTACCACCTAGGCCCTAACGTTTTTACGGTACAGAAAAAAAGAAAAAAGTTCACAGATCTACAAATAACTTGCAGGGTTTACAGAAGGTAGTGTTGAAAGACTTCTCTTGAAATATTATTCCATGAAATGCTTTACTTTTTGAGAAAACAGTAAAACAATATCAATTCTCGTTGTCGAGAATTACGGATTTATTTTAAACAAATGTCATGACACGGCGAAACGCGCTGATACGAGGGTGGGTTTTCCCGTTATTTTCTCCCGACTCCGATGACCGATTGATCCTAAATTTTCACAGGTTTGTTATTTGATATATATAAGTTGTGATACACGAAGTGTGGTCCTTGGACAATACTGTTTACCGAAAGGGTCCAATGGCTTTATGCTAGGCCTAACCATTCCCAGGCCATCCAATTTCAACTGTCTGCACTGCCAGTGGACACTTTCGGTAAACAGTGATGTCCAAGGCCCACACTTCGTGTATCACAACATAAATGACCTGTGAAAATTTAGGCTCAATCGATCATCGGTCGGGAGAAAATAACGGGAAAACCCAGCCTTGTTTCCGCACGTTTCGCCGTGTCATGACATGTGTTTACTATAACTCCGTAGTTCTCGTTGTCGAGAACTGATAATTGTTTTAATATTTTCTCAAAAAGTAAAGCATTTCATAAAATAATATTTCAAGAGAAGTCTTTTACCATTAACTTCTGTAAACCCTAAAGGTAATTTGTAAATCTGTGAACTTTTATTTTGTTTTCTGTTCCAAAAGTGTATAATGGCTTTAAACTGAGGACCGAAGTAGCCTAACCTGCCAGAGTCAAACAGTTTGAGTTACCGTATACGGTGTTGGATTTTGTTCGAGTGGGGATATGAACACAAATCACTAAAATCGAGTGTAGGTTATATTATGTGTCATCATACCCCCATTTTAACCAAGATCGTCTAAACAAACACAAACAAACCAAACCAAACATATATTCCAAACCCCACAAGACAATGACATGCCCTTGACCTCCGTGAAGCACACAGCGACATGACGAATACCAGTTGTGTATGATGTAGGATTCACACCCTGCACACACCATTACACACAATACATAACAGTACATTACGGAACTACACGCGAGTACATTGAGTAGGGCAAGTAAGGCTGTGTAGACCCTACACGATACGTGCGGTTGAAATCTCGTCCCATAAGAGAGGCTATAGGCGCGCACCTTTGAGTTTGAGGGATCACAGAATTTGCAGTTAATGGTGAACCATATTACCAGAAAGGAAGATCGTGATACCAGCAACCTTTGAAACATGGGCAAAGTGACGAAATTGGAGATAACGCTCGCCAATGACGTGAATGTGTTCCCTCTTGGTGACACGATTAAAGGAGAGGTTGTTGTGGAGGTATCGGACGAGAAGGACAGAGGATTAAATAAAGTGAAAGGTAAAAATCTAGTCATAAATGAAATACTAACACCAAATGGGATTTGATTTGAGGCAATGCATGGTGATGTATCAATATATCTGTTGGTTTGCGGTAGCCTATACCAAGCATGCGTTCTTATTTTCAAATCAAAGAAATCAACTAACAACAGACCACGCCCATTTAATGCTACCGGTGGTTTCATTTTTATTTTCTGGCCCGCGTGACACACTATCGATGCTACCACGCCACAATACAGTCATGGAGCTCTATGGTTTACAATTTTAGCCTAATCTTTATAGAGGTCCATTGACAAAGTGTTACCTAGGTCTTTCCTTTGCAACGTCCCCGCCATCCATCAGCTGCTAGCTAGTTTTGTCACCCGTGGTTCGAGGCCTTCATTTACTGTATACAAATTACAGCAGTAATTATTATTTGACCAACAATGCCATGATCAAATGAATACCCATTTACTGATAAATAAAACTTACTACTCAAAAGAAAGGGTAGACTTGCATACCTTGTAAAAAAGGTCGTAAGGTTTTGGTTAAAATGCAAAACGTTTACCAAGTCAGTTTCAGCCATAGGCAATACAAAATGGTGGCCGATGTTTGTTTAAACAAAATCAATCATTTACGATAATCTAATTGGTTTCAGCCATTTTGAAAGTCTGCTTCACCGTGCAATGGGTGCACCATGCAAACACAATTATATCCCTCATTAAATGTTAAAATTGTTTTAAAAGGCACTTGACACTATTGGTAATTACTCAAGTAATTGTTAGCATATAAACAATTACTTGAACGAGCAATATGGAGCCGTTGATAGTATAAAACTGCGAGAAATGGCTCCCTCAAGTAACATTTTGATAAAGGTAATTTCTCACCTTAATGATAAAAAAGATTTCTGCTGAAGCCTTTTATTATGCAACATGAAAGCGCATAAATTTATGCAACAATGTGTTTTTTTTTCCTTCTTTCATTATTCTCTCGCAACTTAAATGACCAATTGAGTCACAAAACGTTCACAGATTTGTCATTTTATGTATAATACTGTGATACACCAAGTGAGAATACTGGTCTTTGCAATAATCACCAAAGCTGCCATTACATGTCCTTTGTCCCGATTCAACACTTGACCTTTATCGTGAAATAATATATGACCTTAAATGAACGCGTTGCCTTGGATCGGTCGAGTTGGTCTTTGCAAAGCGTTTGTGACCGTTTGTTATAAAATGCATATGGGTAGAAAGATGTTGTAAAAGTAGAATACAATAATCCACACAAACATGCTTCGAAATTGTACGGTTTTCCTTTTACCTCGTCGACAAACACAGTCGGCCATTTATGGGAGTCAAATGTTTGACTCCCATAAATGGCCGACCGTGTTAGTTCGCAACGTAAAAGGAAACCGTGCAGTTTTGAGGCAAATTTGTGTGGATCATTGTATTCTACTTTCGAAACATCTTTCTCACCATGTGCATTTCATGACAAACGGTTACAAACGCTTTTTAGAGACCAACTCGTCCGATCCAAGGCAACGTGTTCCTTTAAAATACCAATATGATATGGAACCCATTGACAGTTGAAACTAGCCAGGGCCGCCCCGGCATAAGATTGTCCTCGGAATCATCTAAAATGCAAAATGGTTGCTAGGCCAGTTTACACGTTTATTTTTATACGAAGGACTTCCATACAAAATGGTGGCTAATGTAAACAAAAACGAAAGTAGCCGGGCGGCGATGTTTGTATTTATGTGTGCATTGTCGTTCTATATCGATTCAGAAAACCCATGGTTAACTTTTTAGGCACTTCTAAAATCTGAATGCAGACGGGCCGCCCGATTCGCCTGACCTCGTCCCACAAGATAATCTCATTATTGGTTGTGCAATTTTTTAAGTCGGCTTCTTATTCACTGAGTGTGATTGGGTGCACCACACAAAATAATATTACTCAATGTTAAAAATTGTCTTTACCAAATGTTTTAAATTCTCTGAACCTCTGAAATCAATGAATATTTTTTACCAACAATGTATTACTATAGTTCTGCTTTCCTTTTAATTTTTTGGGGTTAGGTAGCCAAGCCTAATATTAAAACAATCAAAATTAAAAGGTAAAGTTGAACAAAATGTTACTGTTTGCTCCTGACTTGGCCATGATTAGTGCTTAGCACCCACAGTGTTTAGCACCCACAACTATGCGTTGTTTGTGTGTTTCAATTGCAGGTATTTGGGTGCAGTTCAAAGGCGAAGCCAAGAACAAATGGAAAGAAGAGACCGAAATCAGTGTTGGTGATGTTGACGTCAGTTATACTTCTAAAAATAAAGCTAAGGAGGAATATTTCGACTCAGTTAAAGTCTTATTTGGAGCAGGTATAAAGCTAGACTGGTTTCCTGTGTTTATCCGTAATGATTGAAGACCATGTACTGGTCTTGCCGGCCCAATGATTTCATTGGATACAATTATTTAATGTTCCTAGTGTTTATTGTATATTTTAATGGGAAATACTCAGAAGGTTCAATGTTTGTTTATTTATCAAAGGGGAGACATTATCACTCAAGAGCGATCAGTTTAAAGAATACAACTTTAAAGGAAAGATAAATTTGAAACAAAAATGATGAAAAAAAAAGAATGACATTGCATAAGGGAACCCATACTCCACATCGTTTTTAAAGGCACTGTATACACCTGTGGTAATTGTCAAAGACCATTCTTTCCACTTTGTGTGTATCTCAACATATGCATAGAATAACAAACCTGTGAAATTGAACTCAATTGGGCGTCAAAGTTGCGAGATAATAATAGAAGAAAAAACTTGTTGCACAAGTTGTGTGCTTTCAGATGCTTGAATTCGATACCTCAGCTGGGGTCCCGAATTAAATTATAACATTTGAGTGAGAAACTACTTCTTTCTCGAAACTACGTAACTTCCGAGGGAGCCGTTTCGCACAATGTGTTATACTAATCAACAGCTCTCCGTTGCTTTACAAGTAAGTGTTTATGCTTACAATTAATTCGAGTAATTGCCAATAGTGCCCGTGACTTTAAAGACAGTGGACACTATTGGTAATTACTCAAAATAATTATTGGCATAAAACCTTTCTTGGTGACGAGTAATGGGGAGAGGTTGATGGCATAAAACATTGTGAGAAACGGCTCCCTCTGAAGTGCCATAGTTTTCTGTTGAGATACACCAACTGTGAAGGCTAGTCTTTGACAATTACCAATAGTGTCCACTGCCTTTAAAAACAACTCCAGTATTCTTAATCCACCGTAGGAGAACAAGATCCGGTCATCAAGGATTTGGGAATCCCATCAGGCACCCACACCTACCCATTCGAGTATGAGATACCCTACGCGTCTATGCCAGCCCCTTTCGAAGGCAGATATGGGTATGTCAAGTACACCATGGAGGCGACAGTCTCCCTTGAGAGAGCGATTGTCAACACTTTACACACGGAGGTTAAGCAGTTTAGCATGTTCGGACAGGAGCTGGATCTGAACGTCTTACCCGGAATGGAGGTTTGTTTGATATGGTGGTGACTTGTACAAGCATAAAGACCCTTTGCACTATTGTCAAAGACCATGTCTCCTCACTTGGTGTATCTCAACATTATGCATAAAATAACAAACCTGTGAAAATTTGAGCTCAATTGGTCGTCGAAGTTGCGAGAGAATAATGGAAGAAAAAAACACCCTTGTCGCACAAGTTGTGTGCCTTTAAATGCCTCGAATTCGAGTCCTCACCTGAGGCCTCGAATTCAATTCAAATAGTTATTTAAGTGAGAAATTACTTCTTTCTGAAAAACTACGTTATAGTGAGACGTTTCTCACAATGTTTTATACTATCAACAGCTCTCCAATGCTCGTGACCAAGTTATAAGTTTTTATGCCAACAAATATTTTGAGTAGTTACCAATATTGTCCAGTGCCTTTAAATGTTGGTGGCCATTTTGAAACCAGGACCGCCCGATTGTTCGGTCCTGTATTAAAGATGCTATGTCAGATTTTGGGCCCCAAACATTAAAAAATAGATTTGTTTGAGTGACTGGTATTTCAAAGAGTATCACCCGCTCTGACGAAAACAAGTTTAACTTTTACTTTTAATGGTCAGGAACCATGACAAAAATTAAAAACGTTTCTTATAAAACACATAAGAATTGGTCACGTGATATATTGTCGGGATCCCGACAAAAACTAATTTTGAGCACTTTATTTCACTGCTACTAATACTTGGCGAGCAATGGCTCAAATGAAAGGGGTTGTAACTTTCTCGACCCCCATCAAAATACCATTTCCAAATTTCCATAATTATCTTGTTTACATAATTGTCGTAACAAAAGTCAGTTGTTTTGTTCAGTGGAAAATCCTCTTGGAATATCCGCTCATTCGTTCCCTACACAAAACTGAAAATCGCAATCAAAGATTGTTCTAAAGTCTTTATTCCGACTGAAAACTTGATACCTTGTGTCATCGCAGACCCCAGTGAAAAAAGAGGAGCAGATAACAAACTGTTGTGGATGTGGATCGACAGTGGAAATGACCATTACTGTTGAGCTACCCAAGCAAGGATACGTCCCCGGTGAGCCAATCTACTTCAACGGTCAAATTGATAACCTGGATAAAGACGAACGCCTGGGTCTGAAAGCTAAACTCGTACAGGTTTGCGCAAGTTTGTTGTTGTTGTTGATTGTTGTTGTTGATGTTGATGTTGTTGTTTTTGGTTGTTGTCTGTTTGTCGTCGTCGTCGTCGTCGTTGTTGTTGTTGTTGTTGTTGTACACTCCCGTTAATTTGGCTATTTTGGATTGCTATTAGGTGGCAGCAGACCAGGTACCAGGTAAATCTATTGTTCTCAGTTGGCAAGCTTAGAACTACGTGAACACTTGAAATTTACGGACCACATGCAGTATTAAGTCTGGTGCCACCTAAACTATTTTTCCTATACAGTTTCGAAGTTTCGAAATCTCAGACTCCAGAGTTATTCACTTTGAGGTTCAAACAAAAAACTATTTTATGTTTTTATAGGAGGTGAAATTTCGTACCTCAAGTGACACCAAAAAAGAAGATGGTACGGTGGCGAAAACAGCAGATAAAATTGAGTGTCCTAAAGGCAGGGTGACAGACTATAAATTTGGACCGCTGTTAATCCCTGCTGTGCCGCCATCGGGCCTCCCTGGTTGCGACATCATCGGTATCACATATTACATTCAGGCAAGTAATGATGGAGTTGAATGTGTAAAGACACTGGACACTTTTTTTATCACTCAAAATAAATTTAATTGGTAATGAGCAGTGAAGAGCTGTTCGTAAAAAAACATTGTGAGAAACAGCTCCCTCGGAGGTAACGTATAGTTTTGGAGAAAGAAGTAATTTCTCACTTTCAGGCATGAAGCCTTGTTTATTTATCGATGAGAGCACATTGGCAGCAATTGTGTTTTTTCTGACGTTAGACGATTGGACTGAAAATAAAAGGACTCATACGGGCTTGGGACTTGAGTCGAGTCTAATCGACACTATTATAGGCCCGTTATAGCGGCGCGGCATTTTGGGGAAAAATGTAAATTTGTACATTATAGACACAATATTTGCAGACTAATTGTAAAAGAAAGATTGGTTTTAACCATTGATCGGTCAAATCTAAAAGGGAAAAGCACTTACACAAACAATTATTTATTGATGAGACTTATTTTGTATTTCCTTTTTTTTTCCCACGGAGGAAATTATTAATTCAAACTTTAAGCCACTCATCATCGCTTTACAAAATTAATATTTTTAGAAATACGGGGACTGCTTTTTCCCAATAGGTTAGCAACGAAGAATGCAACTTTACGATGGAGTTTCCGATAACGATTGGCACCGTACCTCTTCGTCGCAGTAGCCCGGTGAAAAGCGACGAGGTCACGGTAACAGAGATCCCAAAAGACAACGGAGGAGTAGTATACGGTAAAACAGAAATGTTATTATGCGTTTTATTCTTGCGGCTATACTTCTCAAACCAAAATTTTTTTGTGATTACCAAACTTGCACAACCTATACAATTTCTTTTAAATGGGACGTCAACACAATGTCCAAGCACACAATGGTGCCCAATACAGTATTGTCTTTACTTATTTATTTGTGATAATGCCAAAGCAGTATTAGCTTACAATGTTGAAAATGATTATGTCGTTATTTTTTAACAATGATCTAAATTCAAAGAGGGTGTTTTAATTAGTCCAGGGTGAGACTGGTCCCCTGACTTCATTCGCAAGGATAGGCATAAAGACATGTACTGGTTTTACAGAACCTGTAGTTTCAATGTGGATTCAATATTGCATTGGATACATGTGCAGTCACACGTACGCTTTCCATTGATTGGTACGGGGTGATGTTTTTGGCGCACTTTCGCATGCAGTGTTTGTGTGAAATGAATGTAGGTGAAAGGTGATACTGGAAGGGGATTAAAGTTGGCTAAAGTCAGATCTCTGGCGCATTTCACGAGCCTCGAAGTGTGACGTCACGTCAGATGTTCAGACTACAGAGAATGGGTGCGTTCGTTTAGCTTCCCTGGGTCGACCCCAATGTTGCGTATTTTATTTTTTTCCAGGACGAACGTGGGCACACAATTACCCCACGTTCGTCCTCGAACCAGGAAAAAAACCCAGACACGTCACCACGTGAGCCTTCCCGTGGTGACGTCAGTGCACCTCGGGCCAGCCCCAAGAGCCCCACATCGGGGTCGACCCAGGGAAGCTAAACAAATGCACCCTATATTGCATTTATTTATGTAACCTCGTTCCCATTAGTGTATGATCTTGCCGCGCCCTTCCCACAGAATGCCTTGCTCGATCATACAAATTATAAACGTGGATTTTTTTCCCTTTTTTATTTTTCTTGTAGATGCCTTTGTTGCTGATGATGAAACCCCTTCTATGAGCTTCAAGGAGCCTAATTACTTAAAATCGGATGATTTTCTTCCTAGCTATCGGTATTTTAATTTTCTGGTTGATACACTTCCAGAGCCCAAAACATGAAAAGGTCTCCACCGCGGGACACAATTAGACTTTTAGGGCATTAAGGGTCATTTAGAATAGTCAACGTTTAAAAAACAATTCCCCTCGAAAACACTTTAACCTGGCTAAGCTGGCAAGATCATCATTATTCCTGACTAAATTACAAATTCCTGTCTAGCTACGCAGATGTTGAGTCCCTAAACAGACATAAAAACTAATTAAAATGTGTTTTAAAGCCATGTGAGCAAACTGAAATATTTATCTAGCACCTGACGTGCCTTTTTGAAAGAAACAAAATATAATGTGATGTTATAAAATCATCAATTAGTCTCGAGTTTTTAAATAACTTAGAAAATCTACTCCGCTGTAGTTGTGAAAATAATCTATATATACTATATTGTATCTGTGTCATAAAATAGCAAACTTCGTCAAAGTGAAATATTATGTTTTGTTATAAAATAACTTACTTCTTTAAAGTGAAATAATCTGTTGTGTTATGAAATAACTTACTTCTTCAAAGTGAAATAATCTGTTGTTATAAAATAATTTCTTCAAGTAATCAATACTTTGTTGATACAAGTTACGTAAAGGACAATAATAAAACAGCTGGAGACTTACTTTATATTTTCCCGATGTCAAAAATAAACGCAAGTTGTATCATGAGTGATTTTTCCAACTTCCAGTGCGCCTCATGTACTGGAATTTGCACATTGAGCACAATCTACGGATATGCACAATCTTCAGATTGCGCAGAATGTTGCACAATGCAGAGATGTGCCGTATCTATTGGCAGTTACAGCTACGGCTACGACTTGTGCTAAGTGTGTTGCCAAGCAAGGACCTATACTTCAACGCATGATGGCGCAGAGATATAGCCGTAGCCGATAGCTTCTAATTCGGACACGGCCTGAGCTGCCGCGCAATCTTGTGCAACCATGTAGGTGATCAACAAATATTTTGTTTAATAAATTTCCGGTTTTGACTGGAGGGCGGTCAAATCGGAGCCACGATGTACATATTTAGTTTTTACCAAGTTTTCTTGATGTAGGTTATACAAAAAAGGGTTCTCTCGATGTTCTTTTGATGCTTTGTCAATGGCGCATTAATGTGTAAATATTATGCTTAAATGTGGGCTGCGCTTAGACGATTGAGAAAAAAGAGGAAGTGCCGAGTGGGAAACAGGTGGGACAGGAATGGGTAAAAAGGGGGGGTATTTTAAAAGTGCCTGGACTTTTTTTGTGTTCATTGTGAAAGTTATGCCAATAAATATTCAAGCGCCTGGAAACATTGGATTATATTGAATGGTCGGTACGAGGGTTGACTGTGTGTTGTGTGGATGCACACACCAAATGAAAGCTCATAATAGGCTTTTATGGTATATCATCGAAAACCATGTTAGTAAATTACAGGTTTATAATAAAAATTCTTCATTGTTCAACCCAAACTATTCAAGTTTACCCAGTGAATTTCCCTTGTGTCTTTTTACTTAAAAAATAATGTCAACAATAAACCTGAATATTAACAAATTCAAAAACACTAAAAACAATTTTAAGGTTCGACATACACAATTATACGACGACTAGAACCTAAATAACTGGATAAATGTTTCCAGTGCTCTGTTAGAATTGATGACAAGTCGTTAGCGTTGCCCCAAACACGTTCAGCCGTTCATGCAAACTCAGTGCGATTATCACTCATGCAACGGTCATAGGTAGCGCGTGGCAATGTTTCGACTACCACACATACTGGGATCGAGAATGCGTGTACCGTCCCCGTAGCCACGTCGCGCTGAACAATTACCGACTTGATTTCAAGACTAGTGCTGTCAACAAAGCAACATAGCCCTAATTTTGGCAGTCTATAAATAATAAAAGACACTATTTAACAACGTTCTAATAGATACTTGCTTAGTAGCTTTTTATTGTTTGGTAGATCAACCATCTTGCAGTGCCAAGTGACCAGTTAGGTTCACCAGTATTCTGTTGAAAATCTTTACAACATAAATAAATGTTCGTTTCTGCTTTATATTTTTTTAATAAGTTTGTTTTAATATAACCCAAGATACAGCACAAAACACTCTTGACAAACATATTACTTTTGTTTGTGATAAATTTTGTGAAAACAAAACAAATTCAGATTCCCAAACTGGAATTCAGATTTGATTTTTAAAGTAGATGAAGCAGTTGCAATGTTCTGAAACATATACCGTTGGTACAAATTATTTGTGTGACCAATGCTGCATCAAGCGGGTTGCGATGACATCTGAACACACCCAACTTTAACTGTTAACGCCTTTTATCCAATCATAGTTTTATTGAATGTCGATTTAAAATTTACTTTGGCATCAGTTTTTTTTTTTAAAGGATTCATTCAATTTAATAAACAAGTTTTACAAACAAGTTTACTGCTGAATGACTTTTGAAACACTAGGTGGCAGCAGACTTATCAGGTAATTCCATTGTTCTTGGTAATGTGAGCATGCTCAGAACTACGTTAACAATGGAAAGTTACCTGCAAGTCAGCTTCCACCACGCTTTGAAAATCACGCATCGACTGTCAAGTTTGAAAATGATTCAGAAATCCCTACTAGTACAGATTTATATCTTTATACGATAAAATACACTTCTCAAATCACACCCTATTAAACTTACCAGAGTGGTTCAATCATATTATACCAGCATTCTCGCTGAATAAAATGGTGGAACCCGATAAATTTCCCAAGATGTACCAGACATAATTATCATTTCGCAGTTAAGATCTTTCACCGCACAAAATTAGATTAACACTACCCTTTACTAAGAGTCTTTAAACGCAACTTAAAATTGACTTTACCCTTAATTTTATTGACTATGTTTAATTAAGGCCGAGGCAGCTCATTTTAAATTTCAAGAGAAAAAAAAAGAAGGTATTTTGATGAATTTTATGACAAGTGTCTTCTTAAAATCAACTGATACGACAGTATTCAATATCACAGGGACAATGCATTTCTGTAAATGCTTGTTTCTTTTTTTAATTTACAAATATTTTTGCTGGAAGCTAGACCCGGGTTGAATTAGTCTAAAAGCTTTCCCGTGTTCGGCAAAATATAGCTTGTAATGGGTATATATTTAAATGTAATGTAATAATTAAATTACTACTTTTGTCGACTACAGTTGAAATGAGCGAGTGTCACTAAAGCAGGGTTTTAAACATTTGATGTAACATTATTATGCTATGACGAGTATTACACATCGTCGTTGGTTGCTCCTGCTGGATTCTGTTGATTGATTTACAATTTGTCCAAGTACTTGTCCAGGGGTGGGATGCCCTCTGACATACCCTTGCGCTTACGTGTGGATGCGACGACGTCGCCGGGTTTGCTCTTGGGGTCGAATACGTCACCCGGCAAGATCTGCCAGTGATCGAATACGCACTGAGGGAAAGCTTGGCCACCAGTGTTGGAGCGAAGATCAGCGGTGAAACCTGCAATAGACCAGAAATAATTACGTTAGTGCTATTTTTTGACAATCAATACAATTAAACCATATTTTATAGTGCTTTTTGATTAAAAATTTATTGTGAAGCGCTTCGATCCTTTGGAGAGGTGCTATATAAATATTTAAGAAAACTCTTTCAATATGTCTAAGTAATACTTCTATATGAATATATATAATACACCAGACAAAATTAACGTAAATCTTTAACCCAATTAGAGTAAACTAGAGTAACCTCCACAAACCCAAACTAACTATAGGTATTTGGGTATTTTTTTGATAATCAAGTTATTTCTAGCTTCAATCAGACTGCAAATACAAGATGAACACTAAACCCTCCTTTATCCTCGCACAACAATGGCGTATCCCTGGGCCAGGCATACCAATCTTATCAAGTCAGAACAGAGTGGGATAGTTAGGGTAGAGGACCTTAGGCACAAACGTGTTCCATAATCGAGACTACATCTGAAAAAAAACCTTTACAAAATTACATCAATAATTTATTCAGATTTTATCAATTTCATATTTCGTAAACAAACATGTTTCACTATAATTCACATAGGGCACATTTTCAATAAATTACAGCGATATGTCAATGCGAGAAAAGTGTTCACGCATTTAAATAACACCCAAAAGCTTTAACAGAATAGTAAAAAAAAATCACAAAAAACAGCTAAGCACAACATAATTTTGCTTGCCAGAATAAGGTTACCAGTAACCAGCCAAACTACAATGTTGCATTAACAATATTTGACTGGTATCCTGCTTTTTTCTGCTTAGCAGAAATGTATCTAGTCATAATACTCACCAAAAGATTCATTGACGGGCAAGTTTGCCTTTACCATGAACATCGGTGTTCCGACCACCTTGTTCTCCTCGAAAACGTGACCACGTCTTCTGTTGAGTACACCATAGATACCTCCAACAGCCGACTCGGGGCACTAGATTCAATGAAATAATAATCCAAATTAAATTTTCATCAACACAAATAACAAGTAAACATTCCCAACGGATAATAGTAATGTGCACATATCCACCCTGGTGGGTGTTTAAGGCACAGTAAAAAAAAAATAATAAAAAAAAAATATTTGAACTTGCTTGTCATTCTGTCATCTTGTGGGTTAAGATACCTGCTTTTGAATAGCCAAAAGTAAGCGAGGGTCTCAGGTTAGAATCCCACCCGAGTAGTGTGCCTGAGGATTCATTTCCACAGGACTTGTGGAAATGAACATTGCACATTTGTTTCCATCTTACATTATCACAGACCACAAAAGTCTTGTTACAATCAAACTCTTGAGTCAACATCAAGAGACTCAAGAACCTTCGGTCTAGAAGCGACTCTTTAAATATAAAAAGATAACACCTACCTGAATCTCTACTAGGTACACTGGTTCCAGAATGCTTGGCTTTGCAGTTAACATACAAGCATAGAGGACACGTCGAGTGGTTGGAATGATCTGTCCACCACCACGATGGATAGCGTCAGTGTGTAGAGTCACATCGTAAATGTTGAAGCGAACACCTCGTACATTCTCGTCGCACAGAACTCCCTGAATATTTGGTAAACATAAAAAGTTTTACTGTCTCACCATCGACACCTGTAACTGCTTAAGAGCTAATATGATTTTTAATACATATTTTTAAAACCTGTCATACAAACTTGTTATTTTACCGCCTACGTTAATAAAAACGTCTTGCCCTAAAACTTAAGAGCTAGAACATTCTGGCGACTCCTCCACCAGAACTTGCATTGAATGCTCTCGACCACTCACCTACAACACGCTATTTTATTTCTTCAATAAACAACTCAAAATAAACAATATCAATAGTAGCCAGCTTCCGACCAAGTTTTCACCTTATTCTGAAAATGGTACATCGGAAAGATACTCTGAAATTAGTCGCGAAGATTTATTACCTCTTTGGTTGCCCACTGGAAGCCGGCCACCATACTATCCTTGATCTCGTTCAGGTACTGCACTCCCTTTGAGCAATCCATCAAAAGGTTAGGCCCAGTTCCCTCGGGTCCGAAACACCAGATCTTTCTGGCCTCGTTCACATCGAATTCGTATTTATCAGCCAGGAAACGTGCTCTTGCTTTTACTTCCATCCGTGGGGTGATTTCATCCTACAGATACAAAATATACACAAATTTCTCAATTCTAAGTAGGCCTACAAAGTGGATTTACTCATTTCCCAAAAACTACAGCACCTCAGCACGTAATGTTTTCAGGGAAGCTTTCTACTATCATTATCGTCAAACTGTGTAAGTTTAGTGTAAATATGTGGACATTGTGGTTTTTTTTTGTCCTACAAAAAGTATATACACCCTTTAAGCAGAAAATATCACTTTTAACAATTTTCTGCTAAGCAGAAATGAGCGGGATACCAGTCACAAATTGTACATGTGACATGGTACTTTGGCTGGTAACCTCACTTTTGCAAGCACACTTTGTGCTCTGGCTCGAGTATCTCTAGAAACCTTGGTCAAGTTGTCTATGGTGACAAAAAAGCTTGTTGAATCTACTAATAACTGCAAAAGTCAACTTGAAATGGGAAGAGGCTTTAAAACCCCAAAATGTTGATATCCTGTTGAAATATTGTCTTACATTTTCTATGTCTTCTGAGAGTCCCTCTGGGAAATTTGCAGCTTTCAGGAACAGACGGTTATGCTTGTTGGGCGATTTGGACAAGCACGTTCTATCAGATTCAGTACCAACAGTTTCTCTGTATGAAACAACCGGATCAGATTTCTGGAAGAAAAGAGAATAGTAATGAAATAAACATTCAAGTGAATTGCGTAAACTAAAAGATGACTAAGAAAATGAAACAGTCTTAACTTCTATTCATCGATGCTCTGAAAAAACAGTAAACCTTTTCCCTGTTTGAGTAACCAGGGAAGTGAAAGGCTGTTGAAAAAAACCTTAACTACGAGTGCGAAGCCTGCTTTACATACATATAATACTTTGGTTGTGCAAGCCCTACTCTGCAATCTGGGGTGTTCCATATAGTTAGCCTCATTTCTTATGAATTTGATCTTAGTTATAAAATATTAAAAAATATACAAAAAATTGGGTTAAAAACAGAGAAATCACATCCCTGAGTCACTCTTGAGGCATTCCTTAATTACACAATTTTGGCATCACATTACACTCAATCCATTCATTTTCAACACACCTTCAGTGGAATACAAGCGTGATCCTCTTCAAGATCCTTGAGGCAAATCTCCAAGTGAAGTTCTCCAGCACCGGCCACGATGTGTTCTCCAGACTCCTCAATGGTACACTGTACCATGGGGTCAGACTTAGCGAGACGTTTCAACCCTTCTACAAGTTTGGGCAAATCGGCTGGGTTCTTGGCCTCTACGGCTACACGCACGACGGGACTCACTGAGAACTTCATGGTCTGCAAGAAGTTCAAGCCGTAATTAGAATTAATCAATTAATTGTAAATTTTGATTGTCCCCGTCATAAATATACAGAAATGTAGTTTCCATTGGCATATAAGAATTGAACAATTAAATAATCCAACAAAATTGCTATGAAAACCACTCATGCTCAAAAAACTCAATTTACCAGTAGCTCACAAAATATGATATTAAAGCAATTTTATGAAATCCATACAAATTGCACTAATGATCTCAAAGGATTATAAACAATTCCATACCTTGATGTTATGAGCTTTCTCGTATGATGAGATGGTTCCGGTCTTGACCAAGTATTGATCCACACCAACCAGACCAACGATGTTACCACATGGGACATCCTCAATTGGTTCAGTGTAACGTCCCATCATCAAAATGGTCCTGTGGTTAAATGGAAGGTATACATTTGGTAATTACTCTTCATTTTAATGGCAGTCAAAACTTTTGGTTAGAAGCCTACAGCAGCTTTTGATAGTATACAGCAATTTGAGGAACATTTCACTTCTAAGTAATGTGGTTACGTAAAAAGATTGTAGTTTTTATGCCCCCAAATTTGAATCTGAGAAGTGGTAACGTTTCCAGATTGTGTACTCCTAGGGAATATTCTTCCTGTTTTTGTTTTGTCTCATCACAAGAATAGTGTTCGCCAGAGGGATGTCTGGGTGTCTTTTGGACACTCCGTTTTCAACTTGGACACCCTGTTTTAACTGTAGTTTTCATGTAAATTTTATTTTGTAAGTGAACAGTTTGGACACCCAGTTTTTTAATTTCCAGCAAATTTTAACACCCTTCTACCTTCGACCTAGCTAAAACCCAAGTTCGCAAGGTCGACCCGAGGGTACCTTTAGCTAAAACAAGGCCATGCTGTGCCAACACTACAGCCAGTCCCTTAACGTATACAGGGACGTATAATGAGCTGTTGACAAAAAATACCCAAACTATGGGCAGAGCACGAAAGATTGCGAGCGAAAGCTTGTGGGGGCGAAGACTGCTTACATACATTTATCTGTGGTTTTAAAGATCATACTCTGTTTTTTGGGGGTGTTCTATACGGTTTATTTTCTGATAAGTCTTTTTTTAAAGGCAGTGGACACTATTGGTAATTGTCAAAGACTAGCCTTCACAGTTGGTGTATCTCAACATAAGCACAAAATAACAAAGCTGTAAAAATTTGAGGTCAATCGGTCATCGAACTTGCAAGATAATAATGAAAGAAAAAAATACCCTTGTCACACGAAGTTCTGTGCGTTTAGATGGCTGATTTCGTGACCTCAAGTTCTAAACTTGAGGTCTCGAAATCAAAATCGTGGAAAAATACTTCTTTCTCGCAAATGGCACTTCAGAGGGAGCCGTTTCTCACAATGTTTTATACCATCAACCTCTCCCCATTACTCATCACCAAGAAAGGTTTTATGCCAAAAATTATTTTGAGTAATTACCAATAGTGTCCACTGCCTTTAAAGTGATATTTTGGGGGGTGCGGTGTTAACAAAAATGTATTTCCGGTTACAAACGGAGAAATCACATACCTCTGAACACTCTTCAGGTACAGATCCTCCTTCTTTCCTGGTTGATAGTGGGGACCCATGATGCGAACCTTCTGGCCTGAGGCAACCGTACCAGCAAACACACGGCCAAAGGCGTAGAAGCGACCTTTGTCTGTAGTTGGTACCATCTTGGACACGTACATCACCAATGGTCCCTTAGCATCACAGTTCTTGATAGCTACAGTTCATAATAATAACGATTAAAAATCAATCCAAATAGATGCCCAAGGCCCAGAGAGATGAATACAATAATAAATCAAGTAATCAAATTGAAAAACTTAATAAAAAACGATGACCGTATAAAGAGTGGTAAATAAACATGTACGAGCAAATAAAAATTAAATAAATAATATTAAGCACAAATTAGTAAAGCGCCCAATCCATCGAGAAAAAAACCCAGAATGTTCAATGACGCTTACAGAGTAACATTCAAAAAATCACTCTTTCAACACATTAAAGAAACAAGAAAGGTATAAAAATCAGTTTAAAATCAGCAAAAAATAACAAACGGAAAATGACAAGCAAAAATAGAAATATGCAATGAGATATAAACAAACATCAACAAAACCAACACTCTAGAAAAATCTTGAAGGCAAGTTCTTAAGGGATCCAAAAACCAAAGGCAGTCAGGTTGGTGTAGTGGTGTCTTGCCTTGCCTTTCACCTCTGGGAACCCGGTTTGTATCCCGCCGGGAGCACTATGTGGGTTGGGTTTTCAGTCCCTACTTGACTGCTTGGGTTTTCCCCTGGAATTATTCTCTGGGGTTTTCCTCCCACATCTAAAACTTAAATTTCTTCATCATCTTCTCTTCTCGTTTGGCTTTAATCAGACATGCCAACCTCTGGGATCACAAAACTGTATTCTGAAACCCCAAAACCTGTATTTTGCATCAAAGTATTTTTTTTTTAAACACGCGTAAACGTAGTTTTAAGCCCGAGACAGGCAAAATAGAGATGTGAAGGCCATTAAGTTATCAAACAGCCTAATTAAACCAGATAATTAAAACTTGAAGAAAAATAAGTAAAATAAAAAATAAAATACAGTTTAAACAATAAAAAAAACTTGGGCAGAGGTTTCCCTACGGGTGGTTAGCCCAATGGAACAGGTTTTGTATGAAAAAAAAGATATTGATAAATCATATCTTAAAGACATTGATTAATCATATCCTATTTCATATAGAGACCCTTGTCAATTAATTAAATATCATCAAGTACAAAACAAAACCAATTTAATTTCAATGAAGAAGACAAAAAAAAAAACACTCAAAAAGTTTCGTTTGTTGTATTTGGGGGCATAGTTCTTAAATTTATCTTATAAAAATCTCGCTTCAGGCGCTCTATATCTTTTGTGTCTTTATTTTGGCAAACAATTCTTTTGCAAACTCGATTCGTCCGTTCACAAAACGACTGATACCATATAACGGCATTTGACAACAGCGCCCTCTGTTGTTCAATGAATTGTGTTAGACTGGTTCCCTGTGAAATCGGGACGTCAGATAAACTGGCGTGTAGTATGCAATGCAGGTTTGTGCTACTAGCGTGCGTGCAATGATGGACGCGAGGGAATCTCCGTTGCGCTCGCTCGATGTGTGGTGAAAGTTGAATAAGGAATACCCCCGTGGAATAATAGAGTTCACTGGATAATCATTATCGGCCGTAAGTAGTCGGCCGAAAACTTATTTGTGTCAATAAAAAAATATTGAACTTGAGTTAAAAAAGGGCACGACGGCCAACTGGGATAAAATTGTATTTTTTGCAGTGGCGATGCTCAAAACCGTATTTTTTTTGCAAAACCCGTATACCCGCATTTTTTACAAAAACCCGTACGAAATACGGGAAAAACGTACTAGTTGGCATGTCTGTTTAATGAGAGCGTTGAGAATAACGTATCAAGATCCAGATGTCAACTTACCAACAGCACATGGGTCATCATGAGGTCCCTCGTACAACATTTCCATGCGGTATCTCTGGGAGGTAACGGGGGATGGAAGATGCATGGTTATCATCTGCAACATGGCTTCACCGGCTGGCAGCCATTTGCGCATCACATCTTTCAAGAGCGGCTTGCCTTCCTTCTCTCTCTGTTCGGTAGTCAACTTGATGCTCAGTTTTTCAAGAAGCTTTGCAGTTGCGTCTTTCTTGAAACCCATGATGGCATCAAACATCTGTGCACAAAGAAACAGAAGCATATAGAGAAGGTTACAATTACTAATAATAAATAATAATAGTGGCCATTCATAACGCGTTATGTCCGTCTAAAAGACACTCCTGGATTCTGCATCTACTTCTAAGCAAGTGGGCAAACCAATGAGTTAAATAGATTAAAGCACAAAATAAGTTTTCAAATAAGTAGTGACTCGTCAGAGATTTTGGGGGGGGGGGGTGTTATTTCCATAGTGATGGGCCAGAGTGCAAAAAGGACCGGGTTATTATCACGGTCATAAAAGTTCCGTACAACACATAAGATGCATGAAGAATTTTCAGAAAAATAAAAGCACATGAGCAAGTTCTGGACTTGCAAGAGCAAAACTATCTACTAATTTCACATCAAGGCCATCTTGAATATAGGGTCGGGTGAGTAACCTAAAACAAAAACTTTTTCTGGGGGGGGGGGGGTAGCCCCACATGTGTGGCCAAGGATAGCTGAATCCTTAGCCACACATCCACCCCCACCCCATTTCCTCATGCAGCTAAGGAATACAAAAATAAGCTTGTGTACTTTTTCGTGAACTACGTAGCACGTGCGCGTAAAAAGTTCACAAGCTTAATTCACATAAAACAGCCAGATATATGTATTCGCGCCCTCACAGCTTGGCAGGCCGATGACGTCATGCTGATTCGCATATTCCAAGATGGCTGCGCCGTGCACGAAACAATGAAATTAGAGTCGGCGAAAGGTAGCAAAGTTATCGTTAAAAAAATTTCTTTTACAAATTTTATTTGTTTCACTTTTTAATACACACAAAGCAAGCTAAGAGTTATGTGAACACATTCAGCCTGTTTATAATGCCGGGTGGCTCGTAGATAGCGCGCCAGAATTGTTTTATTCCTTAGCTGCATGAGGAAATGGGGTGGACGTGTGGCTAAGGATTCAGTTATCCTTGGCACACAAGTGGGGCTGGGGGGGGGGGGGAGTGGGGAGCCTAACTGCATTGACAATCTTTTAATGTCAATAAAAAAAACGAAAATATAGTAAAATCCCCAAGTATGATCTAACTCTTACCTTGAAGATTGGGTCCAAAACAAATTGGCAGAATCCACGGACGTACCCCTCACCACCAACTTTGTTCCACTTCTTCTCCTTGGCATTGTAGAACTGATCTCCCCATAGACGTTTCATCAACTTAGCTGGTTCAATCTTGAATTTGGCTGAATAGATCTCGGCAAACTGCTTGAGTGTGAAAGCCCAGCCGTGCAGACCAGAGCCAAATCCAACGGTACCTTTGCATGGGTCCACCTGAACATCAAAATCAACAAATGGTCTAGCTGTAAACACCAATTTTTCCAAAGTCACGCCCTGATTTATTTAAGGTTTGAATACACATGACAGTCTAAAAATTCTCATTCCCAATAAACTGAAATACCAACTAATTATGTGATTGTAACTACCAATCACAGAGCTGTTCCATTCTGTTGACCTTAAAAACTGAAAGTCGGGTGTGTTTTTCTTGAGATATGGTCCCACCTCCAGTTCCCAGTAGTAAAGGTCAACATAAGGGCACAGTAGCCCAAGTACAATTTTTAATGCTCAAAGAATCTACGACTGAAACAAATTTAAGAATTGATTTTTGTAGTTCTTGAGATACGGTCCAACTTCCGGTTGACTCAGAAGTATTAAGGTCATCATGGGGTCACGGTAACCCAAAACTTATTTCCTCGATGGTAAACATGTAACGTTTTTGGTAGAGTTGTGTTTTCAATCCAACCCAATCTAGTATTTTAATCAAACCTTAATCCTACGTAAAAAAATATTAATGTATTGGTTGTGTACAAACAGTCTGTGTACAAATCCAATGGAGTATATATACAAAGTAATGGGTTGTCTACTCGGTTATAAATCAAATGACAGTTGTGGGGGGTCATGGCCGCGGTGATAAGAGCACCAAACTCAAGCTCTGGTGTTTTTGTTCAGCAGAGTGTGGGTTTGAAACCCTGCCAAACAAATTTTGTTAAAATTGAAATGGCACTTGCACCTAGGACCTCCAGATAACATGCTGGCACTCTAATAACTAAGCAAACTAGCACTATGGTGGTGGTCTGCGTACTCAATATCTTCGTTCGGGGCCTGCCAGCCAGAAGCTATTCGACCTGTAACTTCCATAAGTTTAGGGAGGGATCACCTTCAAGGGAAGAAACAATAGTTTTAAATACCATGATGTTTCCCATGGGGCCGTCTTCGTCACCATATGTGGCAACAATCACGTTAATGCTTTCCACGATGCGCTGAAACGTTTGGTACAAGTCTTCCTGCTCCAGCTGGAGCTCAAGAAGAGCTCGGTCCATCTTGTTCATAAACAGCACTGGCTTGATCCTCTCGGCAATAGCTTGACGAAGAACAGTCTCTGTCTGCACACACACACCTACAGCATCAAACAATTAGTCAATTAGAATACAGGCCTGATACTTCACGGAGGCAACGAAGGCGATTGCCTCAATGCTACTCGTCATTACCATGGTGCCCTTGAAATTCTCCAGTAGAACAATTTCCTCGTAGAGTGTTGATTAGTACACTATAACTATTTAGCTATCATGCCAATGTCAGACCTCAGAATTTCAGTCTTCCAAATGGTCTATCTTTTGAAGAATCCTCCATCTGGTTCTATTTAAAGGGCTGGGGTGGCAAGGGTTAAAAGAATGCACAGGTTGGGCTGACTTACCACTGACGCAATCTACCACGACCAGTGCACCATCAGTGACACGTAGAGCTGCAGTCACTTCAGAGGAGAAATCAACGTGACCGGGTGAATCGATCAGGTTGATCAAGAAACCATTGCCGTCCTTCTCTTGGGTAATGTACGTCATGTCGTTGTCTGACAGCTCATAGTACAAAGAGATGGCACTGCAGATGTAGTCAAGATTTACAACAAAAATTGCTTACACCAAAGAAATCTTGCTCAACGGAAACAGAGTTCCAATATCGTTAATACCATGTAACATTTTTTAACATTTTGATTAACATAATTTCTTATATAGGATGCGAGGCAATTGCATGGTGAGGTATCAATATTTGGTTTGTGGTAACACCATCTGTGTATCTACTTGCCAGGTAGAGTATGTTCTTAGATAATTGTCTTTCTTTTTTCTACTACTGCGTAATAGATTTATCAAATGTTCGGGAGACTTCTCAGTTCTAAAAAGAACTGTCCTGTTTTTTAACTACTACCCGGGCGAAATGGAAAATTGGCTGGGACTACTTCTTTAGCTTATAGGATCGTAATTAACTGCACTACCGCGGAGTCAATTCTTGGGTTGGTCTCAATATTTCGACCAGCTTGCTCTAGTCATCTTCAGGAGACACAAATTTTTATGTAACAATTTCTTCTTTATTTTTAAGCATGACCAATAACAATTCAGAAAGTTGTCTACTCACGTTGATTTGATGGTGATACATCTCTCTTGCTCATCTTTGCGAGTATCGGTGAAACGAGCCTCACCTGCTTTTGAGTTGGCGATAATACCAGCTTTGCTGACCAGGGAATCGGTCAGTGTAGACTTGCCATGATCAACATGGGCAATTACGGACATGTTTCGTATATTGGCCTTTTTGTCCATAATGGCCCGAATCTGGTCTATTGTAAAGTTCACCTGAGAAAATATACAAATATTACATTGTTATAAATTTGAAATATGAGCTCTGCCGGTTGCATTCCCAAAATTCTGTTTCGAATCACTGAGGGCAATTTGAAAATCTGGACCAGTTGAAAATGCCCACTTAAGTATTTATTTCTCAAGTAAAACCAAGTAACAAATTTCATCTTTTTGTGTCTGAAAAAAGCAACTTGGAAATGAGGGATTTCAGGTTGCTTTTTTGTTTTATTCTAATATTAAGTGAAGTTGTATATCTGTTAAATATTACAAAATTTAATTGATGAAGGACAAAATTGTTGTATCCAACTTGTGCGATAGCCCGAACACACTTTGCTTTTATCAAGAACCCGTCAGTTGATCAAACTACCCATCAAGCACAAACAAGCAGCCTTATCCAGCGATCATGTAAGGTTCTGTTCTGCACATTTGGAGACTTTTCGGGGACACTAGGTGGCAGCAGACTGACCATGTAAATCTATTGTTCTCGGTAGTATGCGCAAGCTCAGAACTATGTAAACACTGGAAATTTACCTGGTAAGTCTGTTGCCACCTAGCGACCGAGCTTGAGCTTAAGCCAGTCTCGACTCAATATGTGAGCTGAGCCAAGATTATTTTGCAATTTGTGAACAGAGGAGTCAGCATTTATGGCTTTAACTTAGCTGTTTTTCCCCCCAATGAATAAAGACCAATGTCCATTTAAAAATATCCTTTTAAAAAACCCTTGGTGATGAAAACAAATCCTAACAATTCTTTAGTTTAATTAAGCGTCAAGGTCTTTAAAAAAATGTTCGTTTCCCTAAAACTTGTTAATGAAAGTTCACATGCAATTCATCCATCCATACAGTTAGACGCCACACCATCAATCAAAAGTTTCCATTATCCTGTGGCCCATATTGTTAGACACAAACAGATAATAATTTACTCCAATTAGATGTTACTTTTTGGACAAATTGTGCAAAAGTAATGGCAAAATCTGGAATGGAAAGTTTTCAAAATATTTATCACAGTTGAGTCGAGTTAAAACAAAACGAACATCACCATTCATGATCAATTGATCACGCCTTCACTAATTATAAGTAAGCGACCAATTGACAATTTAAACAACAAAGTTATAACAAAACAATGGGCCTCCTAAAGATTAGTCCACCTAAAACGGGGTTAGACATGTTAGAGTTTGACAATTGTCACTTTTATGAACGGAACATCAGATGTATTTTCTGTTCAACGTGGTCAAAACTCAGTAGGTTCAATTTCAAGTCGACGTAAATACAGACCATTCTTCTTCAAACTGTTCAAAAATTTCAGTAACGCAGCAGTTGTTTTATAAATTTACAACTTCTTTGAACGAATATCATGACATAATTCTGACGGTCGGTTAATTGAGTATTTATATAATCACATATGGAAACTCTGTGTTATGTCAGATCGGATGATGTGCGATAGTGCGATGATAGAGATATGACCGGAAACCGGCAAAAAAAGTAAACAATGGTCTTCAAAAAACCAGATTTATCAGCAGTATCAGCAATGAAATATTCATAAAAATTCAAACACCGTGTTCTTCAATTCCCATTAAATAAAGATGTAGAAAGATTGAAGAAGGATGAGTACTCACCATCTTGGAATCGGGATTTTTACTCCTTGATTACAGCCCAAGATGTGTAGCAGTGACGTTCTCGTTTCGAAAAGGTCTACTCCGTCGTTTGCACATGTGTTGTGCAATTCGTCATTATAGTACACGTACATAAATATGTGTGTACGTAGGTACATTGCCTTTCGGGACTTGTCTGTGTGGTACGTATAAAACGTCCTTGAAAATAATGCTGTTGTAAATCCAGCAGGGGTAAAAATTTACAAAGCGCTTGTATATCGTCAAATCTTTTTTTAAATTTTTACAATAACTTAAAACCTGTAAGTACCTGTAAGACCTGTAAAACAATTGGTGCACATTAGGTCTACACGTTAATAATTTTGTGATTTATATTCATGTTTCATGTTTTCTTTCTTTTAAACAAATAGGCTACATTAAAGGAACACGTTGCCTTGGATCGGTCGAGTTGGTCTTTGAAAATCGTTCTGTAACCGTTTGTTGTAAAATGTATATGGTTAGAAAGATATTGTAAAAGTAGAATACAATGATCTACACAAATATGCCTCAAAATTGCGTGGTTTTCTTTTTACCCTGTCGACTAACACGGTCGGCCATTTATGGGAGTCAAAATTTTGACTCCAAATGGCCGACCGTGATGGTTCGCGACGTATAAGAAAAACCGTGCAGTTTCGAGTGATACTTGTGTGGATCATTATATTCTACTTTTAAAGCATCTTTCTAACCATATGTATTTCATAACAAACGGTTTCAAACGCTTTTAAAAGACCAACTCGTCCGATCCAAGGCAACGTTTCCTTTAATCACACTGGTTCAAAGTGGCTTGACTGGAATTCAACTATTCGGCACGAATATTTGGATGCGTGACAACTGGTGAGATATACCGTAACTTGGTTGATCCCAAAAACGGCGTATTAGCCCAAAGTGTCATGCAATTGGCTTGTTCTATGTTTGACTAATGTTATGTTCACTATATCTTAAGTAACAAGCGCCGGCACGAGTGGGATAAAATTCACTAAATAATTGTTACGGGCATAAAACTTTTAGAAAGTTTTGTGAAAGTTTAGTTTTTAGTGAGAAAGTAATTTCTCACTCAAATATTTCTCTTGCAATTTCCCGAGTCCCGACCAATTGAGTCAACACAGATTTGTAAGTTAATAAAAAAGTGTTTTTTTCACGTTCATTAGCAAAGTCACTGTTGCCCATTCAAGTGATGATGGTGCGTGTCTCCAGAAATGAGCAGAATTGTCCCGTGTATACCCCCACACTAGGTTTGGTGCTAGGGTAAACCTAGCCTATGTAGGGTGGTACCACTGTAACAATCTTGCAGACCACATCACACAAGACGTATAGTCAGTCGGTGCAAACTGAAGACATCCATCCCAGCTTAGAAATTAGATTAGATGGACCGCAATCGGGGAAGTCACCGGACTGTGTGGTCGGTTTTAGATCAAGGCCGCTTGCTTGGTTGGCAGATGATGGCAACAATGTTGGCACTTGCCTCTTTGCTGCATGCGATGTTTCCATTCCAAAGCAAGGTCCACTCTGCCACTCAAGGCTCGTCAGCTGCCGAGACCCAAGGGAGAGGCCGCCTCCGGTTTTAACGAAAAAAGGGATACATTTTAAAGAACTCAGAAAAAATATAAATGTGTTGGCCGGCCATAGAATAGGGGAGGAACCTCCTCATCTAACAAACTGATAAAGGCAATATACAAAAGGACAGGAAAAAGCAGGTTCACCCCTTTCACTTGGCCGGCCGACACATATTGTAACTTCTAGAAGACAACGGGCTTGGCCTTAGTTTTTTGTTGTGTGAGATCTTTAGTATCTAGCACAAAAATGGGTCAGAGCATGGAAGTCTATCAGATCTAAGAGCCTTCTTGCCAGTCTTTGAATTTGCGGGAAGCAATTGGCATCACGTGCAGCACTATGCAGAAACAGACGATCGACATACGTTAAAAATAAATAACAACAGTTTTTTGATTAAAATCAAAGTCATAATATTTGACAATAATGTTAATTTTGACTCCACACACGATTGTCATCTTTGGACGACGGTCCGAGTTAGAACACATAATCAATGTTACTACAATAAATATGTCATCAACCCCTAGAATGCTGCAGATTTGTGTAAAAGAAATTGTGTAAATTTAATATTGTTGATTATTTCTCTTTTTTCTTGGCGCTTGGCAAAAACACCCCCTCCGGATTGAGAATGGCGAGTCCGAATCGGCGTGACGCATTCAATCGCCTACGTGGACTTGACTGTCTGCTGTGCGGTGGTGCATGAATCGAAACGCTGTCAAAATGGTATTGCGCAATACACTGGTAGACTGGCTAAAAATGTCAAAGTCTCACTTGTTTGTGAAATGGAGACAAATCTACATTTTAAAAACGGTGCTGAGTTGCAGAGAAACATAGAGGAAAGGGAACAAATATTTTTTTTTTAATTCGAGGTTAACATAAAATAGTTCCTCCAAACTATTTTTATTTTGGGGAAGTGCGGTCGCGTGTCGTCACTAAAACAAAACTACCATTGAAAACTTCTGTCACTTGAGGGCGCTAGACATACCGCATGCATCACATAAAACATTTCCTAAAATTTTGTCAAGATTACAGCGTTTGCAAGCATGGATTCTTCAGAATTGTCAGATGTGCTCCAGGAGTTCAAAAGCAAAACAAAATCTCCGGAAAATTTCATCAGGTAAGTTTTTTTGTTAAATTATAAATATATACTTTTTTAATATAAATAAATTATAGCCTAAAAATAAATTATAATAAAGTTTGTCCGTTTTTCGTAAATTACTGTAATATAATATTGTTGTAACTTGTTTGTCACTAACCGTTTGTTTGTCGAGAAAAAAGTCTGCTGATTTATAATATTAATAATAATAGTGATACTGAGTGAAGATATGTCATTTATTAAATTAAATATAAAATAGTGATAGGAAAAGTTTCGGAAAAGTTTCTGTATGGCACCACCACTTTTTCATTCAATATGAAATAATAACTATATTATAGTATCCAATTAGGATAACTTTCCGTATGGCGCCACCACTTTTTCACTCATTTTTACAAAAAGGGATATCTCATTGAGGTAAATAAGATACTATATTATTTCATATCGAATGAAAAAGTGGTGGCGCCATACGGAAACTTTTCCTCCAATTAACCTCTATGATTATGAGATATCCCTTTTTGGAAAAATTTGTGAAAAAGTGGTGGCGAGGTGCGGAAAGTTATCCCTTTTTTCTTCAGGCTCTTTTTGTTAGCCTGGACTCTTGAGTTGAGGCGCTTGTTTGTATTTATACTGCTTGAGGCTGAGCACCAATCAACCACCCTTAGTTACGTAGCTTTATGTCCAAACTTATGCATGGATCCTGCAGAATAAACCAACGTCAACGTAAATGTAAACATGAGAAACGAGTCTTTCCCAACCCACTTTACCAACGTCTTAAAATTAAATTTTATAGCATTCAAGATAAGTGACACTTATGAGCTTTTTTTTTAAGCTGTAATTTTTGTAAATGACGTTCAAAAAAAGACCGTCAGGAGGATGGAGGGTTATGATAACTGCAACCTAGTAACTAGTTAGTAAACTAACATTGATTTTTCCCACAATGCAGCGCTCAACCAAGTCTAGTATCGTCATTCAACCACTGCACCAAGAGACTGTTTGATTTAAGTCATCACTGTCAATATACGCAGAAAGCAGTTTCTTCCAATACGCTGACAAAACTGACAACTGAGGGCTTAGACGCAGAACAGATCTGGGGGCAGATTCAATTAACCAATGGACCCCTTCTTAAGTACATAATTCATGACATTGCCAAGGCGCTAATAAAACAACATGAGGTCACTCTATTAAGAACTCAAAATCAACCTTCGGAGGAGGAGGATGATAATGGAGATGAAAATGAGCAAGAGTACGACGGCAGCCAGGACCTCTTTGAAGATGCGGGGGAAAAGGGTCAAGTTTTACAAGACTCTGATGACTCTTCAGACCAGGACTCCGAGTTAGACTTTGATATCGCTAAGTTAGAGACGCAGTCTAAGAAGAAGACGACACAGAAATCAAGTTCTCAGACACAACGGAAAGTATTTCAGGGCAGGACTTCCGTGGTGGATGACACCTTCTTCAAATTGTCCGAGATGGAGAAGTTCTTGGAGAAGGAGGATGCCAAAGAGGAGATACGGAGACGAAAGGAAGACGCTGGAGTCGGAGATGTTGGGAATGAGGAGGAGGAGGAGGAGGACTCAGATGTTGAGTCCATTGATTTGTTTGATGAGTTCCCCTCATCTGATGAGGATATGGAAGAGAGTGACAATGATGAAAATACTGAGGTAAGGCGTTTTTTAAAGTAAGCTTGGGCGATATCACGATATTATCGAATATCGCGATATTAATTTGGAAATGATTTCGATATCGGATGGATTTGGTTTTAATCGAAATATCGATATATCGCGATATATAGCGATAATCGCGATATATCGTGATATCGATTAAATATCGCGATGTATTTGCTAGCTGAGACACCTTGCACCCCATAGGTTTGGAGTAAAACCAGAAGAATAGGTCATTAGAACACCTCTCTTATGCTAGGACTCTCTCTTCTACAACTTTCACTTGGAGTTTGAAGACTGATGATGTCAAATTTAATTAATCGCGATTACATCGAATATCGCGATATATTGTCGGCGATATATCGTGAATAAAATAAATCGATATCGCCCAAGCTTATTTTAAAGGGAAGTTTATTGACTAGTAATTGCTCTTAAAATTAATGGCAATAAAAACAATTGGTTAGAAGCCTACATTAGTCTTCCATGGTTCGTGTATAAAGCATTTTTAGAAACATTTCACTTTGAAATAATGTGGTTTCGTAAAAAGATATCATTTTTATGCTAAAAAATGTGACTCTCAGATTGTGTATTTTCTTTAACTCTATTTTGTAATTATGAGATGCTTCTTTCGATCGCTCTTTGGTTGTTTTGGCAGGTATTGGCGCTTTAAAAGTTTCCATTATTATGATTATTATATTATATTGAACAGGGGATTGAACAGGGGAAGAGTGCCAAAAACTTGGTTTATGACGACTTCTTTGGATCAGGAGGAGACAACGCCGAAAAACAGAGAAAACCTCCCAAGAAGAAGAGCGTACATTTTGAGGAATCAGACTTTGAAGATGAACTCGATGAGGAAGAAGAAGATTTGTCTGAATGGAGGTCAGTTTTGACAAGGGATGTGGCTTTAATAACCAAACATATTTAAACTTATATGTCTGGTCTAACAATGTCGTATCACACAAGAAAATACTCAATAAAAAAACTTTGTATACCGGAACATGCTATTTGAGGCGATATACAACAGTTTTCACAATTTCAAAAAGTGTTATTTTTTAAGGAGATAGTGACACAACGATTGTGACACAACGATTTGTTCACTAGAAATATATCCATTTTTTTGCAGAGATAAATCTGATGATGAGGAGGACAAGGAAGATGAGGAGGAAGATGAGGAAGGAGATGAGGATAGTGAAGATGGAGAAGATGCTAGTGACATTCTTGGAGGAAAACCCACAGAAGGCATGTCAACATTCGAGAAAAGACAAGAAAAGGTAATTGTAGGTGCCTCAATGAGAGTGGCAAACTGGATGAGCCACCAGCTGTGCTCAATTGTAATCAAATTTGGGGCCAATGTTTGTAGAGATAAGGTTCTCAACCTTGGTCAGTTTCTTCTATGGTAATCTGAGAACAGAATGAAAGTGTGGCGTAGGTTTTTGCTGTTTTCTCAGCAAGTAAGTACTGCACTCAGTGGAAACTTTTTTATGTAACTTTTTTAAAATCTTTTCTTTAAATCAGCATTACATCGGCAAAAAACAATCAATGACCCATACCTTTAATATTTGAGTCCAGTTCGATTTTACCCAAAGTCACTTCAGCGATTATGCAAATTGTTTAATTTTGTTTTCTTTGTGGACCGTAGCTGAAGCAAAAGATAGAGCAGCTTGAAGAGGCCAACATGGTAACCAAACCATGGCAACTGTCTGGTGAGGTGCGCAGTAGTAAGCGGCCAGAGAACAGTCTGCTGGCGGAGTCACTCGACTTTGAGGTCACAAGTAAACCAGGTAAGATTAAAAAATAATAATGTCGTGGGATTCCTTTAATGACTGTTAGCACGAGGTAAGTTGTACAATCAAGCAATGAACAGTTACTTCTCTACCGATACTATTTATACATCTGTTCTGGAAGGTGCCAGACAATCAATTTCCGCACCATGCAAAGCTTTAAACAATATTACTTCCCATTACAGGTCAGGTTATTCACATTTACAATTGGAATGCATCATTATGCTGCCTTCAATAATATTACGGCACTCAACTTGTCAACAGAGGGGGGTAGTGTAGAAGGGGAGGGGGGCAAGGACATTTTTATTTTGCAAGGGGCACTTCCATTGGAAAATATTAATGTATATGTGAAGTTTCTGAAAGGGCACCAAGACCAGGGGCAACAGAGGCCTGCATGGCCTCCGTGCATTTCCAGGCCTGTAACGATGTTATTGATTTGTATTACCTGCACAGCGCCTGTGATCACAGAGGAGACCACACAAGCCCTGGAGGACATCATCCGTCAACGCATCCTCGACCACGCCTGGGACGATGTAGAAAGGAAACAGAGACGCAAGGAGGAGGCGTACGAGTTCAAGAAACGCATCACGCTCGACCAGGAGAAGAGCAAACTGAGTCTGGCCGAGATTTATGAGAAAGAGTACCTCAAGCAATCGGAGGTATGAGGGTTTTGATGTTTTGTTTGTGGGTATCAATTTATGTTGTGCAGAAAGATGTCTGAAGAGCCTCGTAGAGGGTCATTGGGGCAGGTTTGAGGTTTATAGTCCGCCATTGTTTTTGTATGTAGATAGTTACACCTGGTCTATGATTGCTTCTCTTCATCCAGGGTTTAATAGGGGTACCAGAGGGCAGAGATGGTTCTTGTGATTGATTTAGCTTGGTGCGCTACAGATTTGGCAGAACAGGCTGTTAACTCCCCAGGGAGCTGAGATGGTTGAAGGAATAAAAAAAAGTCTCGGTGACCAGGGTGGGATAATAATATTGGAGCACCATGACCGTCACAAGGTGACGGATAAGAGCGCAAAGAAGCCACTGTTATTATCATTGTTACACGAAAGAACCCATTGCACTTAACGAAAAGGGGTTCACCCCTGTGTTCCTGGTGGGATTGACAGCGTATGTAAACCTTTACATGGTTTCTTGAGAGCAGTCTGTCTTATACTTCAAAGAATGTAGCTGCACAATACATTGAAGGAAAATACTGACTGTCATGCGCCTTGAGCGTCACCAAGTGACTAATATAAGCGCTAGATAAGAAGCCACTATTATTTATTTGATTATTAAATGGTATGATGTGGTTTTGGTGTTTGCAGCAAAACAAGGAAGAGGAGGAGAACCCCGCCCATGTTGAGATCAAGAAGATGATGGAGTCTCTGTTTGTGAAGTTGGACGCTTTAACCAACTTCCACTTCATGCCAAAGCCAGTAAGTTCATATTGAATTGTGGAAAAGTCATTTCCAAGTCTCTAACTCTTTAGAGATCTATCTTTTTTTGAATAATCAGCACCATATATGATGCAATCAAGCAAAATGAGTCGTTTGTTGACGCGGGTAATTTTTTTATTTGGTCATAAGTTTGAAAAGAGCATAATCGATGCTTTAATACTGTTGGACAACTTCACTTTTGTAAATGGGAACCATGTGCTATTTTTCGGTCTGTCGTCACCTTGAGATTGGGCTACATTGTGTATCTACGCCTGTTTGCTGTTTTGTAATCACCTTGTAAAACTAAAAAGACAACTTGCCAAACTTCGAGGGCTGTTGCAGGTGGTTTTAGGAGTAACAGGCAGGGTGGTTAAAATTTTCCACTTTTCATCATTGTTTGTGCATAATATTCAACATCAAATTTTTATTGAATAATAACCTTTTTTTTATGATATTCAGATTTTAGCCGAGGTGAAGATTGTTCCGAACGTTGCATCTATCACAATGGAGGAGGTTGCCCCAATTACGGCCACAGATGCATCACTACTTGCTCCTGAAGAGATACAGGTAAGATAGACATTGCATTGGAGTATCTCACTTTGCTTTCCGTTGGAGGCGTGTTGTGGCCGAGCGGATAAGTGCACCGGACTCAAGCTCTGATATTTCTGTTCAGCAGAGTGTAGGTTTGAGTCCTGGCAAACAGTTTTGTCCCATGTGTTGTACTATCTGTAAAAGACCTAGTGTACATGTAGTTATCAAAAAGAAAAGGGGTCCGCCCCTGGTTTGATTGGCTGCATATAGCGCCGTAGCACCTTGTAAACCATTACATTGTGCTATGTGAAGGAATTGGTCGCATACTTCAAAAACGTAGCTCCACAATGCCTTGCAGGAAATTACTAAGTTTTGAAGCACCTTGAGCATATCATATAGAAATGACTTATACAACAACATAGTGGATTTAGGTTACTGAGGTTACAACAGAACGCACAAACAGGGATGAAACAAGACCAACAACAAAGCAAATGCTCCCAAAAGAGTAAAGAACAGAACAAGAAGGTAAATCATAACTATAGAAACTTGTCTACACAAGCAGAAGTAAGGGTAAATTGACGTAGGGCTAAAAACCAAACTCAAATTAACTACACTTTGCCATTTTCAATATCGGTATGTAGGAAAAACCCAAGGTAGACCTGAAGGGTGATTCTGAGAAGACCTCAACGGACAAGAAACAAGCGCTCCGCAAGAAGAAAAAGACTCAGAGGGTCCGGGCGAGGGACCAGGAGAAGAAGCAGAGAGCGGTGGAGAAACTACAACCTGGCCTCGGGAATAAGTACAGCATGAAGGGCGCCCTCAAGAAACTAGAACAAGACAGCAAAATGCCTTCCAGTAAAACCACTTTCATTAAGGTAACTAACAATTCGTTTGTCCCCAACAATAAACATTTTCATGCATGTAAATACTAGCACATCAACTGTATCTGATCTACCCTTTCTCAACTGTAACTGTATGAGTTTTGTGGCTGAGAGGTCCAGTGCACTGGACTCAAAAGCTGGTGTTCTCAGGAGTGTGAGTTTGAGTCCCGGCCAGTAAGGCAGCCCGGTCAGTGCACCTATTGCTAAGAGAAGGGGTTTGTTGAGGTGTTTCTGGCGTGGGTATCTGCAGAAAGCACTGTACCATCTTCTAAAACAAGGTGTTGTAGAATTGATTCACATAATTCACACGGTAAAATAATACTCGCTTTGAGACGCCTGTATGTAAGCGCTATATAATAACGGAGTATTATTCTTAAATATTTCTTGTGGTGGGACCAAGGATGCCTCAAAATTGAACTGTTTCTCAGAAGCCTGAGGAAATCCAAAAACAAGGATGCTTCTATAAACAAGAAACACAAGATTGAATCCTCATTTCTGTGAATTTAAAGATATCTTTTTTTTCATCATTCTGCTTGTTTTCTCTTTTCAGAGTAAGAGTGGAGCAGAGAAGTCTCTGACCTCTTCCAAGACTTTCTTTGGTCGTCTCCAAGATGAAGTCAGCTCGGAACTCAAAGGAGTCAAGAAGAAGAGAAAAACTCCACAGCAGACACTCTCAAGCAAGAAACTCAAACTCTAATATCCACTGGAAATCGCCAACAGAGACTACAGCAATCCACCTTGGAATATCAGTATATCCTCTTCACAAAGCGTTTGGCACTCCAGGGCGGTTTGGCATTTTGGATCTTTCCACTTCATTTTCAAAGAATTGCTCAGCCTTAATTTATGTTTCCATCTTTAGGCAGTGCCAATCTCTCTCTTTTTGACCAATTTAAAGCGTTGCTTGGGAGAGTGGACATGAATAATTTGGAGCTTTATAAAAACAAATGTCACTTATGTCAAGGAGGGATTTACAAATGGTGCACACAGTTTAGTATGGTACAGACACTATTGCTTGATACTAGGTTTTGTATTCATCACTGGCTGGTTCGGAGGGACTGGGGCAAGTCTACGAATCTAATTGTGTTGGTTTTGATCCAGTAATTCGAGATGCGATATCGGAGACTACGTTCAACATAATGCACATCACAAATCAAGAATGTTAGAAGTATTGAGGGTTTAGAATAAACAACACAAGAATGTCATGTATAGAAGAATTTAGGAAGAAGTTTAAATTTTATTGAGTCCTCAACTCTGCTTTTTGGAAGTACAGACTGTTATATCATGGTTTCGAGGGACACAATTAAAACATTGAAATTCCAAGCTTAAAATAAAATTGCTAAATTAGATTTTAAAATGATTTGAAAACGTGTTAAATATGTGGAGAGAAACAATCATGATATTTCCTTTTGATATTAAAAACAAATGAATTTTACTCTCTGTTGTTATTTACTCTTTTCCTGTTTACAAAAGCTCGTCTCATTCATTGACTATTTTGAAAAACATGTTTATGTTTTTTAATAGATGTCTAAATTGCATCAAGGTTAGTTTGTTTGTTTGTTTGTTTAGATGATCTTCACGACAGAGAACTCGGCAATCTCCCTCATACAAACATTGGTTCAAAGTCTTTGATAATGAATTGCACAAATCAATAAACTGTGATTTGGTAACTAGATGACACTTATTCTAGTCATTGTAAAATCAGCGGTTAGATTGGGGATTCGAACCCCAAACCTTGCAAATGCAAATTACCACAATAGAGACATTTTGATTTCAGGTACTGTGCTGAATGTCTACATGATTGTTCCACAGGAAAAAATACAACAGCGTTTTAACCTAGCAGTGCCCTATTCCAACCATGTGCCATGCCATGCATTTTAGTATGTGAATAACTAATTTCTTTTATAGAAATTGCAAAGAAAATTCTACAATTGGCGACTGCAGTAAACATATACACAACTTCAAAGTTGACCTCACAGTGGTTTTGGTCACAACTTGAAGTTGAAAGGTCATTTTAAGGTCATTTAAAAGGTCATGTGGTGACGTAATCCAAAATGCATTGATGTCACACTGGCGCCATTTTAGCGATAAAACGCTGATGACATGATGGAAAACGCCCAACACAGAGAATGGGGCATGAGCCACCTCATTTTGACTTCTGCATGAGGGCGCCCTACTGTTGCGACATGTGTACATATCGTCTAACATGCCGATTTATAAGTCAGGGCTCAGTTTCATAAGGCTGTTAAGCAGCAAAATTCTGCTTAGCAAATTTCTTAATTAAGCAAAAAGAAACGTGGCACATGCGTAGCAATGATATTAACTGTACTTGGTGTTCTTGCTGGTAAGCTATTTTTGCTAAGCCAATTTGTTTGTGCTAAGCAAGTTTTTATGGCTTACAGGCTTCATGAAATTAGACCAAGTTCTGGACACTAATCAGGCGAAGTTAATAAATATCTATGGAATCCAAGTATTGCTTTGGGGCATACAGATTAAATCTGAAAGTAATAAAAAAATTAACTACCCAGTAATACTACTAATAAAACTCTGCAAGTACTGTGTAATATGATACAAAACAAATATAAACATAATATTTACAACAAAACCCTTCACTCATGCACTTAACTGTGCAATAAAATATACAGAACAATACGCAAATTTATGCAAAATTATGCAAAGCTGTATGTTAACAGAAATTGCTCAAAACTTTCAGAGGGTTGTCACAAAGTCACAATAATTTTTCATTTCCATTTTTTTGCTTCTTGTTTGAGTACATGGCAAAAAAACTCAATCTGCTAGTTTACCAAACAGCCAAGAACTAAAGCAGTGTCCCAATTTACGGCTACGGCTTGAATGCCACATGAGAAAGTGTTAAAGCATAGGAGGTCAATAGCAACTCCCTAAGCAACAGCCGCAGCCACCAGTTTGGACACGGCTTAACCTGGAAAATTCAATGAAAAATGTTGCTCGTAAATTGTGTACATTATAAAAGTCATATATATGTTTATGTAATAAATTTTCCACATAATGTAGGGATTATTTCTATTGCCAGGCCACAGGCAATAGTAAAAATTTAAAAAAATTCCAAACATGATTTTGTCTAAAAATGACAGCATTTGAACTCAATCAGCAGTTGAACCCTTACTTTAAAACAAGTAAGATTCTGGCTTTCAAAAAAAAAAAATTAACACAGACCTGGCCATTAAGCTGTTTAGCAAATAATGCTATAAGCACTTTTTTTTTTGCTAAGCAGATTATGCAGGGATATAACTCACAAGGGAACTGATATGGTTTGAGGAATGAAATAAATGGCCCAGTGACCAGGAGTAATATTGTTGGAGCACTTAGCCTCTCCGAGTGCCAGATATGACCGCTACATACAAACCAATTATTAATTGAATTATTATGACCCGACAAAATCTAACTTCTTCAGGGGCAGAAACAAATTTGTTTACTGGAATTTGGGCCCCTGTCTTTCACAAAAAATGAGTGTTCGGCATGCACTGTTGAATGCTTGGTATTTTGCTTATTACTTTACAAATTCTGCTGAAAAATCCAGGTTTTTTCGGTATTCACTGTTGTGTAGATTTATAGCCACAAGCTCAACACAAAATGTACAGAAGCATCTTTAAAAGTATATTTACAATCATTGGTAAACTGCTTTAGTACTAGTCATTGATATCAATATAATTGGGAAATTGGCCATGTAGGCCCTATCTATTGCATCGCAAACAAATGTGCACATTTTGTTTGCTACACATCTAGGAAATTTTTTGTGTTTTTGAGTAAAATATCAAATAAAAAAAATAAAAATTGAAGTAAATCTGATGACATATAACCAAACAAAGATGTTATACAGAAGCTGTTATGCAGAAAAAACTGCTTAGCAAATTTCATTGCTAAATGAGTGGGGCACCAGGCGCAACAATGTTAACTATTTGGAGTTTCAGCTTGTAACCCGTTCCTGGTAAGCAAGATTTTTCTGTGCTTATCAAGTTTTTGTGCTTACAGGCGTTATGAAATCGATCCAATGATATTTCTCCTGTAGACTGTTTTCAATGGTATCATAATTCACCATTGCTTCGTCCTTCGGATGGGATGTTACGCCGTTGGTCCCATGTGCACTTATCGAAAAAGAGAAGGGATTTGCCCCGGTGTTTCTGGTCCGATTGGCAGCAAATTGCGCCACAGCACCTTGTAAAACATTACATGGTGCTGTCAGAATTAGGTCTCATAATTCAAACGTAGTCCCACATCTTGCAGGAAATACTATTTGTTACAGCGCCAGGAGCGTCGCTGAGTGACGGACATGCGTACTATATAAAAAGCCACAATTATTATTATTATTATTTATTAGCAACCCCAGGAGTTTCCAAACTTTGGTTTACTATGCACATGTACAATACACGTTTGTGCAGTTCTAGAAACATGAGAAGGGTGGTTCAAAAGGCAACTTTGGATCGCTAGGTGGCAGCAGACTTACCAGGTAAATGTCAATTGTTTACATAGTTCTGAGCAAGCGCACATTACCAAGAACAATGTAATTTACCTGGTAAGTCTGCTGCCACCAAGCGTCCCGAAAGTCCGCTGTTGGCGTAGTGTGGTTAAGAATGTAGAGGTATTGTCCTTGCCTTCCACCTTTCGGACCCTGGTTTGAATCCTAATGGCAGCACTATGTGGGTTTTGTTTTCAGTCCCTGACCTTGGTTTGCCCTGCAATAATTTCTCCGGGGTTTTCCTCCAACAAACTGAAACATTCCTTCTTTGTCTTCTCTCTTTAGGGTTCTTGTCTAGTATAGGTCGACCTTTATCACGGTGTGGCCATCTTGATTTTACTCCATTCTAACTCATTGTAACCTAACTAATAGTCTGGTGCCATGTTTGCGCAATGAATGTTAGCATTCATCACTGTTATTGGGAAAAAAGGAATATGATCAAGATGATGACAGCATGATAAAGGTAGACAGTGATTAAAGTCAGCTTTGCTGAGAATCCTGGGCTTCACAACCAGAATAAATAAATTAAAAAACAGGCCTAAATAATAGATAAATAATTCCTAGAATAGTGATGCCATCTAAGAAAAGTCTTCGTGGCATCCATCCTTACGAACCCTGGTTGCAAATACATCCAAGTATATAGAGTAAAACATTGTTTTACATTTCATTAACCATTACTTTAAATCCATTATAAAGTATATACTGTACCCAATTTAAAATACCATCAAAAGTCAACCTACACACAAGCACACAAAAATGTGTATATAACTCGGACCGTTTGCAACAATTATTTCACATCATGCCATTATGTCAGTTTTGACTCAAAAAAGGTCAAAATGTATACAAACAAATGGTTCAGAGCAAAAAATGTTGAATAATATTGAATAAATAAAAAAGAAAAGATGACTGTAAAAAAGCTTGTACCTCATTGTGGGTAAACAAGGGGTGGGGTTCATTTCGTAAATAGCAAAACCCTTTCATGAACAGGCGAAGTTGGTGCAGCCTGCAGTGCCTCCATGACATTCTGCAGCTGATATGTTAAAGACATTCTGCAGAATAAGATCTTCTGCAGCTGATATGTAAAAGACATTCCGCAGAATCAGAGAAAACAATGCGGCTGATATGTCAGGGATACTCTGTAGAATCATAACCGACACTAAAAGACAGATGGCGTCAGTGACATTCTGTAGCCTTACACATGTAATGCAGCAGTTCTGCAGACCTGAATGATACAATGCAGGGATCACACATCAGTCGTATTCTGCAGCCTGCCTCTCATATGAAACTACATAGCTGATGGTGATGGTGTACTTCCGCAGACCTCTGTATGATGCAGAGCAGCTGACAATACATCACTGATATTCTGCTGCCTCACATGTGAAATGGTGTTGCCATCATTCTGCAATCCAGTGTATGATTCAATGCAGCTGGTAACTTAGGTCAGTGTATTCTGCAGCCTCAAATACTATAGAATGCAGATGATCATACACAAATGACAATCTGGGGCTTCATGTATTATACAATGAAGCTGATACAATGATAGTGTATTATGCAGCCTCATGGTATGATGCAGATGATTGCACATCAACTAAATTCTGCAGCCTCATATATAAAGCAATGCAGATTCTAACATATCAGTGAAATTTCGTAGCCTCATTTCCATATGTATTAATTGTGTACTGTGGCCGTTGTGTTTTGGTCTCCCTAAGCATTCTGTAGACTTATTCTGTAGCATCATACATTTCCACAGGTATTTAGTGTGTACTGTGGCCCGTTGTGTTTTGGTCTCCCTAAACATTCTGTAGACTCATTCTGTAGCCTGTAGCCTCATACATTTCCACAGGTATTGAGTGTGTACTGTGGCCCATTGTGTTTTGGTCTCCCTAAACATTCTGTAGACTCATTCTGTAGCCTCATACATTTGCACATGTATTTAGTGTGTACTGTGGCCCGTTGTATTTTGGTCTCCCAAAGCATTCATCTATTGCCATTGGTCTATCACCGACTACCCATCTAGCAGTCGGCCATTGATGTGATGATTTCTCGGGTATATTTTTCTTGAGTTGTATCTACTGCTTGATCGCCAACCTTGCCATCTTCATATCTGAGCAAAAAAAAGTAAGAATATTGGTTATTTCTCTTTATTATGTCGGCATTTAATAAAACATATCGATTGTATTAAATTGGCAACTAAAACATTGAAATCACAAAAGAACTGTTATATAAATAACCATAGTAATATATGTAATTATTTTTGTATGTAAACTTTTTTTGTATGAATTGTAATTTTTGCTGTAATTTGCATGAATGTAAAAAGAAATAAACTATCTATCTATCTATCAATTAGTATAGTAGGCCTGATAACAATAAAAATTAAATCCCAGTATACAGAAAGACGTACAATTACTTACAACTACATACAATTGCACTTTAAAGTTTTAAAATTTCAAACAGTCCAAAACATATACACTGTATATGTTAAATACATAAAAGACAACACATTTGTATAGATCATTTGTAATGAATTAAATAAACATTGCATACAAATTTGAAAAAAAATAAATCAACAAATGAATGTTTTACTTAGAAATACAAAATGAATGTTTCTTTTTGCAAAACATATGCTTAAAAGACCACTCTTGATCAAGAAACTCCATTTACCAGGAGCTCCAAAATAGGGAATTTCTTTTGATGAGGACACCCGTACAAATTGCACAAAATGACCTTATAGTTCTGAGCAGATGTTTAGACGGGTATCGAACCTGGGCCACAGTGGTGAGAGACGAGTGCTTTATGCACTAGCCACCCATGTCACCCCAAGTTGCTTTTAAAGGGAAAGGTATACATTTAGGATCGATATATTTTCAGTGGCTTTTACTAAAAGTGTTTGATTGATTATAAACATACCTGTTTACTTGAACTTGTACCTTTATTGTTTTATGATCATATTTTGTGGATCTTCTTTTTGACCGTTTAATTATTTCGCTTTTTGTGGTTAAAATGAAAGTTTTTATTGTTGTAAAGCGCCTGGGAGCATTTTTAATGGATTTGGGGCTTTATAAATGTTTATTATTATTACTAATATTATTAGTAGTATTCTCTCTTAACATAAATGGCATTAAAAAAACCTTGGTTAGAAGCCTACAACGTATTTTGAGAAACATTACACTTCACAGTTATGTGTTATTTAAAAAATATATCAGTTTTTATGCCCAAAATTGGAATCTGAGAAACTTTACAGCAATAACCTTCACAGATTATGTATTCCTAACCACCTTTTGAAATGAAACTTTCACAATAGCAGAGAAGAGAACGAGGATATCTAATCGAGACATTCAAAACGCTGAAAGGTTTTGAAAGGACACAAGCAAGCCGCTTCTTCAAACTAGCTAAGACAGATACAAGAGGACACACTTTGAAGCTGTTCAAACCAAGACTAGACAAGTCACTAACGTGCAGATCTGACTACTCTTCGCAGAGAGTAATAAACCAGTGGAACACACTCCCAAAGTATTTTTCCTGTTCTTTTCTCCCGACTCTGATGACCAACTGAGCCTAAATTTCCACAGGTTTGTTATTTAATATATAAGTTGTGATACACGAAGTGTGGGCCTTTGGACAATACTGTTTACCGAAAGTGTATAATGGCTTTAAATAACTAGTGTTAGGAAGTTTTACAAATTGTACAAATCTCTGTGTGTCCTCAATGAAGACCAGACTCCAAAATTTATGTTTTGATTTAAATAAAATTTCATCTTTCCAGTTACTGTCCTTTACAATCGTTTTAAGTTGAACGTTTTTCTTGCAAAAATTTGCTTTTTATCATGTTTTGATGTTCTTGTTGTTTGATATGTAATATCACCTTTGTTCATTGTCTTTTAACTAGCCTCGTGTATCCTTAATGTATTGATCTAACAGTATGTGTTAATGTTCCATTGAAGATGTTTGTACTTTGTTTTCACTGGTGATGAATAAACAGAGTCTTAGAGCTCCACTCAAAAGAAAAAGAGGAAGTTTAACCGCATCCATGTTTACTTACACAAAGAAGAACCTAGTGCAGACGAGATCTGGGTTAGTACACACCCATACATGACCATGTTTCGTCAGTTCCTTGGTGTTAACAACTTTAATCAAAGAACAAAATAAATCAATGTTAGGCAAATCATTTCAGGGTTCTCAAAGAAGGGAATCGTCAGTTAAGTATGCTAGGAAAATGCTGCTCAGTGGCTATATTGTATCTTACAACTGCATTTTTGCTATCACTAGAAAATTGCTAAACTGTTTTTATTCGTTTTTTTAACTTAAAAATCATATAGCATCACAATAGATTATTACTATTTCTTGTTTACATTTCATTTCATACTATTCAAAAGTCCAACTTGGCTAAAACCATGAGGAATATACAAAGCATAAAGTACCTTCACAAAGTGCTATACACGTCAGATTCTTGCTTTGTAAGAAGCGACAGTTAGACTGGGCTGGCTCCTGGAAAAGATCAAACGGAAATCAGTAACTAAATGGGACAGAGAACACTTTATTTATTAACCCTCTTACAAAAAGTACTGAGTATACAGTGCTAACACCCATCGGTGTATGGGTAAAAACCAGTCAATATTCTTCATCCCCGATGCAAATTTAACATCTCTTATTATCGTTGCGGTACCTGCTGCCAAAACATAGGATTCAAACTGCCTCTAGCTCGGTAGTCTAGTTGGTAAACACTGCTCTAGAATTGCAAGGGTCGTGGGTTCGAATCCCACCCGAGTAACATGCCTGTGATATTTTTTCACAGGACTCGGGAAAGTACTGAGAATACAGTGCTAACACACATCGGTGCATGGGTAAAAACCAATTAATAACCCTCTTACACTTGAAACCATTTAACACGATTTGTGAATGGTGGCACAACTGTGCAAAGAGAAGGAATAAATCTCAACAAACTCAAATCTACATGAGCGAGAAAGCAAACGAGCTCGAAAAAACTTGCGAGCATGAAGCCCAATTGTTAACAATTCTCTTTAGTGTTAAAAGCTCTACTCTGCAATCTGGGGGTAACTATATATGGTTTTATCTCCATTTCTTTTAGAATTTATTTAAAAAAAATTATAATTTCTTTCTTTATTTTTTTTATTTTTTTTATTATTATTATTATTTTTTTTTCTTTTTTTTTTCTTTTCAGGAAAACAAAAATGGAATTCCGTTTTAAAACGGAGGAATCACATCCCTGTAGTACTACATGTAAATCCACAGTAAGCTGACTTACTCGTACATGTCTTGTTTTAGCATCTTCTTGTCCTGCTAGCTTCTTAGACTGCTTAAAGATACCATGACCCATGCCAGAGTAACCAAAAGACACGCTTGAATGAGGACTCAGATAGATGCCCTTACCGTACACAGCTCCATGCATCTACACCGAAATAAGAAAGAAAATAATTACACATTCAAAACAGTTTCAGAGTGCATCGTGTTAAAAATCTCATGAGTAGATACGTTGGCCTGGGAACAGTCAAGGCCCCAATTTCCTAGAGCTGCTTAGCACAAATATTAGCTAAGCAGAACAAAATTCTGATTACCAAGAAGAACGGAATGGTTTACCTGATGCTTAGTTCCTGAAGCGTTGATCAGACCATGCCTGAGTATTGAATGCCAGTTCTCTATATGCGAACCGCTGCAATAAAAGGAACATTCTGTTAGACTTCACCATATTCAATTCAATTCAACTCAACATTTATTTACAAAATGCAAAAATGTACGTATACAAGTAATTAAAAAGAAGGTTGGTTAAACAAAGATACATAAATAACAACTAGAGTAATAATTATATGGGACACAGCAAAACAGAGGCAAATAGTGAGGAATATTCAAAAGACAAAGTATTGTATAGAAATGCCTTATACAACAACAGAGTGGACTTCTGAACAGAACTTAAGTTATGTATTTGGTTTGCGGTAACACCATGTGTGTATCTACTTGCCAGGTAGAGTTTGTTCTTAGAGAACTGTCTTGCTTAATTTCTACTACCGCGGAGTCTCCTGACGATGACAAGAGCAAGCTAGTCGAAACGTTGAGACCAACTCAAGAACTGACTCAGGGGCAGTGCAGTAAATTACGATCCAATAAGCTAAAGTAGTAGTCCCAGCCTATTTCTAGACCATCCGCCCAGGTAATAGTTAATAAGCAGGACAGTTCTTTTCAGAACTGAGAAGTCTCCCGAACACCCGAACAATCTACTCCGCAGTAGTAGAATTAAGCAAGACAGTTCTCTAAGACCAAACTCTACCTGGCAAGTAGATACACACATGGTGTTAACGCAAACCAAATATATATTGATACCTCACCATGCAATGCCTCAAATCCTATAGAACTTAAGTTACAACAAAACGTACAGACAGGGACATAACAGGACAAACAAACAAAACAAACCCTACTTTATGAACTAAAACAGAACAAGAAGGTAAATCAGAACTAGAAGCTCACAGAGGTGAAGATTGAAAAGAGAACTTTTTTAGTGACATTTGGCCAGCAGACCACTGTTAATTGAGAACAATGTTTGTGTACTTACTGGAAGGCAAAGGTGCTTCCACTCAGCATCTTAGCTTTCCTGAAGGCGGCTTCCTTAGCTGGAGGACTACTCAAGAGAAGAAACTGATGAGGTGTATGCATGAACTTTATTTGCTGCCAGAAGGGGAAAAGAAAAAAAAGATGGTTACACACATACAAACATTAGTCATAAGAAAACACATTGAAAACACATTCGCGGCGTGTCATGGTTGAGTGGTTTAGTTCACCGCACCCAAGCTCTGGTGTTGTCAGCAGCAGGTTGTGGGTTCGAATCCCGGACATGACACTTGTGCCCTTGCGCAAGGCATTTAAAAATAATTGCCTCGTAAAACGTTTCGAAGGTAGTGCATTGGATAACCCTGTTCCAGCCCTAGGAGTTGGTGGCAGTGTGCCCCTGGTAACAGTTAAGTGTAGTCCTCACATTCAAGTGGTCCTCGTGGCTAGTATAGTGATTAAGCTAGTACAGTGACTAAGTTAAATTTTATGAGAAACATTGGCTTCTCAACCAAAGTAAATAAATAAACAAATAAATTGTGGTATATTTACCTTTCCCTCTGGGAGCTTAACGATATGTGAACGATTGCTGGAGATGATCCTGAATAAAACAATGAAATAAAAGTCTTAATAAGTTTACAATAAATTAAATCTTTTTAATTACACAATTCAGCCACTGGTTAGAATCCTTTATTTTAGCAACAGGTACAGCGACGATTACCAATTATCTTTTTTTGTTTATTAACATAATAATAATGTTACTTTTTTATATTTATTACATATACTATTATTGTTGTTAAAAAGATTGATTAAGCACATTCCAAAGAGACCAATGCAAATACACAAAAAGTACAAGTAAACATTGAATACAAAAATACAACAGCACAAAACAAAGCGAGAACAAATATAAAATGTTCAAAGAAATGTTTAAACATTAGAGAAACAGCATTCTTAGAACAACAATATACTGCACATTTTCCGTTCTAAGTACAATCAAATGTACTTTGCAAGTAAAACAAACCAGCAGAAGGATAAAGAACAGACATAATAATAAATGCAGTACAACAGCAAAAGAACTGTTGGCAATAAATGACACCATTTTAATAGATTTCAATAATTACATTGGGCATTCTACTCGGGTGGGATTTGAACCAACGACCCCCCTGCATTCTAACGATAATAATCATGTTTATAAAGCGCCATACTAACTACACAAAGCACGTCACAGAATTACACAAAAATACACAAGAGACCTAAAGGGTACAAATTGCAGATATCTTCATAAATGAAAACATATTGACAAATATCACCTTAAATGTAACACAACATTTAAGACCATGTCACATAGGGTAATTTACAGGCAATCAGTTTCAGGCAATCTCCAATAAGAACAATTCATTCACATTTCTTATTATTATCTTGGAGATAGTAAGTTACAGCTAGAAGATTGTATCTTTGCTGCCGAAGTCTTCCTTCTGCATACAGTGCATTTGGTTGCCTCCAAACTGCCTGAAAAAATGCCCTGTCAGCAAGACCTTAAAGAGCCATATCACACCCGACAATTCACAGGAAAAGAATCCAATCTCCAAGAAGAGAATCTATTCCAATTAAAATGTTCACACATTATTTTAGGGGATCAGAAGACACTGTTTGGAATAAAACAACATGCGCTACCAAAGTGTTCTTGTAGCATGCAATGCATTCGGTTGCCGCCAAGTTGCCTGAACAAAATTGCCCTGTGTGACCTCGGCCCAATTTCATGGAGCTGCTTAGGCAGAAGATATTGCTTAACAACTCTCTCCTCAGGAGAAATGAGCCAGATACCAGTCACAAATAGTACATCAGACATGGTAGTTTGGCTGGTAATCTTATTCTGGCTATTATAATTTCATTGTGCTTGAGATCTTTTTGTGCTTAAGCAGCTCAATTAAATTTGGCCATGGCCTTTACACTCACCATTGTAGTAAGGGGTATGCTAGCACATCCTGCCCATCCATCCGCTTCTTGACGTCCGAAGAGCTCCCAGCAGCGAGCATTTCTCTGATCGTGATGAAGCTGTCCAAGGACTGCTGTATCCTTTCATAGTTCTTTTTCTGCAAGATGAAGAAGACAGTTTGGTTGGTGGTCTTATATAAAACATTCACAAATTTGTTTGGCGTAAAAGGACCATGGAAGGGATCAGGGCTCAATTTCATAGAGCTGCTTAAGTTTTCTGTTGAGCAAAAATGTGCAAGATACCAGTTAAATATGGTACATATTCACATAGTATTTTGACTAGTAACCTTAACCTGTTCAACACAATGTTGCGCAGTTTTGTGCTTAAGCAGTTCCATGAAATCGGGTCAGTGTAGGGCCCAATGCTCATACTGCAAACAAAGAAGATAGTCACCACACAAAATAAACCACTTACAGCAAATTAACAACAGCATACGCCTCTCTTAATATTCATGCACGACGTCATAATTCTTACCCAAAATGAGGCTATAGGCGCACGTCCGCCAGTAATGCAGTGGCTGTGCGCTATGGCCTCGTTTTGGGTGAGAATTGTGACGTACCTCATGCATAAATATTAAGAGAGGTGTATTAATACACATATATAAGAAATGAGCAAAGTATAAAATAGAGTTGCACATCAACTCAACAATAGGAGTACAACTAAGAAGACTTCAATGGGAGACTTTTTGGAAGCTCTGCCTCTAGAGGGCAGCAGACCTACCAGGTAAATGCTAAAAATTCAAAAATACTCAAAAAATATTTAGAAGTCTCTCAGCCTCTTGAAAATTAAATCAGATACATTGTCATACAACTAAACTTCAGATTTCTTCTCAATTTTTGGTAGGTCAGCATTTTGGAATTTTTGCTAATTACCCTAGAAGAAACACTCCCAAAAACTCATGCACACTGCTTGTTATCCTTGGGGAACTCGTGTCCAGTACGTCCTGTTCCAGAACAGTTTGGTTTATGCTGGCAATGTGTTATGAAAAACAAAATACAGTTTGGCTAAATCTAAAATACAAAATCAAAAACACGCAAAACACAAGGTATTTGCCGTCAGTGACCGTCACTCATGCTTCTCCTATTCCTAAGTTGTTGACATTACCTGGTGAAGAGCGCCCTCTCTTGGTGATTGGCAGATAGTCTAAAGTTTCCCATTATATGGCCGTGTCCGAAACGGCGACTTCGGCTACAGCTACGGCTAGATCGCGCGCGTCTGCCTATTCTTCAACACTGGCAGACGCGCTGATACGTAGCTGTAGCCGAAGTCGTCGTTTCGGACACGGCCTATGCTTAAATACAGAGAAACTAAAAATCGTTTTAAAGATTTAAAAAGCTTTAAGAACAAAATCAGGAAAAAAATCTGGGGACTAAAAAGATTAAAAATGCTCCAGATAGCACAGTACAGCTTTTGAAAATTAAGCGTAAACATAAATAAAAATTCTGAAGACTACCTTTCAATTCAGCTTGCTTTGGCTAATAAACTTTCAAAAGTCGGACCTTGTTTAAGAAAAAAATCTTACCCGTGGTGTGAAGGCAAATTCTTTGGAGTTCCTGGGGTCAACGACCATAGGGTAGGGGTCAAAGATCAAATGTCTGCGACTTGACCTGATGGAGGAAGCTACCATGGCGACCATGAGGTCGACTACTTCAGCTCCTGTAGCGATGTTGGCTGCGGCGTCTTGCATGACCCCTAGGGTCTGAAAGGAGAAGACGCAAAGCTCCCGCTCGCAGACTGCAGGCTGGAAGAAGAGGAATCAAGTTGTACTAATAATTAGTTTCGGGATGAATGAAGGAACATTTACTTGCTGATGCTTCCCCAGGTTGTGTTGTAAACTTGGGCATGATCTCTGGCTATATTACAAATACTGCGGTTTACAGACTCTGTACATCAGCAGCAATGGAATACTACATATTTCGACACAATGTGGACTACTTATTGGTGACTTGGTGACTGCTTTAAACTTCTTTCACAATAATTTGAAAACTTAAGGACAATTTTAGGAAAAATCCTGAGAAAATGCATGTCTAGTTCTTGGATATTCCTTAATAACGCATGAAATAAGTTAACTAGCTAAAATCTGCAGGCCGTTTACGGCCACTATGGGTAAGCCGCTTGGGGCCACTACAGTCAATAAAGGGTTCCACAATGTTGTGCAAGTTCAGGCCAGAATTATTCTGATGAGGCGTCTTACCTTCAACATAGCTCCATTTTGGAATATATGCTGCTCATCACACACCACACAGAATTCACTCAACGTTGGGATTCTATTCCTTAGATAGGTGAAGAGTTGATACATGAAACCGTGTTCAAGCACTGGTAAGACTTTGGCATTCTTGCCGTTCTGGTGAGTCAAGACAAACAAAAGCATAAGCAGGATTTGAAACTTTGCATGGTGGAAATAAGATATAGAAGAGTTTGAGTTAACCAACGGTTCTTTTCAGAACCACCCCAACTCATTTAGAGATAGTCATTACATGGTGTTACCGCAAACTCTTCTAAACAAAAGCATGTTTTTAAGCATTTAACCTCATGGAGATATGTGAATTTAGTATTTCCCTCTTCAGTAGTTGTGAGTTTAATAAAGTTTACAGTACCTCATGAATATTCTATCAGTAGGCAGGGCCAGTAAGAAATATTCAGTGTGTTTGGTATATTTATGTAATTCAATGACAGCAAATAAGTGCACAGGTATAGAGAAAAGGTACAGAGATTAACTACAGAGAGCTGTAAGTATAAATTTGCCAACAAAATTTGACACAGTACTGTGACAAGGGTCCAGTATCATAAAGCCTGTAAGCACAAAAATTTGCTTAGCATGAAATTTCTTCCATAATAAAAACAGGATTACCAAACCAAATTTCCAGGTGATTTTCAGCATAAGCAAACAACAGCTGAATGCCAGTAACAAGCATTATGCAACAAATTAAAATTTGGTTGGTAATCCTGTTTTTATCAAGGAAGAAACTTCATGCTAAGCAAGTTTTTGTGCTTACAGGCTTTATGAAATTGGGCCCAGGGCCCCAAATCATAGAGCTGCTTAGCAGCCGATTTTGCGCTTACTGCGGGAGTTTCAATTTCGAAGCGCTGTGAACCATTAAGCACAGGAAAAGGCACACTAACAATCTGGTAACAATGAATGACGTAACAACCCAAATTCATGGTGATCTGAACAGGCACAATAGCCACCTTATTTTCTTGCTAACATGTATACGCTTACGCTTATGCAGATTTTGTTGCTATAGTCGGAACAAAAATGTGCTTACGATTAAGCAGCGCTTTGAAGTTGGGCCAAGTTAGTTGGATACATGTTGAACCAGAAATGAAGTTTTACCTGAGTAGCAGCTGGAATGAGATGCAATTCTTCAGTGCCGGGGGGCGTTACTGGCTGACCATTGACCGATGAACTCCTCTGCCATGGGAACAATCTCTTACTGGGCTTCTTATGATTGATCTCAGTCACTACGTTACTACTACAACTATTAGAAAATAAATAACAACAGACAAGTCAACAACCAAAACCAAAATTAATATTCTTTATCCCCGATGCAAATTTAACATCTATTATAACAGTCAAGTCTGCTGCATCAACTTTCATATTTAAGAAAAATATAAATAGTTACTCAAGTTACACTGATCATAGAAGACAGAACTTCATGGTTACTCACGTTACATTCGCCACAGAAAACAGAATTCCATGGTTACTCACGTTACATTCACCACAGAAAACAGAATTCCATGGTTACTCATGTTACATTCGCCATAAACAACAGAATTCCATGGCTACTCACGTTACATTCGCCACAGAAAACAGAATTCCATGGTTACTCACGTTACATTCACCACAGAAAACAGAATTCCATGGTTACTCATGTTACATTCGCCATAAAAAACAGAATTCCATGGTTACTCACGTTACATTCACCACAAAAAACATGGTTACTCATGTAACATTCACCACAGGAAACAGAATTCCATGGTAACTCACGTTACATTCACCACAGAAAACAGAATTCCATGGTAACTCACGTTACATTCACCACAGAAAAGAGAATTCCATGGTTACTCACGTTACATTCACCACAAAAAACATGGTTACTCATGTATTCACCACAGGAAACAGAATTCCATGGTTACTCTCGTTACATTCACCACAGAAAAGAGAATTCCATGGTTACTCTCGTTACATTCACCACAGAAAAGAGAATTCCATGGTTACTCACGTTACATTCACCACAAAAAACATGGTTACTCATGTAACATTCACCACAGGAAACAGAATTCCATGGTTACTCTCGTTACATTCACCACAGAAAAGAGAATTCCATGGTTACTCACGTTACATTCACCACAGAAAACAGAATTCCATGGTTACTCATACATACACTGGAGAAAATAAAATTCAATGGTGACTCTAGTACACAGCTACAGTTTAAACCATCACCTAAGCAACTATTTGAGGTAATAGCTTATCCCTGTATTGAAGGCAGTGTCTGCATCAAGCGGCAGACCATAAACGTTCGCTTTTAAAGAGGCACATCAATTTTCCTCTACTACTATTGGGGAAATGTAAGTTTGTAAAGAAACCCTGCAGAGGGCACCACAGCAAAAACACAGGGCACCAAGGCAGTTGCTGTGGGTGCCATGAGTTATTCCAAGGCCTGTTTATGTTATGGCTATGAACGTTGCCTGCATTGACACTGTCGAAGAACAGGACTATTAAGCAACTGCTGAAGCCATCAATTTAGACAAAGCCTAAGCTAGATCTTAAGCCAGAGCTAAAGCTGGAGTGAAGCCAGTTTTGAAAAACCCAATGTATAGGATGTGATCAATCAAGACAAGATGGAAATCACAAAATAAGAATAATAATAAGTCCGACACTCCGACTTTACAAGCACATTTCTAATTATACAAAGCACTGCTAAAGAATGCTACAAAATGGACAGTATGTGCGAAAAGAGAGCAGATGAATTTTTAATTTAGGCTTGAAATTCTGGAGTGAGTTGATGTTGCGAATGTGATTTGCTAGAGAGTTCCAGCAACTAAGAAGGACTGGCCCCCTGCCATTTTGTAAGTACAAGGAGTTATCAGATTGTGGCTGGAGCGGAAGCCACAGCCAGATTTGTTGAGGTTGGGGTTGACAGACTCTGTAATGTACTGTACAAGTTTGTATCATTCCAATAAAAAACAAATGTGAAAAATGTATTGAAATTTCTTACATACACAATCTGATTTTTAAAAAGAGCAGGCATGCATGCAAACAAACGTGAAAGGAAACTATTGTCAAAAAACAAATCAAACTTGAAACGAAAGGTATGTTATAACTAAACAACATTATTTCAAAGGAATCAAGTTAGTTCAGATGCTGAGAAAAGTTTGTCAAGGAAACACAAATTGTTAGGAAGCGAACAAATTGAGAAGCAGATTTACAAATAGTTTCGTTTAGAATTAAAGTTGTCATTGAAAACTGTCGTTACGTTTGACCTTTAGGTCACTGATCATGTGCAGACAACTGGTAATCAATGATCGTATTTGAGGTACACATTCTTGATTCAAATCAAGCAGATTGTGATGCAAGAAAAAGTAAACACAGTCTGTCTGACAGTGGACGGGGTAATTTCTGTTCCGCTTGTTCTTCAACCTCAAAATACAGGATGGAGGGATTTGGAAAGGGGTCGGACTTATTGGGAAGAGGGGGGGGGGACACACTTATAAAGCACTCACATTTCCGGTTGGGTGACTAGGAGACTAGCAGCGTCTTCAACTCTCCCTTGCGACATTCTGAGTGCACTGCATGCATCATCGACCCCAAAGCCTAAGCCTACTAGCTTAGCCACGCTTTGGTCTTCGACTGACAGCGCCCTATATGGGACAGAAAGGCAGCAATGATCAAGGGAGGCCCCATTGGGAATGGGGGTTATGTATCTGTACCTGTGTACATACCATCAGGTTGCCGCAGTATGTGGTAAAGGTAAAGGTAAGGGTGCGCAGCAGTTAAATATTATGTGAACCTGTGTGGTGAAGCTATCAAATGAAATATTCTGGCACTAAAGAACCTGATGCTGGGTTGCCTTAATGCAGGCAAAGTGTGCATCAATTAACCCGGGATTTACCCGGTAAGTCTGCTGCCCTCTATCGTCCCAGAAAGTCTCCCATTAAAGGTACTGTAGTATTCAGTGACATAGTGCTTTGGTGTGATGGAATTTATAGAATTGTTTCTGTTCGAGGGGTCAGATACATACTAACCAGAGGTGAAATGTGGTTGATAGGCTGACAGAGGTTTCTATCATATTCTACAAAGTGGCAAGATACTATTTTGTTAGGAATTAACACAACCTACTGGAGGGGCACTGCATATCCAACAGTCAACTCATGTTAGACTGAACATTGCTGTTAGTATGTCAACAACCAAATGCAATATTAGTGCAACACCACTTGGGACACTTTACAGGCAACCGGTTACAGGCAATCTACAAGGCGTTCACATTTTGGAATGTTCAACAAATTTGTTGGGGTTTCAGTAAAGCACTGTTGAGAAAAAATTTACTGACTGTGCTACCAAAGTGTTCCCTTGGCACGCACTGCAATTTGGTTGCCCTTAAGTTGCCTGTAATGAATGCCGTATGTGTACATTTGCAAGGGGCACCAAAGCGCAGACCAGGAGGGAATGAATTTCCAAGCCTGCACCATTTACACAGTTGTGCGATTGTTAAAAGCATAAAACAGTCAAAGCAATCAGTGTTATTACAACTCAACTACATGTAAGTAAAATGATATTTCATAAAAGAAAACGCAAATACAAAATAGAATGAGAAAATCCAACTGATTTACGTACTTAAGGTCAAATATAAAAACATGATACCTTTTGATCTTAATTGGCGAAACAAACAAAAAATAGATTTCTGGTTGAAAACAACGAAATCACTTCCCAGACATAAGCAAAAAGGCTGACTTCAGATAAAAGGCTACAAAAATTCATCCCTGGTTGTAAGAATGCTGGACCTACCTAGCGGGTGACCTGCTTGGTGATGGAGTGGCCTGTTTCAGCTGGGATTGCACTTTCTCATTGCTCACCGACTTCCACTGATTCAGCAGCATACCCTCTGCAATTCTGTTGGAGATGTTAGGAATAAAAGACAATGAAATTAACATTAAAGGGAAGGTACACTATTGGTAATTGTCAAAGACCAGTGTTCTCACTTGGTGTATCTCAACATACGCATAAAATAACAAACCAGTGAACATTTTAGCTCAATTGGTCATCGGAGTTGGGAGAAAATGATGAAAGAAAAAACACCCTTGTTGGACGAATTTGTGTGCTTCTCGCTAGAAGTGTTTTACTATTTTAGTGAGAAATGACCTCTATTCCAAAATCTATGTTACTTCAGAGGGAGCTGTTTCTCACAATGTGTTATACTACCAACAGCTCTCCAATGCTCGTTAACAAGTCAGTTTTTAAGTTAATATGTGTTTTGAGTAATTACCAAACGTGTACCTTCCCTTTAAGTAACTTTCAGCACTTGCATAGTACGCAGAGAACGGTGATGTAAATACATATTTCAGCGAAATCACTTTAGCCCTCCAGCTGCCGGGCAACCTCGGTAGTCTAGTTGGTAAGACACTGCTCTAGAATTGCAAGGGTCGTGGGTTCGAATCCCACCTGAGTAACATGCCTGTGATATTTGTTCACAGGACTCGGGAAAGTACTGAGTATACAGTGCTAATACACATCGGTGTATGGGTAAAAACCAAAATTAATATTCTTTATCCCCGATGCAAATTTAACATCTATTACACTTTAGCCCTGCCCACTTCAGACAGGTTCAAAGAATTACCAGTAGTGTTGTCTACTTCGAAGCTTCATTTTCAAAACTACCCGATATTTTTAGCATTATTATTTTATTTAACATATGCTTCTTTGCTAACTATGTTGATGTTAAATTTAAGTACTAAGAAGAAACTTACTTTCTGAGTTGGCTACATATACCAGAATGACCACTCTTGGAAGATTGGAATACTTCAACTTTTGGTACGTCTAGAAAAATAAACACGGAAGAAATAGTGTTTACAATTCAGTAAAAATAATTATTTGAATCCCACCTGAGTGATTTTTTTGATTTGATCTTTTTGTTCTTCACAGAACTCATGAAAGTACTGAATATACAGTTCTTAATAAACATCGGTATGAGGGTAAACAAAATACATGTTATTATTAGTTGTCAAACAAGCGTGAGTGGAGTATGAACAAACAAAGTGCCTCTGCCTCAGGTATCTACCGAGGTCGAAGGCCGAGTTGGATATCGGACAAAAGAATATATGTTTCCCGTATTCCACGACAGGCATGTGATAACAAATTTATCTTCAAGGAAACTTGCCACCAGTTTCACTGACATTATTGCTCATAGGATTCGAACTGCCTCTAGCTACCGGGAAACCTCGGTAGTCTAGTTGGTAAGACACGGCTCTAGAATGCAAGGGTCGTGGGTTCGAATCCCACTCGAGTAACATGCCTGTGATATTTTTTCACAGGACTCGGGAAAGTACTGAGTATACAGTGCTAACACACATCGGTGTATGGGTAAAAACAAAATTAATATTCTTTATCCCGGATGCAAATTTAACATCTCTTTTGCTCATCTTTTAAAAAAGTAAATAGAGAAATGATTTTGAGAGAACGTACTTGCATCTAAGTACTTAGTGAGTGAACAATGGAGTCTTATCACAATGGGTTCATGTCTGTTAATGCACCACGCCTTGCTGATCTCCTCCTACAAAGACAAAGTAGATAAAAACACCAGAGTTATCATTAGGTTAGGCTTTCCGTTGCACCATGTGTAAATCTCTTACGAGTGATGTTGGTTCTGAAAAGAACAGCGGTGGTTGACAACTCAACAATTCGATCAGTATGCTCTGATTGTCTAAAGGAGAACCCGGCAGCATACTGATCGAAACGTTGAGATGTCAACCACCGAATTGTCGATCAAAGCATACTGAATTGAACTTTAAACTTGATGTTCATGTTTTATTCCAAGAGCTCTATTGTGCAATCTAAAGCATAAATTTTGTTTGTTTTATAATTTGGTGGGGGGGACACAAGAAATGGCATATCGGCCGTATCAGAGAGCCCTTCTGAACTGTTTGATGATGTCCAACCTACCTCCAAAAATGAAACATCAATATTCAGCTCAACGTCTATATCTCTCAACTCAGCAAACACCCTGAGGAAAACAAATGTATGCAGTCGCCATTATTGCTATTACTGGTTTTTTTGTTAACCATACACACATTGTTCAAAACTTTTGAGCACTTGTATGGCACTTGTGGGAAGCTTAGAAATAACGTAACTTAGGAATGGCGCAGCGATATCAATCACCCCTTGGAAACGTTGTTGGTTTATCTTCACTGTACCCAGTCTGGAATCTTTGAAACTCACCTGCCGTTGACTGCATTAGGTCCATAGAATTTTCTGACCTGGTCCATATCATGTGATAGTAACGGATGGATGCTACTGTCTGTTTCTTCTTCACAGTAATACTGCAATAAAAATAACAGATATTTTATAAAGCGCCAGTACCCACCATTTTGACGTTCATGGAACAAGATCATTATTATTATATGGAAAGGTTTGCGGTAACACCATGAAATGACTTTCTCTAAATGAGTTGGGGTGGTTCTGAAAAGAACCGTTGGTTTCAACTCAACGTTTCGATCAGTATGCTCTGATTGTCTCCTGGAGAAAGCTCCGTAGTCATTACATGGTGTTCCAGCAAGCCTTTTCATATCCTATTTCCAACATGCAAAGTTTCAAATCCTACTTATGATTATTATTGAGAAATGGTAAAAAAAAACTGTATGTAAACTCACCCCGTTATCTTCCGAATCCATATAGTACATATCATCATAGTCAGTATCGTCTGTATCGTATGCACCATCAGTGTACACTGATGCAGGGGAACACTGTAATAGAAAACAATCCTAGGTTAGTACACTCTCAAGACAAAAATGATATTGACGACACCAATTGCGATTGTGGCACATCACCCCAATCTATGCAAGACCTTCTACAATGCCCAGCCCTTAAGGAGGCCAAAATGACATTCTCCAGAAGACGATAAGAATATCTGTTCAAAATGCCAAGACCACACCAGCTCTGCAACACTTCTCCCCAAAGCATTCTAATAATAATAATAATAATATTTGTAATGCTCTCGTATCCACCCTGCTGGGTGTTCAAGGCGCAGTAAAACCAACAACAAAAACAAAACAAAACAACAAAAACAAAGAGAAAAAAACAGACACAACAAAAATTAGTCCTTGAAAGCCTGTGACATAAGATAAGTTTTGAGAAGAGATTTGAATGTTGTGGTACAAAGACAAGTTCTAAGATAAAGTGGTAGAGAGTTCCAGATGCGTGGCGCAGCTGAAGAAAAAGACCTGTCTCCCCATGAGTGTTGAGACTTGCGTTCAATGAGAAGAAGCATGGAACTTATATATTGTTGTACCAACAAGTTTATTAACAGACATTTATCATGGTGTGCCCATCTTGATTTTTCTCAAGTCCATTTCATACATTCCACCAGCTTCCATTGGACATTTGTGATGGCTGTCCAAATGTTCCTATCCAGCATGCAGTTGCCTACATGTATTTTCTCATAGGTCAGGTTGGCGTCTTCACATTGTTGGTTGATGTATGTCTTGACAGGCCTTCCTCTGCTCCTCTGTTCATGTGTTGGTTGCCACAGCACCAAATCTGACACCACTTGGTCGCTACTTCTTGAATCTTGAAATGTTATACTCTCCTAAAAGCATTGCTGCTGTTCTGGAGAGGGTGGGTTGCAAAATCCATTTGTGCTCTGTGCTTATGCTGTCAATATTGTGCTTATCAGATGGTGCTATCGTCAGTTTGTCCTTAGAGAGATTTGAAGCTCCCTCTTATAGCTGGCAGTGCTTCTCTCTGGAACCATTGCAGATTTGTTGCAGTGACTGCAGCCACTGGTAGCCTGTTCCAAATCCAAACAGCTCTTGGGAAAGGGCTCTCTTGCAATGTCCAGCATATTTGAGTCTTCTCTTTCAAATTTTTGTAGTGATTTAACTGTAACCGATCCGAAGCTGAACGAGACTTACCGGTGGTTGCTCATCATCGATCACCATCAGATTCTGGCCGTTCAAGGTATCAGCATCACCCCCTCCTTTATCTTGAATGCTGTTGAGTTCTGGTACATATAGATTCAGAGCTTTCCAATGTTCTGTTGAGTGAGCATGGGGAGTAAGAGCATTAAAAGCAATAGACATTACCACATTGCACGATAATGTAATAATAATAACGAGTGTGATCCCTGGCAACTAACGGCTTCTGACTGGCACCCCGAACAGAGACAATGACCTCTTTTTTTTCTCGATTCAGATCAATGCAAGCCAACATTTGTTTCATTTATTTCATACTTCTCAATAGCAGATAATTGTTGCTTGTGCGCCTGTGTACTCGACATTACTGGGCATTACTGGGCGTTTACACAGCTAGCACAGAAACTCAGAGGTGGCACAGTAAGCGGAGAATGGTGATTGAAGCGCGAAATTCGGCAGTAAGCAGAGCCATTATTGGGCATTACTGGGCGTTTACACAGCTAGCACAGAAACTCAGAGGTGGCACAGTAAGCGGAGAATGGTGATTGAAGCGCAGAATTCGGCAGTAAGCAGAGCCATGAAATTGGGCCCTGATGCAATGAAGAAAAGCTTGGGGAAAAGTACTTACCCTTTGCTAGTTTGCTAAAGACGACCTGTATTCTCTCATGGAGGATTTCTGGTGTGTTTGGGTAACGTAGACATGTCAGGGCACTGTTTTCTGCATCAGAGAAAAACCAAGAAACAAGAGAAATTGGTTTCACATGTTTATAATAACAATAGTGGCTTCTTCTAGATAGCGCTCATATCCGTCACTGAATGACGCTCAAAGATCCTCTACATTCAGTATTTTCCGGCAAGGTATTGTGGAGCTTGAAGTATGAGAACAATTCCTTTACATACCATGTAATTATTATTTTTATTATTGATGGTTTATTAAAATTGAACTTGTAGCCAATGGCTAAATTGCGTCAATATATACATGTTATGCAGTAAAATATTTTAAGAATAAACATTAGGGAATGCACAAAAGACGAATTGCAACAAGCGTCATCGGCCGCCATCCCTGATGAATGTGAAACGCGTGAAAAAGCCATTAATGGCTCAGAGTCGTGCGTAGCACGGACACACTTTGAAATCCATTGATACATCAAAGATGGCGGCCAACGACGCGCATCGCAATCCGTCTATATGTTAAAAAGGAAATGTTTAACCGACCGCAACAACACACATGAACAACAACAAAACCTAAAAATACCGGAGAACTCTACATGTTTTACAAGGTGCAATAAGCAGCCAAACCAGGAACACCGGGGCGAACCCCTGCTCTTTGTGGAAGTGTTGTGGCCGAGCGGTTAAGAGCACCGAATTCAAACTCTGGTGTTTCTGATCAGCAGAGTGTGGGTTGGAATCCCCAGCCGTGACACATGTGTTCTGAACCAAGACACTTAACCATTGCTTCGTCCTTCAGATGGGACGTAAAACCATTGGTCCCATGTGTTGTGTAAACGCATGTAAAAGAACCCAGTGCACTTATCAAAAAGAGAATGGGTTCGCCTCAGTGTTCCTGGCTGGATTGACAGCATATTGCGCCACAGCACCTTGTAAACCATTACATGTTGCTAAGGATTAGGTCTCATAATTCAAACTTTGTCCCACTCACCTTGCAGTAAATACTCGGCGCTGGAAAAAGGCGCGTTATAAATACGGTTATTATAATTATTGTTATTATTTTCAAAAATGTCACTGGGTTCTTCTGTAGGATGCACCAATAATGGTTTTAGTGCCTTGCTTTAGGACACAAGTGTCACGACTGGGACTCAAACCCACATTTTGCTGATCTGAAACACCAGAGCTTTGGTGTTTGGTGTTCTTATTCGCTCTGCTGCCATGACACGCCCAATTTCAATGCATGTTTAATAAATGCATATTGTGTGGGTGGCCTAAAATGCACACTGCACAGTAACACACAAGGAATCTGACTCGAAAAAAAAGCGAAAGCAAACATTTATTGTGTCATGACGTCCTAAGGAATTGGGTCGATGCATCTTATCAATGTCAAATGTTACACTGCTGGATAACATTTGCTCCTGTTCTATTTATGTGCATTGCCGAAGGGAACTATTTCGTAAAAGAGACAAGTGGACGTGCAGAGTAAATGAGAGTACACCATATGCCATATAGGCAAAGGGCAATTTCCAAAATGCCATGTGCCAATATTAATGACATTGTTAAAGGGAAGGTTCACATTTGGTAATTACTCAAAACAAATATTAACTTAAAAAATGACTTGGTAACAAGCGATGGAGAGCTGTTGATAGTATACAACCTTGTGGGAAACGACTCCCTCTGAAGTAACATAGTTTTTGAGAAAGGGGTAATTTCTTACTAAAATAATAAAAGCTAGAACTCTTATCTGAAAGCACACAAATTTGTCAAACAATGGTGTTTTTTTCTTTTCATTTTTTCGCAACTTCTATGACCAATTGAGCCCAAATTTTCACAGGCTTGTTATTTTATGGTTATGATGGGATACACCAAGTGAGAAGACTGGCCTTTGACAATTACCAAATGTGTACCTTCCCTCCAAATAGAAAATCATTTGCAGACATTAAAAACATTTCTCTAAGCCACTTTAAAAAAAACACTGACTTGACTGACCCTTTATTACATTCAAAGAAAAATTAAATTTTATATCATTTTGAAGCATCTTCCGACAATCATTTGAATGCAAGTTTGAATATTGCCACCATTTGCCCTACATTTTCTCGGCAGTCACAAATGAACATGTACAAATGTAAACAGTTCATTGAAGCGGTATCTGATATTTAAATCCTACTCGACAAAACCACATTTTTCTCCAAAAATACAACAATTTCTGCCAATAATGGAATTTCTATTTAATTGGTCTTACATGTACTTCATAACCACTGCAGACAGCCAGAACCCAGAAGCAAATGCTTCAGCACCAACTAGAGAATTTCCTGATTCTTCTTAGCCAGACATAAGGAATGTCAATGCAAGGCTAAAAATACCAAAAGAAACGGCTGGCAGTTATTTGAACACATGGCCAGTAAGCCAAGAACCAGACAAGTCCTGAGGTACATTTCATTTCATTTCATTTCATTTATTATTTCTGGTTGTGAAGCGATGGACTCTCAGAGTCAGAAAAGCGAACTAAAACCCGATGGAGAGAAGACAAGGAAGGAAGTTTCAGTCTTAGATCTGGGAGGAAAAGCCCAGAGATTTATTCCAGAGAAAATCCACACAGTCGGGTAGGGACTGAAAATCGAATGCACATAGTGCCCCAGGTGAGCTTTGAACCAGGGTACTAGAGGTGGAAGGCAAGGCAAGGAACCCGCTCAGCCAACCCAAACCACTTTATGAGTGTTTTCTTCACCCCAATAGGTACATTTGGCTACTAATTGCACACTCACCACATGGCAAACAGGTAAAGAGTGAACAGTCAATCTATTTACCACAATGCTATTTGGTGTAATTCCCTGTAAATGGTGAACTGTGGTTCAAGGATAACATGGAACGCAATAATAGAGATAGAGAGCCACCCGTTGCTTTTATGCCAGTTTTGGTTTCTGCGAAGTACACACACAGATGCAGATACAGTTAACATTTAAGGGGAGTAAACATTTGTTATTGTTATACCTCGGTAACAAACTGTGAAGTTTGTGATGTGCAACAAAAACGCATGTATCATGGCTAAAGATGCGCGCTACACGTAATGCACAGCGCGCCGGTAACATGAAAAGTGTCCACTGGTGTACATCACCTTGATCATTCCCACCGATGGTCGATTACTAGCGCTGTACGAAACACTCGCGGGTTGGAGGGAACAGGTGAATAATTGTTTCTTATTTGAACTGTGCATCTGCTTATTAAATTGGTCCGTCTTAATAATGTTTGAAGATGACAACAGAATTTCGAGAAGAGGAATAACAATGTTACCAAGGTATAACAAAACAATTGTTGCACACTGTGACTTGGGTCCATGGGTTTTGTACACCCTTGGTAGCAATTGGCACCCTCGGGTGGACAAAACGCCATGGATCCCGTCACAGCATACAACAACTGTATACAATGCATTACATTGACGGCAAATGCACTCACTATCAGGCCTTGAAGTAACCCACACCACCCACAGCAATTGTCATGGTGCCCGGTACTTTTGCTGCTGGTGCCCTTTGCAAAGCTAGAGTACAAATTTAAATTGTACTCATAGAGTGCCATTTACCAAACGAAAACTTGCTGTGTATCCTCAAGAGTAAAGTTTAAGGCCTATACTATTTTCAAAATTGTGCGGTTTGCAATACACATGTGCAGTTGAGATGGGAGTGCGATTTTTGTCAAAATGTATTTTTCCAGTTCAACTGTAGAGGGCGCCCTGTGTAGTGATTCGTTGTTGCATTATGTCATTGTTTGTAATATTGATATCAGTGTACGTACAAAACCCGGAGACATCATTTTAGAGGTTCAGTTTCAAGATCTCTTTTTGAATTAGAAATCAATGACATGCAATATCTTTGTCAGCAAGTTCTTATTTATTGCAATTTTTGAAACCACGGCTTGGGCTTATAAATGCTTTGCCATTTATCAAGAAAATGTGTGCTTTCCTTGCAGTGTCTCGCCAACACCAATAATGATCATACCCAACTGAACCCTTGGACCCTTCCCTGCTTTTATTTACTTGCCATTGTTTGTTTATTTACCTATTTTCAGAGTATCTGCAAACAATAAGAGTCAGTAGCGATTTTATGGTTGGGTTTATTTCACTGTTTTTATTTTGAACGTGTCATGACCTTGATTTAGGTTTAAGTTATTATAAAAGCAGAAACTGTTGTGAAGAAAATTCATTTATTTGGTTCTGACAAAGAAACATACAAAAAAGGGGGAGACCGCTATTATTAAGAAAAAATAGCTGCATTGGCAGAGCGCCGTCGGCACGTTAAAATAGAGGTTGCAGATTCAAGATCCACTCTAGTAAATTTGTCTTTTTAGAACCCGAAACTAAATTGAATTTTCCCAGTGCAGTTTCCCTTGTGGTTTATAACTTGAAATAGCTGGTAAGCCATTTCTATTTAGTAAGATTTTCCTGCCCTAAGCCTACTTTGTGCTTTAGACTGCTTTAGTTTTGCGATCGTGAGACCTGAGCCCAAGTGCATGGAGATGCTTTAGAAAAGAACAACATGTAGTTTGAAAGCACATCCACATTATGCTTACCAGGTTTATAGGTTACCAGCCAAAATCACAAGTATCCTGCTCGTTTCTGCTTTTTAACAGGAAATTGTTACGCAACGTTTTTCTGCTTTTTAAAGCAGCTCCATGAATTCATTGAGGTATAATTAAATTAAGCCCAAGAAATGCATTTCCTGAGTTTCGTTTTATTTTGTTTTTAAACTAAAAAAGTCATAAAAAGTCTTGAGTTCCTTGTTGTGGGTTGCATACAATACAAAAGTTCAATCAATGTGGGTGCTACAAACATCGTAACTTTTAAGTCTAGTGAAAGTTCTAAGCTACAAGCCCTGCGTTTACTGGATTATGAGTTAAAAAATTGTTAATGGCCGTACATTTTTACCCAGCATAGTCTTTCTCGAAAAGCCAGAAAGACTTTGGGTCGAAATGTCAGGCCCTTAACTATTTTTGGGTATAAGTTATTTGCAACAGCTAATTTTATTTTTGTCATGGATAGAAACTCAAGCCATGGAATTCCCCACCAACCTGGGTAGTCTTCTGTTGTGCTGAATGTATAGGCCGTCAGCTCACCACTGGCGTCTAGAACAAAACTGAAGCAGGAGTTGCCATGTTCAAAATCTGAAAAATAAGTGGAAATCAAATAAAAGTGCAAGAACAATAAAGTGTTTACACAAATTGTACTTTACTCTTGGCGAGTGGGGACCAACTAAGCTAGCTGGGATAATCATTTTGATCACTGTCAAGATGATCCTGGGTTACTACACTCTATGCCCACCAAAGGCAAAAACCCCAATCAATCACTACTTTTTTAACGAAGATGTATCTTATTTTCCAAGATAATATTAATTTTTTGTTATCAAGTGAAAAAGTGCCTTGCATTTGGCATCTTTTCTCAAACCAATTTCACGATACAGCAATATATGATTGTGCAATATATCTTCCGGATGGTCGTAGACGTGAGGGTGCCAAAGGAACGTGTTAAAATTTAGGTTGCAGAGATGTTCCACGATCGACATACTTACAATAAGGTTACCAGGCTGAATATCATGTAAACTGGACCACCTGTGACTGGTAATCTGCTCATTCCCTCATTTCTGCTAAGAACATTGTTTAAAAGTAATATTTACCGCTTTTTAAAGGTAGCAGTAAATTATTTGACATTGGGCCCGAAAGAAAGGATTGTTGTAAACCTATATTACACTCTTTTACAATCACATTCACAGCATTTGTTTTGTTTGTTTATTTATATTAGACAATCTCCACAGAGTTCTTTAGCAAGAAGTGGACAAAAACAGTAAACAAAATACATCAACTTGATGTATTTTGTTTACTGTTTTTGATGATCAAGCATACAAGACATAGGGATCTTAGGAATTATCAAGGATAACACAAAAATGATTTAAGTATAAAAAGCTTGGGATAACTTTCCGTATGGCGCCACCACCTTTTCACTCATTTTTACAAAAAGGGATATCTCATTGAGGTTAATTAGATACTATATTATTTAATATCGAATGAAAAAGTGGTGGCGCCATACGGAAACTTTTCCAAAGCTTGTTTCCATTGTGGTCCTCCCCCTTTCTCTGTCATGTCTGTATCAAAATATAATTTGGTAATTTTGTCACCAACTCTGACAACTCTGTTGTTACACTTGTTCTGAAAACACACGGTTTTATAATCTTGAATTTCAATTATTTCTTAATGTATGCATCATCTGTTTCATCTAATTATTTCGTTCTATCATGGAGGAAATAATAGAAGATTCACCTACGAAATGAATGAAGATGGTGCCACTATTGTGTGTTTTTGTGTAAAACAGCTGCCGGGTGGTAAACACGGCGAAACAAACACTAGAAATTCACAACAGAACCTTGCAATGTTGTCAACGGATTACTTACTTTTAAATGGACATGCTGGGTCGCTAACACACACATCAATAACGGACTGAATATCCGAAGAAAATAACTTCAGTCTCCACGACATTTTTGAAGCAACTCTTTTGTAAGTTCTTTTCTGGTTCTATTCTTTGGTCGACATTTACATTTTTTATTCTCACCAAACACTTCCTGGAATCACACGACGACGAGTTGACTCCTGAGCTGCGCGCACTTTGCATGGTCACTTTATGGGACTGACATCTCGTTGTTGTTTCTGTTTACTGATAGGGTGACCCAATCAAGAATTATTACCATTTGCGACTTCGGCTACGGCTACAGCCAGATCGGCGCGTCTGCCCTAGTGTTGAAGAATAGGCAGACACCCGCGAATTAGCCGTAGCTGTAAGTCAAAGTCGCCGTTTCGGAAACGGCCAAAGCAAAGGCGACACCAGCACCCAATTGAGAACTTACTTGATCAATTTTTTTAAATAATAATAATAATAATATTTATTCGGGCAATCACATTTACAAGCACACATACATACATTAAAAATATTTAAGAAAACAAAGTAAAACAACAGTGGGGTGCCCAGGAGAGCATAAAAGTTAAAAAAATAACTGTCGCCAAAAGGCAACAATAACGCAATACTTTGCAATATTTGTGAGTAATTTGGGGGTAAATTATCATGCAATCTATCAAACTAATGAGAATGAAAGGATCGTTCTCGCCCACGATTGTAAATTTTTTTGTAAAAATTAATAAGACATCACTCAGGGCCGCTCTACTACTGTGAATGCTGTGCAATGGAATTGTTGAAAAATGTTGTCGTGTGAGGGCAGTAGATAAGATTAATGGTCATTCCAAGACTGCACAATAATAAAAACACCCGCATTTTAATATCAGACTTTTGTTTAGCCTGTTTTTGGACTATATTGATACAGTTATTTCTCTCGGATTTGTTTTCCCGGTAACATGTTGGGGGATTTTCCTTGAAAGTTAAGGAAGCACTTTTAATGGATGCACTATTCATTCCCTACAACTTTTTTTAAATTTGAAAAATTATGATCCCGCCCAAAATTGCTATCATTGTTTATGTTCAGAAGAATCGCACACGACAAGCGTTTTTTTTCCGTTAGTGCGCCCTCTGTCATTCGTCCTAAGAAAGGAGGAGACGGTTTGTTGTTGCTGTTCTGGTAATAGAAATTACACCCTCTGTGTCGACGTCCAACGAATAAGGGCTTTTTGTTTGAGCCCTTTTGAGACATGTTGGACACAATGATGAACTAAATGTATTGGTTAAATCTGTCTGCATACACCCAAACCTAACAGTGCACTCATCTAGTGTCTTATCTCAAAAAGGCCAATTATAAATTATAGCTTGTTATATTGGTCAGGGATGTTTGACATCCACCTGTTGGGGTGATGCACAATTGTTGGACTAAAACTAGATCAGTGTTGTTGGTTTGGGAATTGGTCACGGTATACTGCAAGTTTTTAAATATTTTTGGGGTCCCCACTTCAAGTTGCTAGGGATCAAAGCTCCAGCGACAAAGGCCTTGAAAAAAGGGCTACTATCATGGGAGTTTGCTAGTATTCAGTTCTCGGGGGGACGGGGGGGGGGGGGGGGGGGGGGGGGGGGGGATTGTGGTTCGTGGTTGATAGTGTCCAAACAAGAGTATCTTGCACCAAGACTTATGGGCATTAGCAAGTCATTACACAGATCAAACTTGAGCATTTCATTGACAAGACTCAAAAATCACTTCTCTTAGACCAATATTCTTTTATAATACGCCAGATTTTTTTAATTAGCATAAACCCACAAATGATAATAGAAGAAATTGTGCCATAAATTAGTCTGATGAGGCTCACAGAGCAGTGTGACTGCCGTGATATGTCACAGTTAAATAAACATTTTGTGAATACCAAATTAAGAAGTAAAATATTGGATTTATGCAGAACAGATACTTTGTAGCTAGATGTTTTCATGATTTAATATAAAAATAGTTTCATATTTTTAAACTGGTGCCCTTGCTTAGCTGGTGCATGTACATGTATATTGCTTAAATTAAGACAACAATGCGTAAAAACACTACACAAAACGCTATCTGATTACACACCTTTTCTTGATAACATCAACCATGACATGATCCCTGTCTCTTGACAGTAATAATGAATACTGATTCTCATAATACAAGTGGGGTATCAGACTGTTTTGATATGCCAGCCTCGTTTCGGTTACACTAATTTGTATGAGGGGAAAAATGGTGGCTATGGATCCAGTAATAACAGTATCAAAGCGTCGGCTCAGCACTTTTAACTTGATTGCATCAAAGCGTCAGCTCAGCACTTTAACTTGATTGCATCAAAGCGTCGGCTCAGCACTTTTAACTTGATTGCATCAAAATTGCTTATTTCATATTTTGGAGCTCCTGGTAAAGGGAGTTTATTGATTAAGAGTGGTCTTCAAAGTATTTTGCATGAAAAAACCCATACATTTTGTTAAAAAAAACATATACATGTGGATTTTCATAGTTGTTTTTGCAAATTTTTCATATAAAACCCTATTGATCACGAATTGCAATTCAACAATTTATAGCACTGAGCCGATGAAGTAAAAGTCATGGATGCTAAAATCAATTCTACAAAAAGAAACCAGACTTGCTTTCATTACATTGAGTTGAATGGGCGATAAACAAGATGGCTGCACCATGATAGAAGGTATGTTTACAACACAGTGCAGAGAGTGAACCAGTCATCAGAAAATGACAACGTACAAGAACCCCCGGTCGCTTAGACATGACTAGAGTTGTCGCACTTCTATGCGCATACCCTACATACGTCACTAAACAACCACTTGTTAACCGTTAGTCCTTATGCAAACTTGGACTATAAAGAAGGTAGACTGCGTGGTTTGCTATCAGATTCTGCCTCGTTAAGGTGGGGGGGGGGGGTGGGGAGGGGGAGGGCTCACACCCCAATTTAAAGATCCATAAAGAATTGTGGCCCAATTTCATGAAGCCTGTTAACATCGAAACTTGCCATTGGGGCAACTGGTGCCCTACTGTTGTATTGTGTTGCTTAACAGCTACATGAAATTGGGCCCATTAAACAAACTAAACAAAACCAACCAATCAAAAACTAGAAACATTACTCTCTCTATTAACTCAAAACAAATTGCACCATACACAAAGCTTCCTTCACAGCGACACCTCAGTTCAATCTGCATATTATCATTTCCCCAAGGGTGGATTTTTTTCAAAAGAACTTTCCTCATCTCGGTGGGAAATATATAATTAATTTACGTAATTAAATATGGGTTACTCCTTCACTTTTTGCTATGGGAATAGCTTTTAAAAAAAATACAGCTTATCAGTTCATCGGTGCTTTTGTTAAAATATAAAAGCTTTGGTGAACAGGACCCTCAAATAGTTCAATGGAGTTCTTAATAATTTATATTTTAAAAAGGTTTATTGTACAAAACAATCAAATAAACAAACAGATAAACAATCAGACCAACAAAGACTCACAATACACCCACCCGGACAAAAAACAACAACTTGTGAATAATAACTTGGGTTTATACTTTTTCTGAGATATTTAGAAAAGTATATTTTGCTGAAAACAAGTAACAATACACTGAGTAAAAACACAGATTTAACCTAAAATATTTGGTTGCTAACCTTTTGGTTTGTCTAGTAGACAGATTTTGCGCTCAGCATTGTGTTGTACACAGTGCTCGATATATGGGGGCCTAGTTGCAATTTCATAAAGTTGTTAAGCAGAAAAAAAAGCTTGGCTAAGCAAAATTAGAGTGGAGTACCATACGAAACAATGTCAGTTCCATAGAATTTTGTCTGGTAACCAATTTCTGCAAAGCATTTTTTGGCGGTGCTTAGCATTTCTTTTGGCTGGATGATGGCTTCGATAAACTGGGCCAATTTCATGGCTCTGCTTTACCATAAGCAAAGAAAACCGAAGCAGGAAATGCCGTGCCTACGCCAAACATTATTTCACAGATTAGCAGGGAAATTTTGCTTGTGCGTATGTTCTCCACGTTACTAGGCATTCTTCGCTTACACAGCTAGCGCAGAAATTCAGTGCTTGCCCTGGAAGCGAAGAGTGGTGATTGAAAACACAGAATTTGTCAGTAAACAGAGAGATGAAACTTTGTATTGATCCTTCACTCCAATGCGCAGCTCTCGAGAAACTTTGATCACCCTCTGCTTTTTTCAAGACATTTTAAATTAAAACTACTATAATTTTTTTTATGATCAACACTAGGCGAATCTTCTTATCATTTGAAATGTTTCAACCTTTGGCTGCAAGTGGTAGACAAAACAGAAAGTAAAAAACAAATCGCTAATACTGTAGCTAACTTTTATAAAACCCACTTCTTCACACAGACAGCTTGATAAAAACAGAAAATGCGTTCAGCAACATTGTTTTATAAGTAATACACATGATACACAGACATTGGTGTGCCAGAAAGGAAGGCTAAAAAACCCTGTTCAGTGAATACACGGCTTCATAATAATATGCAAATCTAAGATTAAATATTCAATTCATTATTTCAGATGGAACTGCCCATGAATTCCTTGTGCAATTATAATTAAAAAGAAAAACTCTTTTCAAAAGGGACACAGTTAAATCAAGAGTGAAAGATGAAATGTTGAAAATAACATTAAAAACATTGAAATCAAATCTTGCTATTAACATGCCAGATTACATACATGATGTCTACAGAATACAGCCATTAAATGACACAATAAGATAAGTTCACACAAAATTCTAGTTCACAATTTCTTTTTAAATGGTATCTTAAAATTGTACAGTCTGGCGGTTTTCAACCATAAACACTTAGAATATATACACGATTATGCAATCATCACTACTTTATTAGTAATTTTTTTTTTCTCTTTCCATTTTATAATATTATTTACATCTCTCTCTAATTTCATTTTGTTAAGTAGATTTCACACAGGTGAATTTATTCCTGACACCAAATGTAAGAGTAATTTCCAGTGCATTTATTTACTTACACATTTCTTTCTTGTGTTACTCTATAATCCAAATTATATGAGTAACACAAACCTTTACCTACAATACATTTTACATCTTTGGTTACAGTGCGGTTTCACCAGACCTTTTTTTTAATAACACTATTGCATAGACAACACATGTAGCCTCTGTCAAGTTTCTGGTTACTGCTGATCCAACAACCCCCCCCCCCCCCCCGCCTCCCACCCTCCAAACTAATCTGTTTCAAAGACGCTCAGAGGACCAGCGACATTTACATTAAACACTACACCCTACAGCTGTGTATTGAAAGAGTTGCATCAACCAAGCTTCTTTTTTTTTTCATTAAAAAAAACCCCCCACACATGCATGTTTTTCACAGAACTCGGGAAGTACTGAGTATACAGTGCTAACACATCACGGTGTTAGGGTAAGACCAAAATTAACACACGCATGTGCTGACATAGGGTAACAGACTAGACTACACATTGGGTTCTGTGCAACCTCGTTCCCAGGGGTTATCGATCTCGCCGCGCCATTTTTTCCCAGCAAGCCTTGCTCGATCATAACCCCTGGAAGTGTGACTTCAAAATATCCAAATATACATATGGAATATTACAATTAGTCCTGTGGTTGATCTGTTCTGTGTTGGGCGTTAGTCGCGCACGGGCTGGATGCGCTGTGTGTAATAAAAGTCATAAACTTGCCTTGACGTTCAGTGTTGCGTGATTAATACGTACATCTGTATACGCATGCGTTTCGGCATATAGAGCTTTTTGAAGACGCACAGCATGTCATATTTTGCGCGTATATGATAGCCAATCAAAGACAGGGTTTAGAGACGTACGCAGAGCTAGCGTGATACGGCGCGCTGCCCAGGGTAGCGAGGTTGGGTTCTGTGCTACATTCAGACTGTAAACGGCATCCAGCAATCACACGAAAGACTGGTCCCTCCACGTCACTACTCGCTCAATACACAGCCCTGCTACAGCCCATTCGGGGCATCGTATCCAATAACCAACGGCCACCTTGGCATTCCGTTCCTAGCTATCTCAGCTAAAAGTTGACACCAATGTTCTCAAAACACTTAACAATCATAACAACAAAATGCAGTCAATACTTCAAACTCCATCCATGGTCCCTGTAGCGTTTTGTTTGTTCTTTACCCAGCATGACGTGGCAAGCACCCTTAAAGAGAGTGGACACTATTGGTAGTTGTCAAAGACCAGTCTTCTCACTTGGTGTACCTCAACATATGCATAAAATAACAAACCTGTGAAAATTCGAGCTCAATCAGTCGTCGAAGTTGCGAGATATTAATGAAAGAAAAAAACACCCTTGTCACACGTAGTTGTGTGCTTTCAGATGCTTGATTTCAAGACCTCAAATTCTAAGTCTGAGGTCTCAAAATCAAATTCGTGGAAAATTACTTCTTTCTCAAAAACTACATCACTTCAGAGGGAGCCGTTTCTCACAATGTTTTATACTATCAACCTCTCCCCATTACTCGTTACCAAGTAAGGTTTTATGCTAATAATTATTTTGAGTAATTACAAATAGTGTCCACTGCCTTCAACAATCATAAAAACAAAATGCAGTCAATGCTTCAAACTCCATCCATGGTCCCCGTAGCATTTCTTTTCTTTCCCCAGCATGACTTGGCAAGCACCAATTTAAAAAATAAAGTAATCTTAAATTTTTTGTTTGAGCGAAAGGTTTTTGGATTCTCCTACATACCCCCATGACTAAACAATAACTCTCAACTGCACATTGAAACTCAGAACTCAAGGTGTAAAACTCAGACTCAAATACTCACAGACCAGGGGCCAATTTCATAGAGCTGCTTAAGCCAAAAAAATGCTTAAGCACGAAAATAGCTCGCTTATTTTACACATGTTACTGGCCAAAATTTAATGCCATATGCATTGCTTGTGACTGGTATTTAGCTGTTTTTTACTTAGCATAACAATTGTGTGGAGTCTTGGCCGGTAATCTGATTTTACTAAGCAAGGATTTTTTTGCTTAAGCAAAATTTTGTGCTTAAGCAGCTCTATCAAATTGGGCCCTGGTTATAAACACTTCTCAAGGTACATATCCTACTCACAAAGATCCATCTATTATAAAATAGGTACGCCTTTAAACATGTTCAGAAACAACACAATCAAAATAGGAAAACAGTGGTCCTCTCCGAAGTCATAGTTTCTTCAATATAAAATAACACTTTGCCCTTGAGCCTTCTAACTTTACAACGTCTACTCATCTCCGAGTATCATGAACTGAAATCATCTATGAAATCAGATACTGACATTGATATCTTAGAACCATGAACTGACATTGATATCTTAGAACCAAGAACTGACATTCATATCTTAGTACCTGGAACCGACATTCGTATCTAAGTACCAGGAACTGACATTCATATCTTAGAACCAGGAACCGTCATTCATATCTTAGAACCAGGAACTGACATTAATATCTTAGTAACTGGAACTGATGTTCACATCCTAGTACCAGGAATGATATTAAGATCTTAGTACCAGGAACTGACATTCATATCTTAGTACCAGGAACTGACATTCATATCTTAGTACCAGGAACTGACATTCATATCTTAGTACCAGGAACCGTCATTGATATCTTAGAACCAGGAACTGACATTAATATCTTAGTACCTGGAACTGATGTTCACATCCTAGTACCAGGAATGATATTAAGATCTTAGTACCAGGAACCGACATTCATATCTTAGTACCAGGAACTGACATTCATATCTTAGTACAAGGAACTGACATTCATATCTTAGTACCAGGAACCGTCATTGATATCTTAGAACCAGGAACTGACATTCATATCTTAGAACCAGGAACTGACATTCATATCTTAGAACCAAGAACCGTCATTCATATCTTAGTACCAGGAACTAGCATTCACATCTTAGAAACCAGGAACTGACATTCATACCTTAGTACCAGGAACTGACATTCATATCTTAGAACCAGGAACTGGCATTCATATCTTAGAAACCAGGAACTGACATTCATATCTTAGTATCAGGAACTGACATTCATATCTTAGTACCAGGAACCGTCATTCATATCTTAGTACCAGGAACTGACATTCATCTTTTAGAAACCAGGAACTGACATTCATATCTTAGTACCAGGAAGTGACATTCATATCTTAGTACCAGGAACTGATATTCATATCTTAGTACCAGGAACCGTCATTGATATCTTAGAACCAGGAACTGACATTCATATCTTAGAACCAGGAACTGACATTCATATCTTAGTACCAGGAACTGACATTCATCTCTTAGAAACCAGGACCTGCTGCTCACCTCCCACCGGGTGCCGATGATCATCTATTCTTCAGTTTATGACTTTCTTGTATGTTCCAATGTGATTTTTTTTAGGAGACGTACACCACCTAACAGTTCCTTCGAGTTAAAATGTAACCTTAAAAATGACATTTCATTCAGTTAGGCATAACTCATTGGGGTCTCGGTCCGACTGTGACATGTTCTCTCTCGTTGGGAAGCCCTATGGATAGCTCTCAAAAGAATCCGTCCAATGAATGCGGCGGTCTTTTGCAGCGTCGTTTCCCGTTTCCTTCTTCTAGCAGGTAGGTCAAATCTACAGCTAAAAAAAGTAATGAACAGTATGAACATTTTAGACAACTATACAACTCAAATTCCTTTTGAATTATCACAAAGATAAAAAGAGAGAAATAGATAAAAAAGAATGGCAATTAAAATATCCCTGATTGAAGGCTTGTCAAAACAGACTTCTTTATAAATATAGCTTTTGTGCGGCCGTCTTTTTTTCCTTTTCCCCAATTTTAAATGAATCGCATTTTTATATGGTCACCCTTAACTGCATACAGTTAGACATATCACAAGATCAAAGAGGAATGAGAGGGGACCAGTTTCTCTTTGACTTGATGCCCCTTTTGCAGGCTACCATACACGAGCGTGCACATAGAGTAGATCAGCAACAGGCCTAATTAAAAATATGCCAGATTCTATCAAATTTTAATGGACCAATTCCAGGGGTTATGAGCAAGCAAGGCATGCTCAAAACTCTTGGAACATGGTTGTAGGCATCTTACCTTACTAAGGAAACAAAACTAAAATCAACCCATATATTTAATCCCATTTATGATCTAAGCGTTGCTTTCTTACGTTGTTTGCCAGGCATCTTGCCCAGTAGATTGAGTAGCAGACCATTAAGTCGCTCCTTCTGCTGACAAATCCTCTCGGCCTTCTGTTGTTCTTGCTGTCTCCTCAAGGCTAACGACTGCTCCTTCTCATGTTTTTTGAGACGTTTCTTTTGCTTCTTTTTCTCCATCAAACTGTGTAGCAATCAAATCAAATATCAACCAATCAATGGTCGGGTTGGCGACGTGGTATATCTTTCCTCGCCGTCCACCTCTAGGACACCAGTTCGAATCACAGTTCAAATCACGACGGGGGCACTAAATAGCATCAGGGTAAATAGATTGATAGTTCGCTCTTTACCTGTTTACCATGTTGTGAATTTACAGTAGCGCAATTGGTATGTGTTGGAGAAAACACTTGATGTTGGGTCAGGTTGGCGTAGTGGTATCTTGCCATTCCTTCCACCTCTAGAACCCTGGTTCAAAGCCCACCAGTACACTTTGTGGGTTGGGTTCTTTAGTCCCTACCTGACTGTATGGGTTTTCCCTGGGGAATAATTCTCTGGGGTTTTCCTCCCACATATAAAAAAAGGAACCTTCCTTCCTTCCTTATCTTCTCTCCATTGGATTCTTGGTTACAGTGGTTAAGTTTGCCTTTCTGAGAGTACTTGGCTTCACAACCAGAATAAATTAAATGAAATCAACCTCATTCTCGACTTCTATCTTTAAAATTCAACCGCAAAAAAAAGAGGTAATTAACTTTTCGACTCTAGCAGAGTCTTTCTCAAAAGGCTGAAATCCAGGCATAAAATTTGTGAAAAGAAGGATATAGTAATTCAATAATAAGCTTTACTTATAATTATTATTATTATCATTGTTTTTATTATAGCTAGACATACCTAATCTTCTTTGCGTTGGTAGACAGTGGATTGCCGAGTTGTCTGGCTGCATACATTTCTGGAGTCATGTCCTCAATGTTAACGTCATCTTCCTCTCTCTCGACTGACTTGTCTTTGTTACATCTACAATAATCAAACAATTTCCACTCAATTAATACAATGATTTGGGGGTTGACATAAAAAAACACAATTGACTAGAGCGGGATTTGAACAAAACGACCTCCGAATAATTGTGCCAATGTTGCCCTAATTAGCCCTATGTTGGTCGTCTCCGTATTCTGTCAATTTGCTTGTTTGGGTGCAAATCGAGAGCTTCACAACCGTTCACTGTTTATTTACAATATATACACAGCATTCTTAGGGTCTCATATCCATAGATTTGATATAACTCACCTTCCCCCGTATCCTCGTTTAAAATGCTCCGGTACCAGATGAGGCTGAAAAATACACATCCAGAACAAGTGTGTTATTCTAAAAATGTATTTTCTTTTTTTTTCTTTATGGATTTAGCAGCTCTGCCATTGATGTCATATTTGATTGGAATAAACATTGATGTCATATTTGATTGGAATAAATTAATAAGTGGCAGGAAAGCACAGTAGACCTTTATCAGGCTGTCACCATCTTGGTCATGTTCCCTGTTTCCAATAACAGTAATGAATACTAACATTCATTGCGCATGGCACCAGACTATTATTTCGTCCAGCCTCAGTTTGGTTACGATGAGTTTGAATGGAGTAAAATCAAGATGACCACACTGTGTCAAAGGTCTATAGGGCAATATGTGGGAAGAGACTGATGTCTAACTCCCTGCCTTTTTTTTTATAGGTATCAGCATAATATGGGTTAATATTAACACGTAACAGATAACAGTTAAAGGTAACTCACTGAGTAGTCTCTCTTAGGCACCAACTTCTTATCGAATTTATCAAAGGCGTAAGTCTTGGTAGAGATGGGGTGTTTGTGTCTGCTGATGGGATTGAAGAGATGAGCTGTCTTATCTAATCGGAACTCACACACGTAGACGTCTATCTCCTCAACACCCTTCGGCCTCCCTGCAATACAATTAATTCAAATTTGTTCATGACAGATTTCATTGATGTCCTGTTTTTACCATAGATCTTGACGGTCCCCGTTTTTGCACTTCTAAAGCTAGACTTGACTCAAGTCCCAATCCAGTGAGAGTCCTTTTTATTCATTCCCATCAAACCTGTCAGAACTACAATAGCTACAATTGCTACATTTTGACGGCGGATATATAGAGACCTCTCGCATGAGAACAAGACTTTAATCAAGTCTATACAGACTTGAATCAAGTCTATACTGAAACCAGACAGAGCAGCTGTACAGTTTAAAATAGCCTCATGATAGTTTTATCGACCTTAAAAGTTTTCAGTTGCCTTAGAAAACGCAGGCAATTTGCAATGGTCAGAGTCAATTGTCAGACACTCAGAATTGCCGGCTACAGGAATGACTATGACTGTTTCCAAGGACATTTTATACTTGACACATGGGGCCCAATTTCATAGAGCTGCTAAGCACAGAAATTTGCTTAGCCTGAAATTTTTTGCCTTGATAAAAACAAGAGTTCCAACCAAATTTCCACGTGATTTTCAGGATAAGCAAACAACAGCTGAATACATGTAACAAGCAATATGCAACAACAGGAAATTTGGTTGGTAAGCCTATTTTTATCAAGAAAGACATTTCACGCTAAGCAAATTTTTGTGATAAGCAGCTCTATGAAATTGGGCCATGATGGCGCGGCGTTCAAGCCATAGCCTACTCGTACAATCTTTGAAATTACGAATAAAGGTTATTCACCTTTACAAAAAGTATAAAAATCCATGACGCAGCAGACCCCACAGATGACGTCCAGCTTGATGATTTCATACAGTGGAACCCTGAACAGCTCATTCTTAAAGAACTTTCTGGATGGAGTGTGATGAGTCTCGTACGGCCGTAAGAAATGGTGTCCGAAAGCAAACTTCTCGCCACTGAGGAATGAAAGCAAAACATTGAATGCAATTATTATTACTAGTATTATTATTATGTCGCCAGCATCTAAAACTGAAATTTCCTTCCTTGTCTTCTCTCAATTGGGTTCTTGGATAGTACAGTGATTAAGTTCGCTTTTCTGAGAGTTCTTGACTTCACAACCAGAAGTAATAAATGAAATGAAATCAACCGTGTTAACTACAGGGCCATCCAAGTGTCTTTTGAACACGTATCATACACGAGGGCCCAATTTTATAGAGCTGCTTAAGCACAAAAAGTAGCTAAGCACAAAATAATTTTGCTTACCAGAATACGGTTTCCAGCCAAATACCATATCACATTAACCATCTTTGACTGGTATCCTGTGACCGGTATCCTGCTTATATTTGCTTCGCAAAAAAAAGTTTTCTGCTGGAATTAATACATTAAATGAAATCCATGAAATACTTGTGTCATATTTCACAATGCATCTACTGATAGTTTTGATAAATAGAAATATGATAAGATAAAAAAAAAGTGAATAAATTAAGCTTACTCTGGGTTCTTCCACAGCTTCTCTACTCTGAAGATATTGAGTTCATCTCTGTTGATATTGGACATGATCTCTGTAGAGGATTGGATAGGGGAGCCGTCTGGTGTCCGTCGTTGATTCTCATTGGCAAGATACACACAACAGCCTGGTGTACACAAGAGACAGGACGAATATATGAACATTAAAAGGCAGGCACACGTTTGGTAATCACTCTTGAACTTAAAGGAACACGTTGCCTTGGATCGGACGAGTTGGTCTTTGAAAAGCGTTTATAACCGTTTGTTATAAAATGCATATGATTAGAAAGATATTTTAAAAGTAGAATATAATGATCCGCACAAGTATCACTCGAAATTGCGTGGTTTTCCTTTTACCTCGTCGACTAACACGGTCGGCCATTTGACTCCCATAAATGGCCGACCGTGTTAGTTTGCAAAGTACAAGGAAAACCGCGCAATTTCGAGGCAAATTTGTGTGGATCATTGTATTCTACTTTTAAAATATCTTTCTAACCATATGCATTTTATAACAAGCGGTTACATACGCTTTTCATAGACCAACATGACCAATCCAAGGCAACGTGTTCCTTTAATGGCAATAAAACTTTTTGGTTAGAAGCCTACAGCAGCTTTCAGTAGTTCAAAGCATTTTGAGAAACATTTCACTTCAAGTAATGTGGTTATGTAAAACGATATAAGTTTTCATGAGCCACAGTTTGAATCTGTATTCCTAGACGAAGTAGGGATTATTCTGCGATGCCACAGAAGCTTCGGACTTCAGGTGATATCTCAAAAACGCAAATTGAAATAAAATTTTCAGATAACAATTTTATTGCAAACTTCTACATTTAATAGGATTAAAACATTTGACCGGTTCAAAAAATAATAATCATAGAGCGCACATGTCCGTCAGTCAGTGACACTCCTGGCGCTGTAAAAAGCCAAAGGTATACTTTCCCTTTAAAGGTACACGTTTTTTTTTGTAGGGTAATGACCCCCAAACAGAATATGTGTAATTTTGATCAGAAAGCCTAGTTGTTATAAAGATTACCGTCAGCCATTTTGATATATGGTGGACGCAATAGTCTGACACTATTAGGTTTGGTAGAATCTGTCCAGGGTATAAACCCAAACAAAACAGTGCACTCCTTAAAACTAACTTATCTTACCTTGTCTAACAGTAAGATGTTCATCTCTTTCAAGACATAAGAAGTACGTTTGATCCGGTTGAGCAAACTTTGGTTGTGGGACCATGGGGACTTCCTGTGCATAGCAAAGAGACCACAGATGATGTGGAAATTGATTATAAGATTGAGGTTAGTGTATTACAATGTACATACCTGCCAACATTGAAGAGTCCGAAATTGGAACACCTTAAAGTCTTTTTCACACTGTATCGGTAAACAGTATTGTCCAAAGGCCCACACTTCGTGTATCACAACTTATATATAAAATAACAAACCTGTGAAAATTTAGGCTCAATCGGTCATCGGAGTTAGGAGAAAATAACAGCAAAACCCACCCTTGTTTCCGCCCGTTTCGCCGTGTCATGACATGTTTTAAAAAAAATATCTGTTATTCTCGATATAGAGAATTGATTTAATGTGTTCTCGAAAAGTAAAGCATTTCATGGGATAATATTTTAAGGGAAGTCTTTCACCATAACCTTCTGTAAACCCTGTAAGTTATTTGTAAATCTGTGAACTTTTAATTTTTGTTCTGTTCAGAAAGTGTCCAATGGCTTTAAACCTGTGGAGTACAGTCCTGGGACTTATTTTACACCCATGGTTACCCCATCACACTTTCCCACTGTGCCCCTACTCCACTGGGTTCCGGCTGCATGTTTCAAGAATACCCCTGGGTTTTACCGCTCACACCTACTCCAAAGCAGGGGTGGCTATTCCCAGGGTAATGCTTATTTGCCGGGGTAGATCAGGGGTAAAGCAATCATAGTGTGAAAAGGCCGTTATCGCCCGGGGTTGAGTAGTGTGAAAAGGGCTTCATGTTACCAGGCATTCTTCGCTTACACAGCTATTACACAAATTTGGTGCTTGGACAGTAACTGAAGAATGGTGATCATAAGCAAAGAAATCAGCGGTAAGCAGAGCCATGAAATTGTGCCCTGAACCTGAACAGTTTGTAGGTTCATTATTAGTGTTGTATACTATATACACGGTAACAGAATCTACTGGCATTTTACCTTTGGCACTGGTCTTATTTCACACAGCTCACACTTGTAGTTCTCAGTTGGTTCTTTCATGCCAATGCAGTCACAATGTTGCCACACCTGCAGAAACAACGTCAAATCAATCAATTATTGTTCTTATCACAAAAATCAAACAAATACACTATGGCAATCCATAGGTGTTAGATGTTCAATAGACCGATCCATTAGGCTCTGCCCACTGCGCACTGTGAGCAAGAACACAAGAGCCTCTCTAATGCCTTTCTGCACAACTCTGCCGCGTGCGCCAAGCAGATGCGCACGCATGTCGGACCTTATTTTGTCGGACTTTTGGCTGCGCAATGGGTTGTGATTGGTCAACACGCAATAGGGCGGAGCTTAATGGACCGGTCTATTGCAAATTGAAGGAATTGCATATCAGTAACCTTATTTTATTTACCATAATTGGAAAGATCCCATCCTTCTCTTTTCAATGATGGAAAGCTTTGGTATGGAGGGTGAACAAGGACAAAATACTGCTTTATTACAAATGACCTTTGTGTTCAGGCTCAAGTGTTTTTTTGTTGGTATGCTTGGTGGGCTACAGTCACCAATGGTAAGGAAGAGGGGCTATGAGTGCAGTGGACTAAAGTCGCCTATGGTAAGAATATAGAAGTCTTATATAACGCACGTATCTACCGAACAAGGTACTCAAGGCGCTGAGTATACACAAACTTTCAGAAAGATAGACTATTGCAGCGATGAATTTTGAGACCCAATTAGTTAGTACCTTATAATGGTTTACAAGGTGCTACGGCGCATACAGCAGCCACAGCCAGGAACACCGGGGCGAACCCCTTCTCTTTTCAACAAAGGCTGTGGGTTCTTTTACATGCGTTACACTACACATGGGTCCAACGGCTTTACGTTCCATCCGAAGGACGAAGTGTCTAGCTTAAGGACACAAGTGTCATGGCTTGGAATTCGAACCCACACTCTGCTGATCGGAAACACCAGAGTTTGAATTTGGTGATCTTAACCGCTCGGCCACGACACTTCCACAAAAGGGTGAAGCTATACCTACCATGCATTGTTCACACTGAATCATGAGTCCCTCATCGTTGAAGAGTCCACACAGACATCGAATCACCTCCTCCTCTTCCTCTTCCTTTAATAATTTACTATCTGCAATCAAATCAGTTTATCACAACCAGTCAACATAAAGAAAGACAGTTCTCTGAGAACAAACTCTACCTGGCAAGTAGATACACACATGGTGTTACCGCAAACCAAATATATATTGATACCTCACCATGCAATGCCTCAAATCCTTTATACAGTCAACATCAATTCGGTTCGATAAACATTTATTTCGGTGTTGCCCTCACATTGGTGTTTCATAAATAGAATCAGTGACAGTTATAAACCGTAGCAACAGTAGCCTAAATCATTAAGAAGTAAGAAGGGCAAAACTGAGGATTGGGTAAAGCCTTGTGGGTGGGTCAAAAGAGAAAAAAATGAAAATGGTGGGAGGAAAACTCAAACTGGGGGAAACCAGCACCATTTGGACAGAATATATATACATATATATATATCAACAAATGAAAAAGAAGAGAAAATACCCAGCTGGCCAGGATTTCATTCCTCATTAAACTACAAAGTAAAGGTTGCTTGTTTAAGCCAGGAAAAGGCAAGAAATGGACTAGTTGGGGGGGGGGGGACGACTCATTACAACCCAAATATCGCTGGGACAACTTTACCTTCTTTATTATCCTTGTAGATCTGCGGTTGGCCGAGAATGTCTTCAAAGAACTTGGCGTTGTCCGTCTTAGCCTTGGTGTAGGCCTTACGCAGGTCTGTTGCATCCCGACCCAGTTCAGACTTCTTACCATGGTATTTCTGTCAAAATAAAAATTTAAAAAATTAAAAAAACAATTATCAAAAGTCTCTAAAAGTCTCTAATGACGAACATGCTAGATGGGATTTGAAGCATTGCATTAAAGGAACACGTTGCCTTGGAGCGGTCGAGTTGGTCTTTGAAAAAGCGTAACCGTTTGTTATAAAATGCATATGATTAAAAAGATATTTTAAAAGAAGAATATAATGATCCACACAAGTATCACTCGAAATTGCGTGGTTTTCCTTTTACCTCGTCGACCACTTATGGGAGTCAAAATTTTGACTCCCATAAATGGCCGACCGTGTTAGTTCGCAAAGTAAAAGGAAAACCAACCAATTTCGAGGCAAATGTGTGTGGATCATTGTATTCTACTTTTAAAACATCTTTCTAACCATATGCATTTTATAACAAACGGTTACAAACGCTTTTCAAAGACCAACTCGACCGATCCAAGGCAACGTGTTCCTTTAAGAAGTATCAAAGTATATTTGGCTTGCGATACCACCATGTGCTTGCTGGGTTCAAGGGGAGGGCTACACTTAATTGTCACCATGGGCATGTTGCCACCTACTCCTGAGGCTGAAACAGGGTTAACCCCTTCACAGTCTGTAAGGGTGTAGGCTTGGGTATCATCCACTAGGAGCCACCTACTCCTGGGGCTGAAACAGGGTTACCCCCTTCACAGTCCCTAAGGATGTAGGCAATGGTATCATCCACTAGGAGCCACCTACTCCTGGGGCTGAAACAGGGTTACCCCCTTCACAGTCCATAAGGATGTAGGCAATGGTATCATCCACTAGGAGCCACCTACTCCTGGGGCTGAAACAGGGTTACCCCCTTCATAGTCCCTAAGGATGTAGGCAATGGTATCATCCACTAGGAGCCACCTACTCCTGGGGCTGAAACAGGGTTACCCCCTTCACAGTCCCTAAGGATGTAGGCAATGGTATCATCCACTAGGAGCCACCTACTCCTGGGGCTGAAACAGGGTTACCCCCTTCACAGTCCCTAAGGATGTAGGCAATGGTATCATCCACTAGGAGCCACCTACTCCTGGGGCTGAAACAGGGTTAACCCCTTCACAGTCTCTAAGGATGTAGGCTTGGGTATCATCCACTAGGAGCCACCTACTCCTGGGGCTGAAACAGGGTTACCCCCTTCACAGTCTGTAAGGGTGTAGGCTTGGGTATCATCCACTAGGAATCACCTACAACTATTTTATTCCAGGGGCTGTTGCCAGCTACTCCTAGGGCTGAAACAGGGTTACCCCATTTACAGTCCATATGGATGTAGGCTTGGGTATCATCCATCAGAAGCCTGGCTGGTACAGCAGAATGAACTACCTTACAAATGAATTAAGCTGTATAAAAACCAGTCGGTTCATATAAAAATTCTCTGCAACTTGAGAAAAAAATATGTGAATCTACAGAAAACCCGTCTTACCTCTGCATTCCTAAAGACGCGGATGAAGTGTTCGTCGAATCGTTCCACCGTCTTGTAATAACCAGTCATGATGTGCCTCTCAATGGTGCTTAAATCAATGGGATCAGAAATCCTCTGGTAGTAGTCTTGATTTCTGTTGGAATCAAAACAAATTCAAATCAAATCAAATCAATCCAATCATATTGACTATTGATAAAGGAAGAATCTCTGGGGCCTTTTTTCATGAAACCTGTAAGCATAAAAGCGTGCTAAGCACAGAAACATCTTGCTGAACAGAAGAACCAGTTAACAGTATATTATTTTGACGATATAAGTGTGTCAGTTGAAAGGCATTTGAACTTTGGCCAACTTGTTTAAGTTTAACTGTTGAAATAACCAACCAGAAAATTAATAAATGGTGATCAACAAGAACCAGCATCTTAGATGTTCCAAATCAGGAGGTTTACAAACTCCCTTTGGTGACTGCTTTACTATTTTCAAGAACATCTGAAGGCTCAAGGAAACTTTCAGAAAATTCTAAAATCAGTTAATATACCAAGCAATCACCTGGACCCAATTTCATAGAGCTGCTAAGCACAAAAATTTGCTTAGCATGAAATTTCTTCCTTGAAAAAACCCGGATTTCCAACCAAATTTCCACATGATTTTCAGGATAAGCAAACAACAGCTGAATACCAGTAACAAGAAATATGCAACAAATGGAAATTTTGTTGGTAATCCTGTTTTTATCAAGGAAGAAATTTCATTGTAAGCAAATTTTTGTGCTTAGCAGCTCTATGAAATTGGGCCCAGCTTGCATACATTATCAGGCCTTGAACTTTGCTCTTTAAGGGGCACAGGAATTTCCCTCTGGTATGGGGCAATTCTATGAGAAGAATGTAAATTTGTATTGGAACTTAGCAAAGGGTAACAAAGCAAAAGCACAGGGCACTACAACAATTGCTGTGTGTTAATTCAAGGCTTGCATTATCATGATAAATTGGCTCAGATGAATCCCATAGTCTCACCTCTTCTTTGACGGCCTGTTCATAAACGGTATCGCCAAGCTCTGTCCATTTGAGTCCCGATACGTACACACCACGGTATATATATCCTTAAACACCTGGGCGAGGCGGGCGGCCTTCGTCACCTCAACGTTGACCTCGGCTGCGGCAAGACGGCGGGTTTTGACTGAGCGGGATGTCTTGAGTGCAGTGAATTGGGCCATGAATACATCTGCAAGATAAAAATGTTGGTCGAGATTGAAAATGATGGACTGCTCGTAAGATCATTAAAATATCTCACCATTTTGTGGGTTAAAATTGCAGTGTGAACACACCATCTGTATTACAAATCAATCCGTGCTAGAGTTTGAACAACGCAAGCCCATTTCATACTCACTGCGAATGCGAAGCAAATTTGTACTAAAATTTTGACGGCACAGGACTGTAAGCACAATTCGCATAATTGGTTGCGAATTTGTGACGTTAAAATTTGTATCACACTCACAGGAAGTATGAACCGGGCTTCATTCGCACTTTGTACAATTAAGCACCACCCCTTCCCCCCTAAAGCAGACAGTGTAAGACTTAAATAGTATCCAAAATCTGTACGAAGGCTGTCAATATTGAACACTTGAGACATTACAACTCAATCATGCCTAGAACTCAGTCACACGGTTGTGGGTTTGAATCCTTCAAGTGTCTGAACTGGTGGCTAGGACTAGGGCTACATGTATGGCTATATCACCATTTTAGAATTGAAGCATAGGATGCCCATAGCAACAGCCGCAGCCATAGCCCCCAATTCAAACAGTTTGGTTACATTGATTTGAATGGAAGCCAACCCAAGATGGCCGCATGATCGTTACCTTTTCCATTGTCATTCTGACTGTTGGTCTTGATAGTGAGGTTCCCTTCCTTTGCCTTCAACTGAGTCTCTCGTACACGCTTGATCTTCTCGATGTTCCGCAGAAGGAATAAGCGTCTATCTGCGATGAGATTCATCTCTCTGACTGACATTGGTCGAGGTAAACGTCGAGCCTTTAAGGCACTATGATCTTCAGCTACACCTTCCTGTTAATCAACATAAATCACAACATACCATAAATTGTATCTGTAAACTAACAAACTTAAGACAATCCTTGAGCTCACTTTGTATCTTGACAAGTCCGCTGGGGCTAGTCCAGCTGTATGTGTGTGTAAATCCTGCCAAAACTCTCACATACCCCCGAGTAAAAATACTCAAACATTGAGAAACTTAGTAGAAATCGAAACCTTGCATGGTGGGTGTATAATCAGGAGAGGTTTGCGCTAGCATTGTGTGTAATTCTCAATTGAAGAGTGTTGGTTCTGAGAATTTAACCAGTTCTTTTCAGAGCTAACACTATTCAAAAGAGAATAACACATGGTGCTACTGCAAACCTCACCCGATTGGGAAACTGCTTACAAACCAAATGATCTAATGGAACAAACGACCCCATGTTTCGACCCAAGTAGAGTCTTTCTCAAAGGAAGAGAAAGATATGAGCTAGGGTAGAAATGTGAGGTCGGTGAAATTGTTGTGTTTTGCATCAATATTTTTGTTGGCTTTGATAACATAAATAAAATAAAATAAAATATCCTGTACCACACTGGACATTAAAGAGTTTTAGTTTTTGACGACGGATGCTTCTGTGACGGTAATGATGACATTTTGCGTCATCTGCGCATCCGTCGGCTTTGAGGACGGTCGTCCCTCAATTTCTACCACAGTATCTTCGTTGTGCTGAAAACTACAACATTGGCTGAAAAACCATCGCAGAACCATTCGTCATCGAAAACAGAAACTCCCAAATAACTTCCACTGGCGCAACCAAGATTATTGTGATGATGACGTCAATGGGTCAATAGCACTGATCCAACGACTTGATCTGGACTAATCAACTCATTTGTGCTAACCATTCAGTTAAACTGCTACTATCTTAATCCGCTTACCCTTTTCTTGAGGTTGTTCTTGGATTTCCTTTTCTCTTTCACTGGTCGTCCCAACTTCTTCCCCGTCTTCTTATTATTCACTGGGTCTTTCTTGACAATTCCGTTTGGTTTCTGGGTCTTGCCTCCTATTGTGCCTCTACAGTTACTGCTGCCACACATGCACTCTTGCTGCAATTCAAAAACGTCACAACTTTAAAGGGAGGGTCAAAAATTGTCTTTTTTGTCAATGTAATGTTTTCTTAGGGGTCTTTCAGAAAAGCAATTGTGTATAATAATAAATAAAAAAATAAATAACAAAATTAAAAAAAATGTTTAAAACAAATATAAATACAAACATTAACAAACAAAAGAAGAAGCTAACCCAGCTGGTCAAACCAATTTCAGGGGAAAAAATTATTTATTTTTTTAGTTTTAATATTGACTTTTTTTAAAGGCATTATATAACAAAGGAAGATTTGATAAAACTCAAATATGAAAGTTTCAGCTGAAAGTTATAGTGTCTACTTGCTGAGAAAACAACAACAAACTGTTGAGTCCATCCAAGTTTAGCAAGGTGACAGCAGGTACAAACTGCATCTCTGGCCACAGCATTCATGGATGGACACTGACCCTCAGAAATCAGAGTAACAATTTATGCATGAATTGTTGCTCACTGTTGACAGAAAAGTCGGAGAGTGGAATCCAGATCTAAGAAGGTACCTTCAAATAATGGCATTTTCCACCTTTTGGTTACGCCTGGAGATCTACATGTAGTTACACCCAGAGAGGCTTTTGGGAAAAGTATCCTCAGCACTAGATCAAAGAGCATAACTTGTTTGTTTGGAGAAAAATACAACCTTTGTTTTGTTCACCAAGCAGACTTTAAAAAGCAACCAAAGGGCATGACTTATATATTTGAAGAAATATACAGCCTTACTGGTTTTCCAAGCAGACTTTAAAAAGTCAAAATTTGAAATTTCCCAACGCTGGTTTCTTACCTGTGTTTCCAGGTTGAAAGCGTGGAAGTTATAATCATATGTCAGCTCATCACCAACGTTCACATCCTTCATCGCAAACAGGGCAATCCGATACATCCCGTTGACAGACCACTTCTGCATCTCACAGTTTGGCTCGCAGCTGTGATTGACGAAGCGTCCCTCGTTGCCGTACCGGTACCCGTCGATGACGGTGCCCGAGTCCAGGTTGAGGTAGTAGTGATGCTTCTGGTATTGGTAGTCGCTGAGGGCTCGCTTCCAGAGTTCTTTGACGCTGATGACCTCGCCGACGTACTCCAGGATGAACTCTCCAGCTTTGATGGGAGTCTGGGTGCAGATTCCCCATCCACGATCCTTGGTCTGAATGAGAGATACCAACAAAATGAATATTTATTATAATTATTGTTATTATTATTAATTTGGCCCCCCAAAAAAAATTTTTTTTTTTCTTTTTTTACAAAGGAGCAAATACAAGAAGAATGAATGTTTCGGTTAAATTGGCCATTGGTTAATCACTGGCCAGAAATTGGTTACAGCTATGAAAACGCAACCCTGATCAAAGATATTGCAAAAATAGGGAGAATGCCAACATTAGGGCTAGATAGCTAGATAATCTGCGTTTCATAAGTGCATGTCCTGCTCTAGTCAATTTTTCTTTGCTCAACCCATACTTGAAGCTGCCTCTAGCTACCAGGCAAATTCGGTGGTCTAGATAGCTAGATAATCTGCGTTTCACAAGTGCATGTCCTGCTCTAGTAAATTTTTCTTTGCTCAACCCATACTTGAAGCTGCCTCTAGCTACCAGGCAAATTCGGTGGTCTAGACAGCTAGATAATCTGCGTTTCACAAGTGCATGTCCTGCTCTAGTCAATTTTTCTTTGCTCAACCCATACTTGAAGCTGCCTCTAGCTACCAGGCAAATTCGGTGGTCTAGATAGCTAGATAATCTGCGTTTCACAAGTGCATGTCCTGCTCTAGTCAATGTTACTTTGCTCAACCCATACTTGAAGCTGCCTCTAGCTACCAGGCAAATTCGGTGGTCTAGATAGCTAGATAATCTGCGTTTCACAAGTGCATGTCCTGCTCTAGTCAATGTTTCTTTGCTCAAATCATACTTGAAGCTGCCTCTAGCTACCAGGGACATTCGGTGGTCTAGATAGCTAGATAATCTGCGTTTCACAAGTGCATGTCCTGCTCTAGTCAATGTTTCTTTGCTCAACCCATACTTGAAGCTGCCTCTAGCTACCAGGCAAATTCGGTGGTCTAGATAGCTAGATAATCTGCGTTTCACAAGTGCATGTCCTGCTCTAGTCAATGTTTCTTTGCTCAACCCATACTTGAAGCTGCCTCTAGCTACCAGGCAAATTCGGTGGTCTAGATAGCTAGATAATCTGCGTTTCACAAGTGCATGTCCTGTTCTAGTCAATTTTTCTTTGCTCAACCCATACTTGAAGCTGCCTCTAGCTACCAGGCAAATTCGGTGGTCTAGATAGCTAGATAATCTGCATTTCACAAGTGCATGTCCTGCTCTAGTCAATGTTTCTTTGCTCAACCCATACTTGAAGCTGCCTCTAGCTACCAGGCAAATTCGGTGGTCTAACTAGTAAGACATCTGCTCTAGATTGGCAAAGATTGTGGATTCAAATCCCACCCGCATACAGTGCTAACATACATCGATGTTAGGGAAATCCAAATAATATTCTTTATCCCTGATGCAAACTTAACATCTATTATTGAACACAAACTTCTTACACTTTAAGCAGAATTTGAAAACTTAGCATGGTGGAAATACGATATAGCAAAGGTTTGCGGTAACACCATGTAATGATAATCTCTAAACATGCTAAATGAGTTGGGGTGGTTCCGAAAAGAACCTTTGGTTTCAACTCGACGTTTCTAACTTCAACTTACATTAAAGCGCTGCAGTCCAGGGGTCCATTCATGTCTCTGTATCCTCTGATTGGAGCAAACTTCTTCACATGGGCAGGTACTGGGCGAACATTCACCAAGAACCATTCTAGACATAAAAACAATCAAGTAAACTATAAACAAAGTGATCATTTAACATCTCTTATATCGTTGCGGTACCCGCTGCCAAAACATAGGATTTGAACTGCCTCTAGCTACCGGGCAACCTCAGTAGTCTAGTTGGTAAGACACTGCTCTAGAATGGCAAGGGTCGTGGGTTCGAATCCCACCCAAGTAACATGCCAGTGATATTTTTTCCACAGGACTCGGGAAAGTACTGAGTATACAGTGCTAACACACATCGGTGTTTGAGTAAACAACCAAAATTAATAAAATGATCATTGTTTACATGTTCAGAATGAAGAAAGCTTCCCTTAAAATATTACTTGCTGAAGTGCTGTAGTTTTTGAGAAATGAATAAAACAACTTCACAAAAATAATGCAGCTGAAACTTCTACAGGTAAATTATGTTAAACACATCTTCATTCACAGTGAGTAGGGATTCATGTCATGGTCGAAAACTTGATCTACAAAAGGTATCAAAACACTTGAACAGTCGTTCCCCTGGTCAACCCTCACGGAGGCAACAGAGGCGATTGCCTCCGTTGCCCCTTGTCATTGCCTTGGTGCCCTTGAAATGCTCCAGTAGAAATTTACAATTTCCTCATAGGGTGCCCTTTGCCAAAGAGAAAATGCCTTGGTGCCCTTGCCCTTTCAAAAACGAAGCATACAGAGCCCTGCTTACCTATTGAGGCAGTCTTCTCCACATCCTTTCACATCAGGCTCCCTTGGCTTCTTGCAGTTACAGATATTTTGAGTATTTGACAGTGGCTTCACGTCGTAGTAGATATCTAAAATACAAGAAGAAAAAAATAAATAAAAGTAAATATTTGTCACCTCCAGCGATTTGGCTTTAAAATATGAAGCATTTTAAAGCGTTCTTTATGAAATGAATACGGTTGGAAAGATGTCTTAAAAGTAGACTGTGTTAGTTCACGAAGTAAAAGGAAAACCCAAACTTTTGAGACATGTTTGTGTGGATAATTATATTCTTCTTTTAAAACATCTTTCCAATTATATTCATCTGATAACAAATGCTTTCAATCGCTTTTTATAGTGATCCCTCTGATGACGCTTCCCAGGTTGTAATTTCATAAAGCCCTACGCATAAAACTTGCTAGGCATAGACAAATCTTGCTTAACAGAAACTGGTTACCAGCCAGGATTCCATAAATGTTTACATTGTTGCAACCGGTGCCCCACTTCAGCTTGCCCCACTTTGTTTTGCTTTGCTTAGCAAAGAATATTTTCTGCTAACAGCTTAATGAAATTGGGCCCTAGCCATAGCTACAGCCGAAGCCAGTCATTCGGTTGTGGCATATTTTCAAATTGCAATGTGTAAAAATTTAATATTTTGTTTTTTACATTAAAACATTTTAAAAAACCCGTTAGTCCCCATTTACTGCTGGTGGTTGGTACATGTATCAAATGAACCCCCAAAATCAATACAATTTGGGGCTTAAAAGTCAAGAGCTCAAATTGTTGTCACAGGTAATGCATCAATATTTGTTATTTAAAGAGTTTAAAGAGACACACATTACAGGTGTCGTATTACCGAGGCACTGCAGTGGCCTCGAAAAAAGAAAAAAAACAATCGCGCATAATGAAATGCCGTGATTGCTCATCTGCCCACTAATAAATCATGCAGGTACATGTATCCGACACACATTTGGGACTCGGTCGAGAGAAAGAAAAAAACCAAAACACATTATGTTAGGGAAGCAATTTACCTCGGCTGTTGTATCAAGATGCAATCTGATATAAACGTGTTAGGAACTATGAGGTGTATTATTGCCATGGGTTAATGACTCATTGCATGAGTCAGTGTACATTCAAAACGGCAGCAACACCAAGGGCCAAGCTTCTCAATAATGCACTATTTATACACCCAGACCCTTTTGGACTACTCCAGTGTCGTCGTCAATTCGCTGGACTTTTTAAAGACAGTGGACACCATTGGTAATTGTCAAAGACTAGCTTTTACAGTTTGGTGTACCTCAACATATGCATAAAATAACTAACCTGTGAAAATTTGAGCTCAGTCGGTCATCGAAGTTGCGAGATAATAATGAAAGAAAAAACACCCTTGTCACACGAAGTTGTGTGCGTTTAGAGACCTCAAGTTCTAAATCTGAGGTCTTGAAATCAAATTCGTGTAAAATTACTTCTTTCTCGAAAACTATGTGAGCCAGTTCTCACAATGTTTTATACTATCAACCTCTGCCCATTACTCATTACTAAGTAAGGTTTTATGCTAATAGTTATTTTGAGTAATTACCAATATTGTCCACTGCTTTTAACGCGGGGCCGTATTGTTCCCGTCTCCAGTTCAAACCAATGTGGAAAGTAAAAAAAAAACTTAAAAAAAACTGAGACGCAAATGGGAAAAATGAGTGTCGTCGTTCAATTCCCTGGACTTTTTAAGCATGGTAACCGGATTAAAAGCATTGAGTTATACAGCAACTGGTTCTCTGTGTTCTAATTACACTTCTGACTGTATGCGGTTTAGGGTGACCAAGTAATAATAAAATATCGAAACTACGGCTGCACTGCTTGTTTTTCACAACTGTGCACATATTACTGTCATTCTATCCATGCCTATGAACAAATCCTTTCCACATGAAAACAACCGCCGCTCCCCAGGGCTCAATGTCATGGAGCTTCCCAAGTACAAAAAGTAGCCGAGCACAATCAAAATTCATAGAAATTAAAACCCTCTGAGCAGAGATTGATCTTAACTGTGCATAAATCTAAATTGCTAAGCGAAGTGTTATGTCACCTTATAAATCTCATCTGAAATACATGTATTATTGAATCTTTGCTACCCTGTATCTATTCACACTTACCGCAATCTCAAAAACATACAAACTGACGTACATCTCTATCTCAGTGTTACTTTAGCTTTAGACCCTAGGTCTAACAGGCATGATATTTGGCCATTGGGAAAAATGTAGTTTTAAAATTGCAATCTCATATTTCAAATAATTGAAAGGGCGTCAAATGAAAAAATGTGTATAAAACAAATCAAAATCTACAAGTAAATATTTTTCTTAAAAACTGAGCGTTTCTTTCTGTCAAAAAATTACTTGAGAGACCGTCATTTGACCATTGAACTCCATTTAGCAGGAGCTCCAAACAATGCTATTATAATCAGTAATAGTAACAAACATACACGGTACATGAATTTTTACAAGAGACAATGGTTAAAACCTCAACTTACTGTTTTTAAGTTTCTTGAATTTGGAAGGATCCTGTCTATTGGACAGTTTATTGTGCGTATGGAGCCACCACAGATCATACGGTAACTGGAAGTCCACTTCTTCCACCCAGAACGTTGAACCTACCAAAAACAAATTCACATCATTACTATGTTAATCAACAGGCAAATGACTCAGGTGGGATTCAAACCCCTGACCTTGCTAGAGCAGATTACCCAGTGTCAACAACGAGAATATAACCCAGACTCTGATGATCAGAAACACACAGATATCGGGTCTGGGGCACCTGACTGCTTGTCCAGGACGCGTCATGTACGATCCCTAGTCATTTCTCTCATATGACAACCTCATTTCTCATTCAATGCTTAATCCCTCCACACATAAAAGCTCAGTGCTCTGTGAGTTCAGTGTTTGGTTTCGCAAATCCCATGCTGAGTGGTTGTCACATTACCATAACTGATTTGGACTGTAATATTTGCTTAGCAATTAAGATGGATCCATTGGGCAAACTCGACCTAAGATGAATCTTGACGTTTTGTGAACTTGGGACTCAGGAATATAGCCATCTTGAACCGTACATACAATGCATACTGAACAATGACAGTAATAACTAGGCACGATTGCATTTGTGCACAAATGCATAGCTGTTTCGTTGGACTGCTGTAATATTTGCTTAGCAATTAAGATGGATCCATTGGGCATACTTGACCTAAGATGAATCTTGACGTTTCATGAAGTTGAGTCTTAGGGATAGCCATCTTGATTCGTAATTAGAGTGCATACAATAACAGTAGTAATAATAATACTGAACCGGAAACATTCCCAAAGCACTGCGAAAATAGCCACAAATGTCAGGGTTGATGTACATTGTGCATGTATTATAGTAGGCAGTGCTTTAAGAAACAGCGAGGATCCTGCGAAAGACCCTTGAGATCTAAGGCTACAGGACTAACCCGACTCAAGGAGTTACCGGCACAAAGGAAAATGCAACCTTTTATTTGCATGCTGTGATAAAATGAAATAATATTGCACTATATGAGCATGCTCGGCTGTCCATATAATAAATACAAACAATGCAGAGAACAAGATACAAGTAACACTGAAGCCCGGTTCATTCTTCCTGCGAATGCGAAGCGAATTTGACGTAACTTTGACGTCACCACCCTCCCTTCGCAGCGATATTCGCAAGTGAGTTGAGCAAAGTTGAACTGCTGCGAATTCTTCGTTGCGAATTTGTGACGTCAACATTCGTATCGCATTCGCATTCGCAGGAAGTATGAACCGGGCTTTACTAGGCAGAATTAATTGTAAACAATTGGTTTTGGCTTTGAATTAGATACATCAAGTGAAGTTTGTGTCTAGTACAAAGAGGGAGATTATTCCAGGTTAGAAGCAGCGTACTGAAATGCCCGATCACCTAGGGTAGTCGTTAGTGTTCTTGAAGAGTAAGGCCGTGTCCGAAACGGTGACTTCGGCTACAGCTACGGCTAGATCGCGCGCGTCTGCCTATTCTTCAACACTGGTAGACGCGCTGATCTAGACGTAGCTGTAGCCGAAGTCGTCGTTTCGGACACGGCCTAAGTCAACATTGTATGGTTAAGAGCCTTCAGCAGCTTACGAAAGTATGAAACATTTTGAGAAACATTTTACTTCGAAGCAATGTAGTAATGTTAAAGGCAGTGGACACTATTGGTAATTACTCAAAATAATTATTAGCGTAAAACCTTTCTTGGTGATGAGTAATGGGGAGAGGTTGATAGTATAAAACATTGTGAGAAATGGCTCCCTCCGAAGTGCCATATTTTTTCGAGAAAGAAGTAATTTCACACGAATTTGATTTCGAGACCTCAAGTTTAGAACTTGAGGTCTCGAAATCAACTATCTAAACGCACACAACTTCGTGTGACAAGGGTATTTTTTCTTTCATTATTATCTCGCAAGTTCGATGACCGATTGAGCTCAAATGTTCACAGGTTAGTTATTTTATGCATTTGTTGAGATACACCGACTGTGAAGGCTAGTCTTTTACAATTACCAATAGTGTCCACTGCCTTTAAAAGATATCAGTTAAATGCCCCAAAACTTGAATATAAGAGTGGACTCTGTTAGAGATTATTCTTCCTGCGTGGACATGTTCACTACAAATTTTCAAAGATATTTTAAAAACGGGAGTTTTGAGATGAAATTTTCCCATGTTACTTTTATTGTATACATCTACATTTATATGGGATAAAAAAGCAATCACGTGATTCCAAAAACGAAGGGTATACTGCTTGCTCCTTGAACATCTGTAAAGAGTGATTTTGCGCATTACAAATACCTACTATTATTATTATTATTATTATTATTATATTATTATTATTATACCGTACCTTAATGCAGACCTGCTCTTAGACTCAGACACTCACCTGATAAGATTGGTAGTGGGAACAGCCCACAAGATGGCTCTTCTATATACTGCTCTTCCCCCTCTGTCTTCTCTTCATCCTCTTTCTTATCCTCTTCTGGTTTGATCATAGGTCTACAAGAACAATGGTCATAAACCATAAGGGTTGGTACAATACATCGTGTCACTCACTCAAGATTTTGCGAAAAACATTGTATCTCGCACAAAATATTTTCCATGCAAAAACATCGCTTCTAGAGGAGTACTTATTTTGTGTGTACATGAACAAGCTTGTGTGTACTGTACAGTAATTTTTTTAAAGGAGATCTGATGCACAGTTTAAGACAACAGACAAGCTGCCAATAAATGGATTGCAATAGTAAAGTTATGTACGGCATGACCGCATTGCCGTGATGGTTGCTGGTATAGCTTTGGACTCGGATTCCACTCAGAGTCCTTTGCATCCGATCCTGCACCCTGAGACATTCATATAGCTTACAGCTTGTTTCAGGAATGATATTTGACCCTTGACAAAAAAGTTTGATCATTTCATTGGCTACAGTGAAACATGTACATGGTGTCAGCCTTAAAAGACTTTTCAGGTATTTTAATCACAATTTAAAAAAATAAATTCAAGAAAGAAAAACAAATCAGAAATCAGATTTAAGTAGGAAGGTTGTTTGTTCGTTTTCAATGCTGTATTTGACCACATACATTTGTTAACCTGCCCTCTTTACAGCCTAAGGCCCTTGGCACTGTAATGGTCTCTCTAAATAAATCGAGACTTGTTAACTGCCAGAATAGGTCATTGCTCTGCTAGAAGGAATTCTTGATTGGGTATTATATTGTTATTCAACAGAAGGAAAAATGAAGGCACTACCCAAGTCTTTCTGATTTCTGTTGTTTTAATCTCTGTGGAGCAATTTTGGGCGCTAACCTTTTAAGTCAAATTATAATTTGAATGCGCGGTCTGCGATTTCACTCGAATGCGTCAAGGCGATTGACTCGTCAAATCTAGTTAGCCCCATGGCAACGAGGCCAAGGCGTCATAGGCTGATAAAATTTGTTGGCCTGTCAAGTTAATTTTCTTAAATGTCTCTTGAATGATAAAGTGCGATAATTAACTACTACACAGTACAGGCCTCTAACTTCGCTCTTAAAGGGGCACAGCAATTTTCCTCTGGTAAGGGGCACAAACTATATAAGGACAATTTGTACAGGCCTTGAATTACACAGGGGACATTGCCTCCGTTGCCCTGGTCTTGGCCTTGGTGTCCCTTTAAAAGTATCCCGTAGTCCAATGCAAGTGCCCTTTTCAAAATGAAAACGACCTTGCCCTCTCAAAGATAAAATTCCAGGCCTGTTTTTAAGAAAAGAAAACAACCTATATTGCCTTATTCACGACTTATGTTTTGATCCCTACGCATGAATTTGCCTGGAAAGTGAGAACAATTATTGAAGAAGATGACAAGGTCTGACAGTTCCCTATAAAAAGGTTTGACTTTGACTCCACCCGTCGACAGAAACGGGCAAAAAGCACGACCGTGTACATATAAAAAATGACAAACAGCAGAGGTGAACTACTTTGACCTTTTGCTGGATGTCTCACTATCTGTCTCATATTCCTTGGGGGTACTTAGAAACCCTGCGCCAAGAATTTTTTTTTGTAAAAAGCCGATAAAGAAAGAGCAAAAGAAGAAACTATCCAGCGTTGTGACCTAGACATACTTAAGTGCCATTAGCTTATGCCCGTGCATAACGCACATGCCGTAGAATCAATAGGCTTTTAGTGGCTGAGAATGGGGGCAGGAGGAAGCTGGCAGGGCACAGAGATTCTCACACTCATGGGGAGTCCCTCATTGATTTCTCTAGTGCAAGATAAAGGCAGTTCAAGAGCATTGCATGGTGACCATGGGGGGTTTTATCACTACTGCTTCAAGCTCCGGGTTATGATTGCAATGAATGATATGCTTGGTTTAGACACGGAGAGCTTTTTTTTCTTCCGTCCCTCGTCCTTCTTTCTTCTCTCACAGTCACAATACTCCTTTTCATCTCACTTCCTCCCTACCGTTGTTCGCCTAAATCACCCTCTCCACCCACGATATCGGAGTGATTTTGTTTGCGATATCTCAAAGATAGTGCACAGAGAGTTGAACTGCCTTCAATTTAATTGTAATTATTTTCTATGAGGGTTAACCCCCTAAGGTACACTTAAAGATAGGTATTAAATTTGATTAAGTGCCGCCTCATGCACAATTCATATTTTTGCTTGTATTATTAAGGGAATATACTTGAAGTACTTGCTGTGTCATGTGTCATTATGATACCCTCTTCCATTTTCAAGTACAATTCAACTCTCTTCACATGTAAGTTTGATTAAATTTTGCCATTTTGAAGATGAGCTTGGAACTTTATAAGACGCTTTTCTTTATAATTTTCATCAATAAAGACGCACCTTTCCTGAACAACATGATGACCTTTCGTGGTGACAATTATGTAGATCGGTTTCAAAGAGTGGGCAGTAGCATCGACAGAAATAACTCCTACAACATAGAAACTCCTAGCCTAATCAATGCAGCTATAATTGAGCATTACAAGTCAATTATCCCGGGGTGTGAGTCCATGAAATACTTCCAGAATCAGACGCTAACTGCCATTTTTAAAAAAATTTTATCTTTCATTCTAATTGACCTTTCTATCACATTGGCACAGCCCGAGGTTTTGCCAACCGAGGTTGAAAAACTATGGAAAGCCATCAATGCAAAAACTAACAAATCAAATCAACCAATCATGGAAGATATTGCAGATTTGCAAAAAATGTTGAATTTGGTCAGAACATAGATACTGTTAACTGAAGTAACATTTGGCTGACCATGCCAACGAGCACGGTTTGTTAAATCAACAATGGAAAGGTCTATCGGCAGTAACCAACTTAAGCCTCAAAGAAAATACATACATGTAGTCTGGTCTCTGGTTATCACATGAGAAACAGCCATTGGGTTACACGGGGAACCAGGCATAACACTATAAAACAACCAGTTATTTTAGAAACAGAAAAAAACAGCCGGAGTCCGCTGGTTATTTTGAGATCTGCTATTAGAAATCTAGCTGGCGGAAAAAGGCAAAAGAGGAACGCAGGATGGGTATTAGTTTTAATCCATCCCCTTGCTGGAAAGATTAAGGGGTGCCCTAGGCGGCTTATCATTGAATTAGCCTTCCTTTGGGTTTCTCCGAGGATGTCTTAAACATCTCTGCGATTGGATTGTCTTGATTCACAAACTGATAATAAAACTCCACAGCGGAATAAACGCGGGCGACAACGTGTGGAGAGACATATCCACAGCCGTACCAACAAGTTGACCTGCAAGAACTCACTGCAATATTGCTTCATGTCAATTTGATCTCAGATTCATTTATTGCCTTGAGAGGACCAAAGGCGTAAAGACGGAAATGTAAGTGAGTACTTGATGAAAAAGGCTACATCACTCCTTAAACAATTCATAAAGAGCAGCGTATGTTTTTGTGTTGAAACAACACTCACTATTGTCAAAATTTGTTCCCAGAGAAAAACAAATTAAAAAGAAGATTATTTCAGCAAAAAAATGCACCATGCGAATGTTTTATGGGGTAGATCTTGCAGCGCTAGGTGGCAGCAGACTTTTAACTTAACAGATAACTTTATAACTTAATAAAATAATAATAAAAATTCCACATGCTCCGAATAGTGTTTATAATGGAGACTCATGAGTTTGATTTCATGCCAAGTCTAGTGTTCCAAAGACTCCCATTAACATGTAGTATTACTTCCAAAGTTAGTCTGACAGCAGTTTAATGTCAACATTAAACAGCTTTCAGTTTTATCTGTTAATGTCGTTGATCTTAAAGGCATCACACACCCTCCCGCCCTCTGGGCTGATCTCGTACATTTAAAACAGATTGTTGTTGGGATTGACGATAACAGCGGTAACCAAAATCACCATGGCAACCAAGCTGCAAAATATTACATGCCCGATGAAGAAATCCCTCGAGACGGTCACAAATGTTCCACTCATGTGATCTTTGGGAATCTTAAAAAAATAGCGTGGTAAAGTAATGAGCCACTTCACTTAAAATATTGTTTTTTGATCAAAAGTTTTAAAAGGAATTTTTTTTCTTGCACAATATGAAACCAAAACTGGTTGATGAAGGTTAGATGCAATCTATACAACAACCCTTGCTCCCTAGGCCCGCTTGCCCATAAAACCATCACTATTCCGCAGTCTACAGTGTATGGTCACTCAATGCTAGCATGTTCTGACTCAGATAAGATTGGTATGCCTACAATCCCGGCCATACTCTCATTGGGCCCTCACACTAAAAAAAACCTGTTTTGTTTTTGTTTTTTTTTCCCTCGCCCTTTGTTTTTACGCCTACTCTGCAAGCAATGAATGCTCATTGTGCATGAACACTCAAGTTTTTTTTAAAGCCTTCGTTTTTGTGTGTTGTGTTAATTTTTTCAAATACTTTGACATTCTAAAAAATATTCAGACAATCCCAGCCGTACCCTGTTTTGAAATAACGCATTGAAAAAGAAAACCATGTACTTACGGCTCTAACTTGAAGGTGCTGGAATAAATGCCTGCTTTCCAGTAAGACCTCTTCGGTAACGGTCTCTTCTTGCCGCACTGTTTACCAGCCATCCTCCCTGCTGCTGTGTCTTGGCTTGGAGTTTGTCCTCCCTTGGCGCGACACACAGCCACTGCCGGTTTGGTCTTCTTATTGCCGGCTACCGATGGTGACGGATCGGGCGATTTACAAACCAATGATGAAGGTGGGGTGCAGGGTGTAGGGTAGGGCGCTGTACTGGTTGATGGTTGAGATGGTAAACTGTCATAAGAACGTCAAAATATTAAATGTCAACATTGATTCAATTTGAAAATTATTATCGACGTCTTATATGTCGCTCTACCAACCAGGTACTCAAGACACTTACATTTTTTTCAGAAAGACAAGTTATTAAAGTTATGAAAATCTGAGACCCAATTATGTAGCACCTTATAAGGGGTTTACAAGGTGTTACAGCGCATTCAGCAGCCACTACCAGGAAACACTGCGGTGAACATAAAATGACAAACCTGTGAGAATTACGGCTTAATCTGTTGTCTGAGTCACAAGAAAATAGTGAAAAACCACACACAATTTTCAGCATGTAAACACATTGATAATTATGGTTATTAAGTAGGCAAAGTCAAAATTTATCAAACTACAAGCAATGTCTCGAACAAAATTTGGGCAACTTATTTGAATATGGTTAAATTTTTGTTACATGCTAGAAGATGGTAGCATTATGCGGGTTATTTTTAAAACAGATCAAAGACTTTGAGGTGATCTGACTGAACTAATCCTGTTCAAGCAACATGTAGTCACCGGGTACTTTATAGGTTCTGTTGGCAATACATTCAACTATTATTATTCTTATACATTATACACATCATGTCTGTTTGAACTTGTATCACAACCTATTAATAATAATAAGAATAATAATGATAATATTAATAATAATAATAATAATAATAATAATAATAATAATAATAATAATAAAATGTTTGTATGGCGCCTATTGCAAAAAGCCTTTCAGTGCATAAAGAGAACAATAAAATATACAATGAGAGAAAGATACAAGGTACAAATAAGCAAATTACAAAAAAGCAGCGTTGAACAATTTTGTTTAACAGGGACTTAAAACATTATTAAGAATTTGCTCGGCGAATATGCACAGGAAGCCTATTCCAAAGAAACGGTGCGGCGTAAGAAAAATGACTGTGGCCATAAAAAATGGAAGAAGCTCTAGTAGCAGAAAGCAATGACTGTTGAGATTATCGTAGGGGAATAATGATGAACAAGTTCAGATAAATAAACAGGAGATTGACATGTTTGAGCCTTGAAAGTTAACAGAAATTTTTTGTAAATTGTTCAAAACTAAACTGGGAGCCAATGCAATTGCATTAGTACTAGTACATGTGTAATACGGTGAGAACGAGGCAGGCAAGAAACGAGGTGAGCAGCAGTGTTGTCATTGAGCTGTCATGACTTCAACTACATGTTTGAAAAACTGCGGTGGGTTTTGACTTATTGTTTGGTTTACACAGGCCATTTGATACCAGGGCCCAATTTCATAGAGCTGCTAAGTACAAAAATTTGCTAAGCATGAAACTCTTCTTTGATAAAAACAGGATTACCAACCAAATTTCATTTGTTGCATATTGCTTGTTACTGGTACTCAGCTGTTGTTTGCTTATCCTGAAAATCACGTAGAAGTTTGGTTAGTAATCCTGTTTTTATCAAGGAAGAAATTTCATGCTAAGCAAATTTTTATGCTAAGCAGCTCTATGAAATTGGGCCCTGGACAGTTCATGCGTATAATTCTATTGTGATACCCGGTTAAACCTGACATAAGAGAGTGTGAGGAGCAATGGTCCCAACTCTTGAATGGCACATTGCAATTAATGATGCATTAAAGGGAAGGAACACAATTGGTAATTGTCAAAGACCAGTGTTCTCACTTGGTGTATCTCAGCATGCATAAAATAACAAACCTGTGAAAATTTGAGCTCAATTGGTCACTGGAGTTGGGAGAAAATGATGAAAGAAAAAACACCCTTGTTGGACAAATTTTTGTGCTTTCAGATAGGAATAAAAGACTTCTAGCTAGAAGTCTTTTATTATTTTAGTGAGAAATTACCTCTTTCTCAAAATCTATGCTACTTCAGAGGGAGCCGTTTCTCACTGTGTTTTGTACTATCAACAGCTCTCCAATGCTCTTTACCAAGTCAGTTTTTAAGTTAATATTTGTTTTGAGTAATTACCAAATGTGTACCTTCCCTTTAAGCCGCCATACATCTTCAGTTATACAGTGCTTGTGTTTGGAGTTGTAAATCTTGTCAGGGTCATACACATATAGGCCTTCACAATTTGAAAATTGAAACGCTGAGCAAATAATTCATATGTAGTCCATACATAGAACATTATAAATTAATTTATCAATAATAATAAAAAGGTCAAAAGTGGAGCGGCTTAGGAAATAGAGTGACGATGCAAAGTTTAACCTTTGACATAAATGTACATGTACACAACAAAGCCAACATCTGAATATGGTAGCGCTTTTGAGATATGGCCTAAAAGTCAGAGCATATAGGTCCAAGCAGGAAAGATAATCTCTAATTGCAACACGCAATCTCAAAAGCGTTACCTTATATTCAAATATCTTTTTACATACCAACATTGTAATGTTTCTCAAAAAGCTTGAGTGATACCAAATGTACACCTTCCCTTTCAAGAGACCAAAATTCAGATCAAGGGAATGTCAAAGGTCAAAAGTGGAGTGGATCAGGGAACAGAGGGACAAGAAAACATCTTTAAAACAAATCTTTCTTTTTTTAAGGAAGTCTCACCTGATTAATGTGTTCTCTGTGCAAGTGACGACGGGTTCCTTCATGAGTTTCCGTTTCTTGAGCGGCATCGAGGACTCGTCCACAGCAGCTGTTTCAACAGTCCTCTTCACGACGATCTTTGGCACTTTGGTCATCTGGAGTTTCTTCTTCTGTACCTTGGGTACTTTGGCCTTAGGGGCAGTCTTTGCTACTGAAAAAGTCTGTATCTGGGTGACAATGTTCGCATCAGAGTTAATGGTATTATTTGTGACATCCATTGGTGTCGGAGACACTACACATGGCTTCTCAGAGTTGAGTACTTCCTCAGACAATCTTGGTACATCACAACTTGTTTTGTCGCATGTAACATCCTTCACATCTGACACCCCAACACTCTTCTCATTCTGTAGACAAACAGTGAAGTTTACCTGTGGTGTCTGTTGGGGTGTATCCACCCCTACTGTCGTCACCGACTCCGTTGAAATGTTGACCTTGCAGCTCTTCTTGGCCGTTTCTTTGGAGGATTGTCCACCAAGGCCGGGCTCTATAGAAACTTTAACCTTGTTATAAGCCCTCTTTCTTCCGGGTGTCTTTGTTGTACTGTTTGTTTGCCGCTTGGATACTTTGCTAGTCTTTTGAATAACGGGTGTAACTTTTGGTATTAAAGGCTCCTCTGTTACACCAGATTGGGATGCATTAACAACAACAGTACTTTTTTGTGTGTCCTGTTTATCGGCTTTCTCCTGCTCTGTGGTGGCACAGCAGTTCTGAAGTCGGTCAAAAATATTGTCTTGTTTTTTACTCACTGATATTGTGGTGGACGGTTGTGATTTTCGGACAGGAGATTTGACTTTATTGGCTGTAGAGTTGGCACGGGCTCCTGTGGTGAGTTTTGAATTTGGCCCCTTCTTGGGTTTGACCTTTGGCGAGTTTTCCTTGACCACGTCCACAGATGAGAAGCACTTTTTGATACAGGCTTCTATCGAGTCTTCAATACTGGATGATTGTACGGATTTGGTTGCGAGTTTCTCATTTTCACATGGGTCAGTTCTTTTCATGACTTCAGCCTTCTCGCTACATGTTGACTCCACAGGAGTCACCACATTGCTGTTACCCTTCATCCTGTCTACCATTGTTAGCTTAGTCCTTTTTGTTTTCACTGATACATCAGTATCCGCTTTGGTTTTCTTCGGTGTCGTTTGACCAGTCAATGTGGGCAAGATGACCTTCGACTCCTTAGGCAGGGAACCGGATTGAGTTTGGTTCAACTGTTCCGGGTGACAGCTGTCGGTTAACCCCTCTTTTCTCTCAAGCACGTTGTTGTTTTCAAAGTCTGCAGCAGTGGTATCATCGTTGTTGACTGATTTCTCCGCCATGTTGACTTCGGCCGATGGTTCCGCTTTATCAAGCAACACAGCTTCCTCAATCCGCTGCTTTATTGTCATGAGCTTCTTCTTCAGGTAGGCTTTTGATTTAGGAGGAGTAAATCTGGCAATTCTCTTTCGCCTTCTCTTTTTAGGTGGTGGTTTTGGCAATGTCTTTGGCACTGGAATAGCTGGTTGATGTTGGCTGGCTTCACCGGCATCAGCTTCTGCAAGTCCGTTTGAAAGAAATACTGGTTCGACTTTGGAACTGGTGAAGTCGCTCTTCTGGTTTGTCTTCACAGACTGATCCCTTGTGTTTTCCTTCTTTTCCGATGTGTTGGGTGGTGTATTGGATGTTTTGTCGAAAGGTATACTCTTGTCTTCTTGCCACTGTTTTGTGGCGTTTGAGGCTTTAATGGCCTTAGTTTGTTTTGATGCTGTGCTGGCTGTGGATTTGCTGACAGCTTTAACAGATTTGACAATTTTAGCCTTTTTGGATTTTGGCTTTTTGGTTACAGCTTTAGCAGATGGCTTTGAGTTTAAATCTTGCACATGTGAGTCTGCTGTGTCCACTGTTGGTGTTATTTTCTGCTCAGGTATTTGCCTCTCTTTGTTAACAAGTCCAGCAGTTTGCTTTCCAAAGACAGTGCTTGGGCAGTCGGAAGTTGCACTTAATGACAGCACATTACTGACTGCAAAATCAGTTTTTTGAGGAACAACAGAATGGCTTCTTTGGAACAAGTCGCTCATAGCAAGTCCTGGTGGTTTAGAGGCTGCTTTAGGTGACATCTCACTGCCTGAGTTGGTTAAGTACTGCTCACTGATATCATTGCTGCCTTGTTCGCCAAGAACATTCAGTTCTTTCTTCCTTTTGTCATCCTTCTCTTTCTTCTTCTTCTTGTTGGACTTATGCTTACTGTTCTTCATGGTGGGATTACTAAGGACTGTCGCAAGGTACGACGGTCTCAAATAGCTGCTGTAATTTGGATTCAGCTTGGCGATGGCTGATAAATGGTTCTTTGGTTCTAAGTGTTTATCCGTGGAGACAGTTTTGGTGACATCGGTAAGGTCTTCTTGGTGATCCAGTCTCAGTGTTCTTAGCTCTAAGATAACGGCGTCCAGCTCAAACACAAAAGCTGGGCTCATTCTTCCGGGCTGTCTCATAAACCGGTATTTCTTTCTCCTCTTCCTGTGCGGACCAAAGTGCCAGTTCATGATCTTACGGTGTTTGTCTTTCTTGCCGTAGCTGTACAGACCATGAGCTGAGGTGGCTAGTGGGTGCGTGTCGAGCATTTCACTGGACATATCCGATTCGGTGACTGAGGGTACAGAACGCCTTCTATGTTTGTCTAAGGCATGCTGGTCTGGATTACTGTTATTATCGGTACCTATTCCACTGTCACTAAACATTGTTTCTTCACTCATACAGGTGGTAGCACTCTGCGGAGACGGCGTTTGTTCTTTATGCTGCTTCTCCTTAGAGCCTTCCATAATCTCCGCTCTGATCGGCTCAACGCTCAGCTGCTTCTTCTTCCCGGATTCATGCAGAGCTTTTACAGGCTCGGCGAACACATGCGGGACTTTGGTTGGCGTTCCAAAGCATGAGCTACTGACTGGCGACACAGGTGTGGACATTTCCTTGCGAGGACTGGAAGTCTTATTGGATTTAGGACTGCCGTGCTTTTGAGAGTTCTTGATCGGTTTACCTTGATGAAGCTGAATCGGCTCGTCATCGTCATCGTCATCTTCATCGTGACCATTCTCAAGGAGCCATTCAGTCATGAGTCTAGCAACGCCTGACCCTGACTTCTTGCCTTTTCCTTTGCTCGGTGGACAGGGTGGGGAAGACAAGGGTGAAGCTATTGGTTCCTCATCTGGGATAAGTATGTGAAGAGGGGACGTTCCCACCAATGGTAGAATGGCTGGAGGGGGAACTGACGGCTTATCAGAACCTGTCAACTCCTTGTGTTTTTCTTTGATTTTGTGCTTTTTGGCTCGCTTGTGTTTTTTCTCCTTCTTGCCGGGCTTGCAGCTCTTGGATTTTCTGTTGATTTTGGTGGCAACTTGAAGTAGTCCATCTGAGTGCACAATTGTGGAACTCTGTACTTTTGTTCTACTTAACTTGGACTTGCCTGATTTACACTTCTTGTCCGCCTTCTTGGATTTTGAGTTTTTCTTGGTTGCTTTGGAGGAAACGGTGACGCCCAAGATAGGTGGGTTGCTGATTTGTGAGGGACTGCTCAAAGGGTGATGTGAGGCAACAACCAATGGACTAACACCCAGCACCGTTTTTTTCTTAAGTTTCGTCTTACATCCTTTTCCTTTGATTACTTTACTCTTTGGAGATAGTGTACTTGTTTTACTCTTTGGTTTGGTTTTGGTGGATTTGGGTGATGTAAGTGGTTTGCCGATTGAACTAGTTTTGGATGATGAAAATGAAGTCAGTTCACAACTGTCACTGTTCTTGCCTTTGGTTTTACTTTTACTTTTCTTTGATTTTTTACTGGCAGGAACTCCAGCTACAGTGATGGGGTTCAGTTTGGACAAACCCAGTGAAACGGGCAAACTCTTTTTCTTTTTCTTGTTTCCCTTGCATTTTGTGTTGGCTTCCAGTTGGTCAACAGTTGGTTCTTTCAGTTTTTTGGTTTTCGGTGGTTTGATGACAGGAGATATTTCACCCTTGGCTTTTGACTTTTTGCTCTTTTTGGGTTTGTCAGGCGAGACCTTCTCTTTTCGGAGTGTCGTTTTCACGGCAGACACATTGACTTTGGCAGTTCGTTTCCCAGTGACTTTTGTTACTTTTTCTGCGTTGGCAATGGACACATTATTGGAAAGATCTGAGTGTTTGGCCTTCTGAGGTGTTCGTTTATTCGGACTTACTTGCGTTGCTGCTGGTGATTTGTTAACGCTAACCGTGCCCTTCTTCAACGCTTCCGTTTTCATTTCATTTGTAGTCCTTGATTTGGGGGATTTGACACACGATTTTGGCACAGAGTTTGACTTTGAGGTGGAAATATTGGATCGCATCGATGGATTGACTTTGGACGGAGAAACTTTTGCGGATTTGTCCTTTTTGGACTTCTGGCAAGCTGCTGCGGTGACTTTAGGTTGTGCTTTTGCTGAGGTCGAGGTCTGCTTTGTTTTGGGACTGTAGCCGGAGTGTACAGTGTACTGCGCCTCAGACACGGCAACAAGTAAACAGATGTTTTTATTATCGGGTTCTGGCTCATCACTCATTAAATTTGACGTGTCCATCTCTTTCTCAATCACAGCATCGGCACCAAAATTGTGAGCATAGGATTGATATCCAAAATCCATGGTATCAGTCGGAGGATTTGACGACAATAACGCTGACTCTCTATCTTGTTCCATCTCCATGACCTCGACCACCATACCCGTATCGATAGGCATTGGGATACTACCAGGAGGCCCTACACCTTGCTGCTGGCTCATGCCATTCGATGGCAGGTCAATGGATAATGCATTGTCTGTAGTTCTTGCAGTCATAAGCAATGACTCTGCACAATTTTGCACCGTTTCATTTCCATTAGCGAGGGCCGTATCATTTGGTTTGGTAGTGTACCTACAATGTGGCCGATCCTCCGGTTCCAGATCTACATCCGCCACACTTAATTCAAAACTCTGCTCCGATACAAAGGATGGTGTGAGTGAATCCACGTCGAGGGCTTGAAGCAATTCTTCTTCCTCTTGTTTCTGTAGGTACTCTGTTGCCGCATCGCTGGCGGATTGATTGGCAATATCGACGCAGGAGTTCACAAAGCAATTCGTTGTATCATCCGATCGTGGGTTCTGTCCAATACCAGTCACATGGCTAAAATCTATCTGTGAACACAACGAGCCTGTCCCATTGGCTTGGATGAAATCCGACGTCTCGCTGTTGGTCAGTGCAATGAGCGATTCCATGGTTGGTTCTTCAGCGGCTTCCTCATTAGATAAACACAGTAGAGTCCTCGTCTTTCCTTCAGTGTTGGCTGATGTTACATGGGTTTCCGATGCTCTCTTGGGCTTAACTCTCAGCTCAGCATAACATTTCTTGTCATCGACCTAGTGGTAAAAAACACACAAAAAAACAACAACATTAATTTACAGATTCATACAAATAACATTCGTAATGAAAGTCTCTGGAGATAGTAGGCCTAAACAACAACACAAAGATACTCACATGTTTACACATACACAAACAAAAAATCAATAACAAATCTAATGAAATGTCAACATCAGTTATGGATGAACACCATTTCACAGCACGATGAAATGGGATTTCGCTGTGTGCACCACACTCGACACATCGCTGGATTAAAAAAAAAAAACTGCAAGGTACCATTATCGGTAAGTGAGTGAATACATCAATGATTGAACGAGACACAGCTCGAGCCCTAGGGCAATCAACATAATGCCAAACACAGCACCAATATATACTCTAGTGCTTATACAGTGTTACATTTAATCAGAGGGGTTGTGGCTACCCGTATAATCAGGGAATCAGGGAATCTCAATTTCTCAATGGCTTTCTCTGGTATGATGAATGGCGGGAGATATTTATTACCAATGTAGTACAGTACATTACATGGGTACATTGAGAGAAATTTATTACCAACGTACATGTAGTACATACATGTACATTGAAATATACCAGCGTACTGTACAATGTACATTGAAAGATATTTATTACCAACGTACATGTAGTACATACATGTACATTGAAATATACCAGCGTACTGTACAATGTACATTGAAAGATATTTATTACCAACGTACATGTAGTACATACATGTACATTGAAATATACCAGCGTACTGTACAATGTACATTGAAAGATATTTATTACCAACATACATGTAGTACATACATGTACATTGAAATATACCAGCGTACTGTACAATGTACATTGAAAGATATTTATTACCAACGCAGTGCATACATACATTGCATAAGTATTCCCTTAATTGTAAATTTCTGGCACAGTGTGTTGCATTGATTCATATGTGCACGTACATGTACAGCGTTTCACTGATAAAAATGATGGCACCCACACTAGATTTAGGCCGTGTCCGAAACGACGACTTCGGCTACAGCTACGTCTAGATCAGCGCGTCTACCAGTGTTGAAGAATAGGCAGACGCGCGCGATCTAGCCGTAGCTGTAGCCGAAGTCGCCGTTTCGGACACGGCCTAAATCTCATGAGGTTAGGACATTGTGATACTTGACCTTATTATTAAAAGCATTCTAAAGGCCGAGTCACACTGCAGCGATAACGAAAACGATAACGATCACGACGCAGAGAGAACGCATTATATTGGTTGAATTGCTCCACGCAGAATGCGCACACGCTCACTCAACCAATGGAATGCGTTCTCTTTGCGTCGTTATCGTTATCGTTCTCGTTATCGCTGCGGTGGGATCGGGCCTTTACACTTGTCTTGATTGTATCATGCAACATTCACCTTTTGACTGTGAAAGTGTTTAATGCTTTAAAATTGTGTAATTTATTTTCAGAATAAATATGATGAAAAATGTATAATTTAGATAAATTTCACACCAAGTGTTCCAAGCCTGTGAAATGGCCTGCTTACATATTATTGTAAATCTGAATTAACATTAAAGATTAAAGGGAATGTTTAAACAGTTAAGAGCCCTGATTTAAATATGACAATCCCTACACTTGTTCTATTATATTTAAACCATATTGTAAAACTTTCATGCGTTGACCTTCAGAAAAAAATCGTTGTATAAGGAAAAATAAAGATTACACGGCCGTACAGTTTCAAAATAGGAAAGAGGACTCATGAGGGCACTGTTGTGCCCTGTTTTGGTGTGGGTTGCCAATGGTAAAAAAACAAACGAGTTAACAAGTTAAGGTGTCCATACGATCAATTTATCACTAAAATAAATGATGCATAATAAAGGGTTAACACTGGTCACAGTGTGAGTGATTTGTGTCCACACAACTTACGCTCGCTCGACAGCCATGTAACCCCCAAATCCCAGGGCAGCAAATTTTTCTCAAACCTGAAACACAGTCAGCATCACGACACAAAAGTATAACAGCAAGGGCTTTACAAATGAAGAGTTCATCGTTCTCTGCGCTGATTGCAAGACTATTGATTGTTCCTCGTCAACTGCTTGACCCACATTTATTTACACAGTGTTACATCGCAACCAAGTCCATTCACACAATGACTTTCCCCGTTGTTAGGAAGGTTCATGTACTGTACCCATGACCCGCTGGGATTTAAATTCTTGAACGAGGTGAAGCTACTGTCCATGGAAATAATGATTAGTTAGAACTAATTAATTTAAGGGGAGGTATTTCAGGAGCAACTTGTGCAATGCACGCACGCCTCATTATATCTCAGAGGCAACAGAGGCAATGCAAACGTGGCGTGTTAAAAATAGACCCCATTGAAAAACAAAGAACATTTAAGACTTGTTTTGAGCAGATTTCTATTCCTGTTTTAGGAGTAAAAAAACACTAGTCTTGTGCTAGAAGAAAAATAACTAATAATACAACATCTAAATGAAGGTGCATCCTCTATGATGCTTGTGTCCTGCAAGATCAGTAATAAGGCAGGGCATTATACAAGTATAATGACACAAAAACTGCATTAAATAGAAGAAGAAAAAAAGTTGTCTGCTGTTCGGAAAAACACTATTGCAAACCATTTCCAGGTAATCAATGACAAGTTTCATACAATTAAATAGGTTAAACCCCTCCTAAGCTTTCAGATTAACAAACTCACATGACTTTGAGTTTACCACCAATGTATCATACTTCACTTCTTGATTTATAACTGTGACATAAGACCCAAACACAAACTGTTGTAAGTGCACCCCCTGGCTCTGAGGTAAACCACAATCTACCTGTGTACTGAACTCTTCTTATGTTGACTGCTACCCCAGAGAGAGTGTCCCTCGCCCCCACCACAGTATGACCTCATGAGGTAACTACAGTTCAACCCTGAAAGAGCAACTTAAATACACCCCCTCATAAATAATATAATGTAGCTCAGTGATTCCAGGAGAATCTGTTCCTGGAACTCAAGGCTAGTGTCCTGCCAGCAAAGAGTGGGCAGACCCCTGAGAGCTACAGACCTACTGGCAGCACAACAACCTCAGCACACAGACATTAAAGACACTGGACACAATGTGGCAAACGTCAAAGACCAGTATTCTCACTTTGTGTACATCCAAACAATATGTAAAAATAATAACAAACCTGTGTAAATTTGGGTTCAATTGGTCATCAAAGTTGCAAGAAAATAATGAAGGAAAAAACATCCCTGTTGCACAAATTGTGAGCTTTCCAATGCCTCAGAGATGCTTCAGACCTGAACTTCTTTCTCGTACTCAAATCTTTTAGTGGGAAATTATCTATTTCTCAACAACTATTTTACTTCAGATGGAGTCATGTCTCACAATGTTTTAAACTATCACCAACAGCTCTCTGTTGCTCGTTACTAAGTAAGTTTTTCTGCTATATTTTGAGTAATAACCAAAACGTGTCCAGTGCCTTCAACTGATCTAAACAGCCTGCTCATCCTGATCAGGCATTTTGAGAGAGATTTTTTGTTTTCCCTTTTTTTCTGAGAGCAAAGAAAAGTGTGAATAGCCCATCTGTGTAGATATCTTACTCTTTACGTGTGATTTGTATGCAGACTAACCCTGGGATGTGAGTCACTATCTAAACATTTATTTCATTTATTACAATCATTCACAGCGCTTTTACACCATCAGTTGTCTGCACGCTCCAACATCTACTGAGCAATGCATCATTTTGTGACACCAGAGATCCATTTGTTCAGGTACAAGGATTAAAGCAAAATGATAATACAGGTTTTCTATGGCATCGTTGGTAAAAACAAATGGTTCACAGAATATTTTTAATTTAACAAAAAAAAGTAAAAAGGTCACAGGCCAACAACAAGAAATGTCAATCATTTTGATTGTTTTATTCTTAATTGCTTTTTAAAGGGAAGGGCCATCGTCCTTAAAAAAAAAGTACAGGTAGAATAACATGCAATGGCAGCCATTTTTCCGATTTTGAAAATTGTGCCCGGTTCAATAGCCAAATATTTCTCATGAAATCTGACTGTGTGCCCAATTCCATGATTTTGTACCCTTGTAGTCCATTCCCCAAATATTGCCCCCATTAAAAACCAACTAGGATTTCAAAATTTACAACCATGAAACACCCAACCTTCAAACTCAATTTGTTTAGCTGAAAGATTTGTTTTCTTGCAAGAATCTTGTGCCCGACAGACAAAGAAACAAATATGCCAGAGCATCCCTGCCACGAAGGCTGTTTTTTAGGCCCACAGATGGAGATCTTAGCGTGTTAGGCATTAATTTGGTAGGGTGACACGCTATGATTGATGATTGATGGGGGGAAATCCAAACACGGAGTTTGTTCACACCTCATGAGTTAATAGCATGCTGAGCCAACAGGCCAAACCTGGCATGCCATAAAATATTAAAACTCCACAGTAATTAGGGCCGAGTGATATTACCACACCTCGATCACTACTGCTGCCTGCAGGCACTGTATTTAATCCTACAATAAAATTAATGTTTTTTGTGCTGGTCAAATCGGGAGTTAGCCTTGGATATTATCTGCATTCATTCAAGTTGTTCAACCTTCTTGTCCAGAGTCCTAGAAGGGATTCGGCATTTGTACTGTAATAGTCATAGTCTTGATGGTTTTGAGCTTGAATTGAATTAGAAAAACAATTTCACATAATGGGAAACGCCATTCACTATCAAGACCCATTGCACATAAATAAACACAGACATGTTTGTTCTTATACAAAATAAGATAGGCAGGGACAGGGGTGGACGAGCCTCAACATGATTCCGACCTCGGTTGACTAGAGAGAGAGAGAGATTTATAAATATGGCCATAAATATGGAATTAGCTGCTTTGGCAGCGGCTTGATCACCTAACTGACATGTTGAATTGCTATAGTATATCACTGTATACCCATGCTGAGTAGCACCGTATACATGTAGGCCTACTCAGTGCTGAACAACACAGTATACTCAGTGCTGAGTAGCACCGTATACATGTAGGCCTACTCAGTGCTGAACAACACAGTATACTCAGAGCTGAGTAGCACCGATACATGTAGGCCTACTCAGTGCTGAACAACACAGTATACTCAGAGCTGAGTAGTACATGGAAGCACTACATGTATATGTGCTCTGTGCGGAGTACTAGCATTGTTAACTAAGCGCTGAGTACAAGCACCTTATACTCATTGCTTTCTACCTCCATGGTACTAGGCACTGTATACTCACCACAAAGTAGCAATTTATACTCAGTGCTGAGTCCTTATTGAGAAGAAAACCAAAAACCATTGGGACAAAAACCCTAATCACATAATTGGTCTTTATCCCTGAAGCACTAATTACAGCTCAGTTAAACATGTAGGCCCTATGCATGCACACGGTTCATTATGACTAGCTTTTATAGTGAACGTAAATGAAGCTACACATGAAGACAGTGAAGACGCACAATAAACTAAGTACAGTTAATCGCAAATGCACAATAAACTGACTGCAGTTAATTGCACATGCACAGACTGGCGATTATTAAGTGTCAAGCTACTTAATTAAGAAATACATACAAGGATGCACTTATGTGTTGAGTCACAGTCTGCCGTACACCAAAGTGGTATGACCTTTATAGTGTTGTAATAAATTACACTTCGACTGTAAATCACAATATGAAGTGATAGATTCACTGTGTATGAATTCATTCCAAGAGGTGTGCACATTTTGTGCCCGTTAACCTTTGACCCCCAGTGGTCTGTTGTAAACATGTGATGCCGTGGGTAGACGCATGCTCAAGGGATCCAATCGGCTGATTTAATGTCAAATCATGTCCAGAACTTTATTCTCCTTAAAAGATCCCACAGCCTCAGCAACTGCTGGACCCAATTTAATATAGCACAAACAGAGCAAAATGCTTATCAGCAAATTCTATTGCTACGTGTAAGTGAAACAAAAATAATTGGGGTGCCAGTCGCAACAATGTAATTGTTTTTAAAATATTTGTTGGTTATCTTATTCTCTTCTGAACAAGATTTCTCTGTGCTTCGCAAGTTTTTGTGCTTGCAGGCTTTATGAAATTTATGTGACTATCAGTTAATATTTTATTTTCCATTGTTACATTTTACAAGTAGAGAATCTAGTGTTGGTTAGCATCATTATTCTGATTATTTTTAACTCATGTAAATCACAGCTAGCCTACCTAAATAATCCCTACATTGCATGTGTGTTATGCATACATGACTAAACAATGCCAAGATGTTATTTGCTTCCCGATGTTGATAATGATAGCGTTCACACCTTGGACTGTAAATAATGGAGGTAGTTGTATTATTAAAAACAGTTCCTTATTCAGATTTGTCTGTGCTTAGCAACTTTTTGTGCTTAAAGGCTTAATGATTTTTTGTTTGCTATTGATTACTTTTAAAGCGCTGTGAGTTAGATTTTTACAAGCAGAATGTAAGTGTTGGTTAATATCATTATCATGATTATTTCTAACCACTGTAAATCACAGCTAGCCTACCTAAACCCTACATAATATGTTAAAGCCATTGGACCCTTTCGGTAAACAGTGTTGTCCAAGGCCCACACTTTGTGTACCGCAACTTCTATATCAAATAACAAACCTGTGAAAATTTAGGCTCAATCAGTCATCAGAGTCGGGAGAAAACAACGGAAAAACCCACCCTTGTTTCCGCGCGTTTCGCCCGTGTCGTGACATGTGTTTAAAATAAATCCGTAATTCTCACTAACGAGAATTTATATTGTTTTGCTGTTTTTTCAAAAAGTAAAGCATTTAATGGAATAATATTTCAAGAGAAGTCTTTCACCGTTGCTTTCTGTAAACCCTGTACATTATTTGTAAATCTGTGAACTTTTTTTTTTTTTTCTGAACCGAAAAGGTCCAATGGCTTTAAGCATACATGATAAACAATACTAAGATGTTATTTGCTCCCAGATATTAATGATAGGGTTCACACCTTGGACTGTGGTTATAAATAATGGAACAATGTATTAAAAATAGTTCCTTGAACAGCCATTAAAAGGTGTACAAATTTAGTTTTGAAATGTGGGTGGATTTTTTATTTTGTTTTTCATTAATTTACATTTGCTTTGTTATTCTTGTTTTAGTTGCTTTTGGTTTTGCATTTGTTTTTTGGTGGTGGTTTTTGTGTGCGTTTTTGTAAGTTTTTATTTAAGGGGGGAGGGGGTTGGATTTATCCCCTCCCATAGCTTTAAACAAAAAGACAAAACAAGACAGTGTACCACCTTAGAGAACTCTATGGTAAAACACAGGTAGCTCACTGTGCTAGACTCCGACAGCATGTTATGAAGATCCATCTCACCGCAATGCAGTATATTTAGAACTTCATATTTTTCAACACTTCCTTGTTTTCCAAAAATATTTATGTAGTGACTGATCAATAGGCCTACAACTGCTGAACTCTTGTACACTATGAACTATAGGTAGCGGAAGATTGCACAGAAATCTAAAATCCTGAACATTGGACAGTAGTCTCGTCTCTTCCTGTGCCTAATAATGTCTTAGAGCAGCTGAACAAAACCATTAATATTGCGAAGCGAAAACAAGCAAAACTGTTTTCTGCTCAGCTCCTTTTTGTGCTGGGACCTTTTTTTCCCCTGCTAAGAAAAAATAAGAAGGATCCCTCACAGTTTTTTTCACCCTAACTTGAGCCATAAAAACACCCCAAAACTTGAAGTGTTTTTCAGTTTCTGTGGCATAAAAAAAGAAGGAAATTGTCGGATTGGCTGAAAAGTTGCACACTTGGTACAAAATCATCATGATATACCCATCATATGGCTGATGATTTTACTGATTTCGAAAACAATTTTTAAACATGTACACATCTTGAAAGAACACTTCTAGGCACTGAGGCCTCACAATGTCATGCAAACCTGACTTTTATATTTTAGGTCACAATGGTCCCTGTTGTAGGGTTAGGCTTTTAAAAATAAACAAGAGTGAACAAATAAAAACACAAACCCCATAATATTATCAACCCATGTTTAGCTCAAATTTCTCACAGAATCAAAATAGGGGCATCACAACAAACACTTCTCCAGTGGCTTTTTAATTTAATTCCACGTGAAAAAAAGAAAGAAAGTCAAACCAAACAAAGGATACATGACACGTGCAATGAACGAAAACTGCTTATTAATTTTTCAGAAAAACTACGCGCATGGCTGGAGCTGACACAAACACAAGGCCTAGAAATTAGCGCGCTATTTAGGCGGCTGTAGAGCCCCGTTATGAATATTGACCCGTGGTCCATGCCCAGACAGTTGCAGTCAACTTATCGCATAATGCCTGCGCGCAGGCCTATTCCCTAATGCATTTGTGTATGTGCAGGCAAGCAGAAGTGAACATGTGACAGGGATTATTGGCAATAATAAAACCAATGCAGCTGCACAATGGCTGTGACCACATTGACTGCTACTATCAAACCAAGTCAAGCCGACTATAGTGAAATTACATATACAAAGCATGACAGTATTGCAGATTGCAGTCAATGCAATATGGGGCAACTCACTATTTACAGAATTGGTATCCATTCATTTATATGAAACCATCCTCCTGTTTGATATCATTTTCCAGTGAGCTAGTAAACAAGCCATTTGAAAACAACAAACTGCTTGAGTTATACTACATTGACTGCCATCAAACCAAGTCAAGCCGACTATAGTGAAACTAAACACATAATACAAAGCATGATTGCAGTTAATGCAATATGGGGCAACTCACTACTTACAAAATTGGTATTCATTCATGAACGCAGCGCAACTGTCGTAGTGTCCTGTGCTTTTGCAGTGGTGCCCTAAAAATTGATGTGCCCCTCCAAGAGACAAGTCCAAGGCTCGAAAAATGGATTAGGCAAAGTACCAATGTTATACATGAAAACTAACTTTTGAAGGCATCGTCTGAATAATACGACACCATGGACGCAGCTGTATCAAGCTCAAGTCAACACTGTCGCTATTCTCAAGTTCCAGGTACGCGTGCCTAAGTCAAGTTGTGTACACATCATTGATCAAAGCACTTGTACATAGTTCAAACAAAATGTACATAGGCCTTGAATTCTGCAGAGACCACTACATCCTGCTGCACTTGTCTAGGCATTGGTACTCCTTTAAAAGCCAGTTCCTTTTTCGAGTACCCTTTGCACCATGAAAATGACCTTTCTTCCACAAAGATTACATTCTAGACCCTAGTTCCCGATTCCATCCGCTAGTTCCCAATTCGTAGCATGACCAAGGAAGGAAACCTGCATGTACATGCCTGAGGCATTTAAACCAGACTTCCAACACATACTTCCCCTAACTAATCCTTCTAGTTTACCAGTTCTACACGCTCATATAAACAGCAACAAGGTTAAATGAAGCTAGTTAGAAAACCAAACGCCTCTACTAACATGGCAAAGCCAAGATCGTTACTCCTCTGTATGGCCTACCATCTGGCCAATGCTCAATGTATCTTTGTTACTGTATTGATTCCATTAGCATTAATAAGCAATGGGGCATGAACCAACTCTATGGAGTGTCAATTGGTAAAAATCAATGCAGCACTTATAGTCAACTACAGCGCATTTACCACCACCGCTCTGGTCAATCAAGTGTTCACAGGGTTTTGACTATAGTAGTAGTATGCATGAATTGCGCACAATTAAATGATCAGTGACAGTCAAGGACTGACTATTTAGCGAAAAAGATTGCAATACCATCAGAATAAATTCACACTAGTTTGTACAAATTGACTCCCCGGGGAGCAATGAGTATAAAATGGAAAATTGATTACTACTCGTGCAGTTGATATGGCGTCCTAAACGCCTCTCTTAATATTTATGCTGTGAGGTACGTCACAATGCTAACTCAAAACGAGGCGATGGGCGCAGCCACTGCAACTGATGGGGAACATGCGCCCATAGCCTCATTTTAGGTAAGAACTATGACGTCATGCATAAGTATTAAGAGAGGCGTATGGTCCTATGCAGGAGAGACCCCCCACCCCCAACACAACACAACAACGCTCATTTTTTTTTGGAATTTTTTAAAGTGTTTTTGTTGTTGTAAATGGGTTGGAAAGTATAACCTTTATACCAAAATCACTCTACCTGAACTGTGCATTCACAGTAACCATCCCTGATCCATCCAAATCCAATCTGCATGTTTCATTTGATTTCATTGGACCATTCGGAGGCAAGAAAAGAGGACTGCATGCATTGATCATAAACTGATCATGCAAAACAGCGGATCAGGCATACCATCATAATCAGAGTCCCAACCATTTGAAATGTTCTATTTTTAAATAGTGGTCCGGAGAACAAATGCCAGTTAAAAGGCCATAGGACTAGTTAGAATTCTCACTAAGTGGTCCGACAGGCATCAGAAGTTACTTGAAAGAAGCAAACTAGTGATAATGTAGAACATTTAAAGAACCGATTCCCTTCTGATAAACGCGGTGTTTAAGAAAGGAGGACATAACCGTACCAGATTTTGGGTGGCACATGATATCGTATGGCAGGCTGACATAGTCTATCTATCATTCCAAATCAAATTGAATGACATTGAATGATCAGACAGTAAGAGGGTTTTAATGGATCTCGGCAAGATGGATAGCATTGGAAATCCAGTGGATTCTGTGCAGTACATTATGCAAAGCATGCAAAATACTGTGCTATTACAGTATGTACAATACAACATGTACTGTAATGTGTACGTACCAGTACACTGGATACCTGGGCAGCCTTGTGCATAATGCGCTGTAATAAAAGAAAAGCCAATGACATGTACAGGGTAAAGTCAACACCAATCTGCCAGTCACAGCATACCCTAACAGAATTTAGCATTCTCCATTGCATTATGTCTGTTGCCCTTTGCTACAGCCATTGAAAAAAATCTTTGCTCCATGACATCTCTGATTTATGAATATCTATTAAATATCTTACTTGTTTATTTTAAAATCAGCTGTCTGCTTATTTTTGCAATTATTACTAGTGGAAAATATTGATAACTACATGTATGTGTACATGTTGCTGAATTTCCTAATTTGTTTAATTGTATTTCTAATTGCATGAGAGCTGCAACAATTTATGTAGCATGTAGCAGTAAACTCAAAAATAATGACAGTGAAAAACTTCCCCTTGTATAGCGGAGCATAACGCTATATACACAAAATTCATCAGAATCTAATCAAATATCATGATTTGTTTCTCAATATCGGCATTCACTGTTTACAAAACAAGTCCAGTATGATTGTTTTGCTAATGCAAAATTGTTTCCTGACTAATAACAATTAATGAAGATGCAGGGCATGTAATTGCAATACTCCAGCCAAACCCCTAATTTTGTATGCCCTTATTACACACAGCATTAGCACTACAGTTGATTAAAATCTGAAAAAGAAAAAAGACATGCAATCGTAGTCCCACGTATAGTGGTTAAAATTTCCAACGGATGGTACCAGGATTTTGCTTCCTGTTATGTCGTCTACTGCATGTACGATGTAGCATCAACCAAAATGCAATTATGTATCATGGCAATAAGTGGTAAAGGGAAGGTATACTTTTGGTAATCACTCTAAAATAAATCGCAATAAAAGTGGTAAAGGGAAGGTATACTTTTGGTAATCACTCTAAAATGAATCGCAATAAAACCTTAGGTTAGACGCCTAAAGCAGCTTTTAAAAAGTAAAAAGCATCTCGAGAAATATTTCACTTCAAAGTTAAACGTGGTCATTGTAAAAAGATAACAGTTTTACGCCCCGTTATCAGGTAATGTTTCAGTCAAATTGTGTATTCCTATCAGGGATTATTCTTCCTGGGTGTAGGGTGGACATACAAAATGTATACGCTCCAGATTTTGGATATAATTTCAAAAATGAAATGTTCACATGTTAGTTTTATTGTGTACATCAAACGGTTCCAAAAACCAAAGGTATACCTCGCCTTTAAAGCCATTGGACAATTTTTGTAAACAGTATTGTCCAAAGGCCCACACTTCGTGTACATCACAACTTCTATATAAAATAACAAACCTGTGAAAATTTAGGTTCAATCGGTCATCGGAGTCGGTTGAAAATAACGGGAAAACCCACCCTTGTTTATGTGTATAAAATAAATCAGTAATTCTCGATATCGAGAATTGATAATCGTTTTAATGTTTTCTCAAAAAGTAAAGCATTTCATGGAATATTATTTCAAGAGAAGTCTTTCACCATTACCTTCTGTAAACCCTGTAAGTTACCTATAAATCTGTGAACTTTTATATATTTTTTCTGTTCCGAAAGTGTATAATGGCTTTAAAATCACCACACAATATCAGCAGTATACCTTTTTCATTGCTGTCCCAGTCAACAACAAATGCACCAAAAACAGGACAATTAAATACCAATGACAGACAAAACGTTTGTGATATACAGACCTTGGTCCACCCATAAATCCAGACAAGTACCGGGTACTTACATACCACAGAGGACAGACGCTATAATTTCTACATATAAGGAAATGACACCAAATTGAGTGAGAGAGCTTGCCAGGGGTCATTCCTTATTCAACTCTACACTACAATAATGACAACTAGAATGTCACAAATACTTGAGATGGATCGACTCCGGGGGAAAGAAATGCCCGCCATGCCCGCCGGTGATCCTAGTGTCACAGTAGAATAGAATAACATGCGCATGAATATTCCGGTAGGAGGGTTATCAAATATCATTTGTAAGCTTCATCCCTTAGAACCATTTTTTTTTTTTTTTTTTGGGGGGGGGGGGGAGGGGAAAAGAAAACCAATTTCAATTTGTCCGTAAATAATCAAGAATGAGGTGATCAATGCAGACAGACTGTTTCCTAGCATCCTAGATACGTCTCAAATGTAAAAATGTAGTGGATAAAACATTTTGATTTGCTTTCAAATGTTTGTTTAGCCCATTTTAAGGGTGTGCACAATTATAATAAATTTATTATAACAATACTATGCAGTGTTTATACAGCACTTTATCCCACCTGAGGGCGACTCAGAGCGCTCAATACTTTTCTACAAGGTATGCAGAGCTAAGTTCGAAAAATAAGACCTGTTTATTTACATAGCACCATGTAATGATTTACAAGCTGCTGCGGCGCAAACTGCAGCTAACCATGTCAGAAAACACTGACGCAAATCTCTTCTGTTTACGATAAGTGTACTGGGTTCTTCTACAATAATAACACAAGACTCGGTACCTATATGGCTTTTCATCCCGTCCAAAGGGCAAAGCAATAAGGGTCAAGTGTCTTGCTTTTAGAAGGACACAAGTGTCAAGATCGGGACTCGAACCCACGCTCTACAGATCAGAAACACAAGAGCTTTACGCTTGGCCAAGACATGCCACACATCGGTAAGACTGATGATTAATATGTTCACATATTTACACAGATTTTTGCCATGTTTTTGTTTGAAACAAATAATAAATTTATCTCGTTCAGGTATGGTTGCAGAATGTACTCACTCAGAGAAATCTGGCTTTTTTTCACTTCGCTCCACTCTACATAAAATGGAACAGGCCAGTTTTTATCTCATGATTTTAGCCTGCAACAACGCACTCACAAGCAGTCAATATTTGCATGATAACGTTACTTATAATACTGCTATAATTGCATGGATTTACAGCTCCTCATCTATTTACGCGCACTGGTGTTCCTTTCTGTCATGATATGCCTATATTGATATTTTCATATAATGGATTTGAGTGGCGCATTATGCATGCAGGTCACAGACAAGTGAAAATCACACCTGAGCATTGGTCCAATCAGGCCGCCTGCATAGAACCGTCTGTACCAGGCCTGTGGGAAGAAACTCCCGCAATGATTGCTTCAACTATAAGATGCAAAATGATGACACACGTACATATTGTACAGTGTAGATGAGTATGACTCATTCATTGGATACAATACTAAAATAGCAAACAAACACCAACGTACAGTGTCTTAAAGAGTGTGTGTTAATAAGATCCCAGTAGACTTAAACTGGCTTGTTGACTAAGTTTTGATCAAAACATAAATTACACTTCACATAATTATTATTGACCTTTTGCACCACACCGCCACTGCCTGCCACACTGGAAGTAAAGACTATGGTAAAAAAAAAACGTGTAAATGCTGGGTCACCAAGTAAGCACATTACCTTTTGCAACACACAGGGACTCCAAAAATGGCACAACCAAGGTTATTGTGACAATGACATAAGGTGAACTGTTTCTCTCAATCATCCTTTAAAAGAGAATTTCTTAAAAACAAATTCCCCAAGGAATGGGACAACAACAAAAACAATCCAGTATCAGGTCATTAGGGGGTACACATAGTGTTTTCAAATATATATCATTTGTTTACAGATTAACTCAATTTCTACACAAGTTGAAGTGTCTGAAAAAATAAAAATAAAAATGTAATTTTTGAAAATTTGCATGTTACAATCAACTTGTTTGTATTGTAAATTTGATTTAAATGAATTCATGTAAATATCAGTGTATTCATTGACTACCTATACATGTACATGTCTACATGACTACATGTACAAGTCTTTACTGTTACTGTAATTATAGCCAATGGAAGCCAATGGAAGCCAAATACAAAATTTAGGCCAAATTTTATTATTATTTTATTTAGTTCAAACAAAACCCCAATAAAAGGAAGAGGATTCAATACACAAAATATTCTATGAAATATAAACAAATAAATACACCTAGTTCGTGTTTGGATTTCTGAGGCTATTTTCCCGTTGCCTGACGTTTCAGCCAAACATAATCCTCCAAGGATGATGTTGTACCTCACTGCACAATATGGCCTACCACGCTTACACGTCATTACGTTCAATTAAACCTCCACACAGATCCCCTGTATATATCCAACGTAATTACATTGCGCACCCCCTGTTAAATTACTACTGATAGTATTTTTTTTGTCTCGCCACACGATATTATTTAATTAAAAAAGCTTGACTGCTTTAGTTGTAAGGGGATTACATAATCCCTGGTGGGTTACCAGAATCCCTTACAGGGTCGGGACGTCCTTGAATTTGTTATGGCCATCAATAATGTCCTTTTCACACTAACGCAGTTAATTTGCTTGATTGCTGTGTTGGTCTCCAAGGGAACCTTTTCGGCAGATTAATTCTTTGACTTTTTATTTCATTTTTATAAATGCTAGAGTCAAAACGTCAGGAGGCCGCTATCGATTTTTGGGGAGATTGTAAATGAACATTGTTCACCTGACGATGTGTAAACATTTTCATATAAACGTTGGTTAGAATTAATAATTAGTAACTTACTATCAAATTGCCACCAAAACAATTGACAGAAGAAAAAAAATTCAATCAACAACAAATTACTCAATTAAAATTATTTTCAGAATAAACCTGCAAACCCATTCAAACACTTAAAAACACATAATTAATGCCATTTAAAAAAGCTATTTAGACTTTGACAAATACTCTGCTAGGGTCGAAACATCAGGCCATGGGGCCTGACTATTGTTTTCATTGGAATAACTTCATGACAAAAAAAATTCTACTTTAACTTTATAACATGACAGTAAAAAGTGGATTGTGTTTCCTGCCATAACTCAACACTGGTATAAAGCTTCCCCATATTGGTATACTGCTGACCTACAGACAGTTTACTGCACACTTCAGAAAATTGATGACAACACAGTGTCATTATGAATGCAAATCAAACACCAATCATGATTCATATGAACACTTGATAGCTCACTAAAGGCATGAAACCAAATTGCAACAGTGTCAATACCAGCCCTATAATAAATAAGTTACACAGTAGCCAAATTCCAATTGTATAGATGATATACTTACCATCATCCAGTCACAAACCACATGATCAAACAATAAGGAGAGAAACCCCAATGGCCTACCACTCAACACCAGTTAAACACACATGATAGCAAACCACAAAACAACTTGTGTATTAACAACCCAGTCAGGTGTGACAGCCGAACCAGTCATCCAGTGAATAACACACACCTTTAGAGTACAGTGAAGCACTTCAAACCAGGCAGACTGGCAGGGTGTCCCACAATAGCATCTCTCTTTGTAATGTTGTGTCACAAGCCAGCCAAACCACAGGAGTTGTCAGACTACTTCATGCTTGTTTTCACAAGCTGAATAGGTTGATTGCCGGATCCTGTACAAAGTTTTAACACACTTCATTTGCCCCTCCACTCATTGCTATTCACGAGACGCTGCGCTTTTGTGGCCTACAGGGACGCTCATTTAAATAATCAGCAGACAAAGGGGGGCCTGAATTGAACGCCCGCAATAATGGAGGGTTATACCTTTCGGAAGACTACAGCCAGTTCAATCTTTAGTTGTAATAACTTGTAAACACACACTGTTTGTCAGGACTCTATTATTAAATGCAAACATGCGCCCCCAACACTAGAGGTACTTAAATGTGTCTGATAGTACATCAATAAATAGCTACTTAAGTTCTGTGAACCCTGAACCCACGATCAACAAGACACACAAACCACTGTTTGTCAATGGAGTGGCTGTTGTAATGAATAGTTAACTTCCGCTTAAAGCTCAATGTGGCCGACTTGACAAATAATATGGATACAATTTATAGTTGTGGACTAAAGTAATACCGCTGATATTCACACGAGCCTAAAAATATGTGCACTTCACTTGAAGTTTTTTGGGACCAGTCATCAGTGGGAGTTGTGGGGGAGGGGGTCCAAATTTAGAATTTGGAGGGTGGTGACCATGTATAGTTGCTTTCAAACAGAAAATATTGTTCAACAATTTCTTGCATGAAGCAAAAATGTGACATTGTATTTTGGCTGGTAACTCTATTCTAGTATGCATTTTGTTGTGCTTTTAAAACACTTGTTGTGCTTTTAAAACACTTGTTGTGCTTTTAAAACACTTGTTGTGATTTTAAAGACTACCAAGAACATTTTCAGTCAGGTATGTATTGTATTGAGTATGGACTTTGAGTTTTTTGCTATTTGAGTATGAGTATCAAACGGGTTACAAGTATCAAGTACATCACTGAAATTAACACATGTAGAATGTTTCAAGTAAGTTTCAAGGGGCACCAAGGCAAGAACGAGGGGCATCAGAGGCAATCTTCAAGTATCATTCCTGCCAAATGTTAAATATTAAAGACTCCGTTAAAACCTACTTCTCCTGTTCCTGTCAGACACTTTAGAGCAATTCCTCAACACAGAAACCCCTACCTACTAGTCTTACGTACCACGTTACCATTATCTGACCCAGAAATACAGTAATGAGCAAACACTTCCATAACTCACAACTTAATGTCACATCGTTTTACATAAATCATGCAGGTTGGGAGAGATCCTAGAAAGAAAGAAAGAAAGTTCTCCCAGGCTGTTTGAAGTGCAGTCAAGGTCAAGACGATTCTTGTCAAACTATCCCCATGGTAATAGGGCTCAAGACAATGTAAAGAAACACCTCTGAAGTCCAGGCATCATGTGGCAAAAACTTCAGAGCAGATTTACTGACAGCCAGTGACTTTTCATCCCTGATAAAATTGACCACATATAATTCAGAAAGTAACAAATTTCATCAAGCTGTTTTAAAGCTGAAAATACTGCTTAGAAAATGTCTTTGCTATTGAGCATAAAATGAGTTGGGCACCAATTGCAACAATGTTAACTTTATGGAATTTTGGCTGGTAACCAGGTCCTGCAAAAGCAATACTTTTCTGTGCTTTTATTAACAAGTTTTTATGATTAGAGGCTGTATGAAATTGGACCCAGGTATTGTGGTCAACACATTTGACAAAATATAAACAGGCAAAGATCGTTAATAATTTGCATGAATACCTTTAACATAAAATAAATATCTTTAACATACTGTATTGTAGTTACATCCAATGACAATATTGACCTAAAATTTCACTCTCACTAAATTACTTCTAAAAACGATGCAAATTATAGGCATACATGTACCAGGGTACCATTCACAACCAGTTGCCAAATTCATTGCAGTTTTGGCTGGTAACCTTCTAAGTAAAACTTACATAATGATCAGCAGATTCAGCAGAGTTCTTAAAAGCTCCCTATGGGAAGAGTACATGATGTACGCAGCATGCATGTTTGCATCGTTCCATGTATTGCACAAATCCTTCCGCCTCGCAGTCAAAAATATAAAAAATGGGTCGTCATTACATTACACGTAACCTTTATGCACTGTTGTCCCAACGGACAAGAAAACAAGCAACCAGTGAAGCAGGAGGTAGATTCAATTCCAAAGATCTTTCAGCTGGAGGCTTTAGAGAATTATTGTTCACTTCTGAGAACCAGGGTTGACCTTGTAGGAACTGGCGAAGAAAATACCTCCAGAATGAATAATGGAATAATGCATAATAATAACCACAGCTCTGCACTATGAACCAATGACCTTGTGCGAGTCTTGTGTTCTTTATAACATACACACACAGGAATGCTAACTACATAGTACATACATGTACCAGACAGTGCGACAGCAATACAATGTGATTCTGGCTCTAGACATTCATGCACAAACGGCAAACAGCTCTAGTTCGGCCTGCCAGGAATGTCTCCTCTGGGTGTCCACACACAACAAGGCCATTTCCATAGTTTGCTCATTTGCCCTTAGCTACTGCTGACTGATGCCATTAGCGCTAATAAATTCAGACCTTGGGCTTTTGTTACACATTTGTTATTTTCTTCATTTGGAAATAACTTTGGAAAAAAGATAAATTACTGTCAATTGAGTAGGACTATGTGACAAGTTTAGATACGTGTCTAATTTGTACTGATGTGAAGACAAGATGGTGTAGAAAGAACTCAACACATTAAAAGCTTTTATTTAATTTCTTGCAAATGGATATTGGATTTACAATAATTAGGTTTTATTAGTTCTCTTTCAAGTTCATGGTTTTGTTTTTCTGGTAGGCCTATGGGTAAAGCAGATTTTTCTTTTAAAAAGTTTTTTTTTGTGGCGCTCCTGCTACAGTTGATTCCAAAACTATTCATTCTGCAAAGGTCTTTACTTATTCATGGAGATATTCCTGTAACAAGACAGGGTGAGCAGCAAGCACCACAGAACGAGGTGCAAGCCCTTTGTGTAAAACGCTCTTGGAAATAGGCCAACTAGTCAACAAACCGCGCTGTATGATCCAAACTTTGTTTTCTCTCCACAGGGAATCTGACTTTGGCATCCATGCCTGATGTAATATGCCCTGTAGCAGCAGACATGTTACTGTACACAGTACACCCCCATCAGAGAGCTCTTGGGAGGCCTACGTATACACATAAAACCACCTTTGCTCTAATGGTACAGTTCCGTCCAAATCGTTCACCTTAAGTTTGAAACAATTCGTACTGTTACCATAGGGAGGGCCCAACTACATCTGCGATCCAGTGATCTGCAAAACACTTCACTCTTCTCAAATTCTTTTCAAGTTTTGATATCAGAAATACTGTTTATCACGTATGAGCCCCATTGTAAACCGTTAAAAACTTGAGACGATAACAAATTACTATAGAGGCCCAGGTAATGTGATCATCTACATAGACCACAAAGGCCTTGTCTGAGGTAGAGGCTAGAGCTACGGCTATGAATGGATCGCAGCATCATCATGTGTTGAAGTATTGTATATCCTTAGCAGCATCCTAAACAAAAGTCATAGCCGTAGCCGCCATTTCGGATATTGCCTCAGTGTCATTATCACGCACAATCCCAGATATATTTGGGCCGTCCCAACTATGTACAAGTTGCACTCAAGTAGAGACTGGTCCCACTTAGTTGGGACGGTTTTGGAGTTTGGACGGAACAACACCCAGCCTCTTCCTGAAGGGTTCCTGAATAACAAGGAAGTGTGGAGGAAAGAAATGTGACCATGTTTGATGAGTCAGCGGATTCCTAGAAGACAACCATTGACATGGCACTGACCTGTAGGTTCTGTTACTGTCGTTTGCCCATAAATTGCCTCATATCACTAGCCCTATATGGGCCTACAGAGTACAACAATCTTGGCAAGCTTTCAAAGTCTTGGTTTCGGCCTACATTGGCTGTATCCAAGTTGGCAGCTACAGCTTTGGCTACAATTATTCCTAAGGGTGTCGCTAAAGAATGTCCTATAGGCCTACTTCAATACACAATGACGTAGCCAGAGCTGGAGCCGCGACTTCGGACATGACCATCTTTAGAATTAGATAAAGGTAAAGGGAAGCCTAAGATCACACACAGCAGCTATTTTTCTCAGATTCCTAGTACTCAGGATGACATAGATAGTTTTACTTATCAATAATTTATAATAAGGGGTCACACTATTTTCCCCAAGCTCAAGTTTTGCTACATTGGTTTGAATCAAAGAAAAAAACAAGATGGCGGCACGGAATAAAAGCCATTGCTGCTATTGCCCCGTTAATGCAATAATTCTCATCTGAGCAGGAAATCAAACTGAAAAGCCCTTTTCTCAGGAAAAGCTGGCCTTTCCCCTCTTCAAGAAAAAAAAACCCCAACACACATTCCAGACCTGAATTGTATGCTTCCAAAAGATCAATGTTGTTGTTCACTCTGTCCTTGGCTTGTTAAATTCTTGTTTGTCAGAAAGCCATTACTCCAAATGGGAAGGGAATCAAAGGTCAAATACTTGGTTCTTTCATTACAATGGCTTTATAATACATGAAATGTAATAACTTAAATCTAGTACAACTAAAGGTACTGTACACATATTTGTACAAAATAGTACGTGCATATCTAGTGCTCAAATCAGCGTGGCCATTTTCTGATCATATTCATTCGTAAATAGACCCTGAATCACGCTTCAGCTATTTTCTTTGGCGTGCAATTATAAGTCATGAATGCAATTATAAGTCATGAATGCAATTATAAGTCATGAATGCAATTATAACTTCATAAAAATGGGACCAGACTGATTTCATTTTTAGCAAGTCTCTGGATCCTTTGTTTTGAACAGTTGACAGAAACAAAACGGCGTACATTATACCTGTACTACGACTGTCAACCATTTGACTTACATGTACAGCACGTAAACAACCATGCTTACTGTCAAAGACTAGTACTCCCACTTTATATGACCAAACATTTGCATGATATAACAAACCTGTGAAAGATTTGCTCAATTGTCTTTAGAATAACAAGAAAACATACTAACACAGCACCATCTATATTATGCATGGCTAACTGCATACATACATGTAGCTTTTATGGGAAACCCTTGCCATCAAGTTGTTTGGTTTCAATGACCATCTTCTTCTATCAATAGAGTTTACCCGCTGAGGTCACATCAATTACTGCAGGGCAGTTATAAACAATACCTGAAAGCTAGACTGACAAGAAGCATTTGAGGAACCCAGCATGGGTCTGGAGGTAGTTACAAGTAATTGGAGTCAACACAACTGTGTGAAAGGCCTCCTTTCAACATGGATCTTTTACAGGGAAAATCTATTCAAGAAATCATGCTCTTCTTTTGTCAAGCCAGATGCTTTTATCGCCTTTCACCACTATCAACATGAAGTCTCCTGAGTCAACATGTAATGTGAAACTAAGCAAATCGCACCTAAGAACTTATGTTGGCGTCATGCCTAAGTTTTGTTCCTCATAATTTAGCAAACTTTTAAGCCTACAAGTTTGAAGTGTAAAACATAAACAAGCGCAAGCAAAGTTGTTGAAACTGTACTTGTTTTATTTTAAGAGATGTTCGAAGTATTATTTTTAGTGAGTGAGAGAATGGTTTGTGCATTTACCTTTTGGAAACCAGTCAATGATAACACATTGTGACGATGTGTAATTTGGCTGGTATTCTTACTCTAGTCAGCACAGTTTTTGTTAATGCTTTTAAAAGCAGAAAACAAATTGATTCACAATGGTATGTGACATCGTAGTTTGACTGCTAAACTTATTCTGATTTTACAAGCACAATTTTGTGCAGAGCTAGTATTTGTGCTTTAATGGAACGTTACAGAATTGGTAAGAAACACAAATCATGAAGATCACAGATTTACAAAAAACTTACACGGTCTAATGATTATGATGGTTGAAAACATCCCTTGAAATATTTCTGTCTGAAATGTCATATTTGATGAGTAATAAATAATATAACTTCGCGTTTGGAGTTTATCGCTCAGTGAGCGTTTTATTCATTTCTATTTTGGCATCGATGCAATGCAAAATTTGTAATCAGTTTTTCACTATTCTCTCGTGACCCAGATGGCCGATCGATCCCAAACTTCTACAGGTTTGTCAGTTTATGTATATGGTGCATAAAGTGCTTAAACTGCCAGCAAGTGTTTTTTTTTTTTTTTTTTTAAGCAAAAACCACTTCTGTAATGTTCCTTTAAAAGCAGCTCTATGAAATTAGGCCCAGAGCTACAGAGGCCATGGCCTTCTTGTAATTACATGCCAAGGTTTGCATGTTTTGTTTTGCTTTTTGAGGTTTTTTTTCTGAGGAGGTAATCAAAATTGAAATTTCTGCAGCTATTTTGTGACTGAAACTAGATATTTTGATTACAGAATTCCATGTATTTGTATGTACTTGATTTGTCTGTAGCCCTCAGGGAAGGTCCCTCACTCTGGCAGAAATTAAATTCCTGACTCGAGTGTTTATACATTGTTTGTGTCTTTCCTTAAAGCGATAATGCGATTGACAAATAAATCAATACCTACAGATGCTTACCGTACAAACATTTAAATACTTGAATTTGTATTTTGTTTTACCCTACGACCCCCCCCCCCCCCCCCCCCCCCCCGAGTTTAAAATCTTCAGGGCCTACATACATACTCGCTTCATTTCTCGAGTTCTGTGAAAAAAAACGTACACTCAAATTTCTTGGTTGGAATTCGAGTGGGAGTATACAGTGCTTGAACACATCGTGTAAGGGTAACCTTAAACCTAATAATATTCTTTATCCCCGATGCAAATTGTTTAAATAGTCAACAGAATTAAAAGTTTTCGAGCAAACTCAAAGTCAACATTTGAAAACAATTACTTTGGTCATTAAAGAAAATACTGAGTTAATTTGAGAGAAAAAAAACAAGACTGCTGGACATGTCCGGTCATGAGTTTACTGGCCCTGACGCTCAAATCATTGATCTCGGGACGACCAGTCCAGCGGTCAAGTGTATTTCAAGCCCTTACGTGTATTACTTCTTCTTAAGAAGTTGTTGGCATCACACATTACACGATGCATGAATCTAGATCCCAATCGATACTGAAAGCAAACACCCATTATGGGATGTACAGGTCAAAGGCGTGTGTCGCTGTAGTAAGCTCTACTTTTCATGAACACAGTATATTATATAGTTTCTGTCAAATTTGTGGAGAAAATCCACAATGATGCAAGTCTTGTACATGAAAAAAAAGTACCTCAAATTTTTACTGGGCCAGAAATGTTTTTACATGACTAGGGGTCGATTTCACAAAGACTTGGGACTAGATATTAAAGTAACGCTTCCTAATTCGAGACAGTCTTAACTCTTTGTGAAGTTCACCCCAGCATTCAAAAGAAAAAACACCCATAACACTTTTTGCAATTGAACAAGCTCTATAGAAAAGAACTTTGATCTCATTTGTCGAATGGGTGAGTGAACAATTTGTTTTAAAAACAGAATTCTTTCTCTGGTTGACAAACACGTTGCGGAGGCAATTTCAGATTTGACACCAAGTAAAATACTTCCGAAGAATCAAAACAACACAGACTTTATGATCCTACATGTCCTTGTACATGTTGCAGATCATTAGCTTCTATTAATAGACTTGTTAGTAAACTCCCACATATTACATGTCAATAGCCATGATAAGGGGGTAATGTCTACCTCCTTGCTTGTAAACATGGGGGATTCCTGGTGGCCAGCCTCTGATAAGTCCACTGTACATTCCTGTGGTTTATTTCAATCTGTTGTGGAGTTTGGGGACAAAGAAGGCCAACCAGCTGACTTCTCAGCCATAAATCACTGATGAACCCATCTACACTTTGTGCACACTGGGTTAGGGATCACCATCGGGATCACTGATCCATGTCAATATTTGGACTTCAGATGCACCTGTCTTTTCATGTTAGTTTAAAAGTGACGATTGTGGTCAATGGTGATAACAATGGGAAACACAGCCTGGTATATGAAAAGTGCTTGGAAAACAGTTTCAGGGATTTTGACGAATGTAACAACTTTCTGAAATGTGGCTTTCGGGTCTGTGTTCCCCCTTATTCTTGCTAAAGAAAAGAATTAGCAGGGCACCATGCAGTAACAACATTCCGACAATGGAACTTTATTTAATGTTGGCTGGTAACCTGTTTCTGATAAGCACGATATTCCTGTGCTTAGCATGATTGAATGCTTACAGGCTATATGAAGATGGGCCCATGCCTTAGCAGAATCTAATATCTAATGCCGCTAACCACAAGCAGTTTACTTGATATCAGCAGATAAATGTCACAACAATGCAAGTCCACTAAGATCGATCACTCACATGCCATTTTCACATTTCTTCAATTGCTTATGAATTAAACTTGTGATGACGCACATTGTCTAGTAATCGCGACAATTTGCATACCAGCAAACAGCTGCATGAAATTTGGCCCTTGTCCCACTGTTAAGATGGGTAGTCATCATCATATGTACAGGCATATCATATTATAGCTAGACCCATGTGAACATTTGCATGTCAATTTACAATACGCAATCTAATAATACTTAAACTGATTTATCCCAGTTTAAGAACGATCATCCAATTTAAACCCAGTTCATTTAGCATTGATCTGAAACTGCAGTCAATGAATTTCAATGATGAGGGTTTTCAAATGCCTATGGAGGCAGTTTAATAATCAGAAACGTCGTCGCTGCAAATAGCTTTGGCTTGACGTCATCTACTGTACCTCCGTCTTGTTTACTACTTGGGCTCCGATTTCGCCTCAATTCATTCCCCCAAGTTTTTTTTTTAATGCATTGTAATGTTCGTTTGGTCTCCTTTTCCCCCCTCTTTTTTCCCCCCATTTCTCAGCCAATCAGTTTTAGTCCGAGAATAGACCGAAGGGATCGCGTTGCTGGTGCTTTTGTACTGCTTCCTGAAACCATGCTGAAACGGGTGCATACAGCGCCACGACTGAAAGAATGGCCCGTGTATCAAGTGTATCTCAAGCCAAGCAATGCTAGCTGAAACTCTATCCACTTACTAACAAAGACACAACCCGCAGTATAAGCACGTTGGTAAACCCATCCACTGCTCTTTACAAAAAAAGCTGCCTTCACAATGTGGATATTTGACACTTCCTACGCGCTGAATGGACACCATTGTGGAATCAATTTCAGCGGTTTGGACGATTTGGACGTGAGCCAGTTGCCACGCTGTAGAATATCTATTCCTTGTTTTTATCTGTTCTTTTTTTATTGTAAACAATAGGGTTGATAAAATGTGGCCAACCTTATTATTTATCAATGTTTTCCATGATAAGAAGCTATAGTGCATTGAAAAAGGAACAAGAGTTTTGCAATGCGAGAGGGGGAAATCAGTACTTTCTGGTTTGTGGTTTTTCATGGATTTTGCATTTGTTTTTTTTTACTACAATTGAAATTTAAACAATGACCAAAATGGGGGGCTGGGTAGGTACCTTTTTAATTCTTAATTTTTGACTATAACAATATTTCAAATATGAGTTTTTTTCTGGAGGATTAGCGCTGGTATCAAATTTTATATTAGCGAGTTTTCAGATAAATGTTTAATCCTTTTTTCTTTTTTGTGACAACCATTTTTATACTTGCCCTGAAGTTGAGTATCGATGAAATGCACATGTAGCATCTGATTTCTATGATGTAGACACATCTAAATTAGCGTACTAAAAACATGATACCACCCAACTATATTCAGAATAATCAAGTAGCAGCCATTTTTGTAATTCATCAACCTGTTTTGTAGTTTATATTACAGCGATCCCGAAGCGTACAGTTGATGACAGGCTTCAGTTGATGACAGTTGACAAGTAATTAAACACACATTAAGCATTCTTTGCCGATGCCATTTATTGTCCCCCTTTTATTTAGTCTGCATCAAGTCAATAATATTATCACTGCACGCAGCAGATGTAGGATCTCTCCCATCTCATTAATTATCTGCGCCCAATTAATTAACGATGAAAGGTGTATTTCAGACCGACCGCTTTGTGCGGTGATGTTTGGCTAACTGATCGCTCATACAACGTTTGTACACAGTGGTGATGATGATGGGGGTTAAGTGTTCTTGATTCTACTGTGGCTTGAATAAATGTAGCAAATTAACCGTAGGATTCAATCAGGCGATGGAGTGGATCGGGTCTGATACTTCAGGAAGGCAACAAAGGCGATCACCCACATGCCCCCTGGTCATTGCCTTGGTGCCCTTGAAATGCTCTAAAATATATACAATTTCCTCATAGAGTGCCCTTTACACAGGAGATAATGCCTTCGTGCCAGTGCCCTTTCAAAAACTAAGCATACAGGCCTGGTGGATACTATTGATCCCCATTGACACTCAACCCAGAAAGGTGGATTGAGATCCGGCATTTTTATCATGACCACAGATCAAGATCTTGTGTCACAATTACACTCAGTCCTTGATCCAGCTGAAATCCCACTTTTGATCACAGCAGTCACACAAAAACACAACCAAAAATCCTGCCATTGCTACCCTAACTGGAAATTACCACTTTAAGGCATTGAATAGTGAGATAACAGACGTCGTTCACCCCTTTTCATAAGGACCTAATAGCTTATCTATTTGAAAATGAGTGAATCACAGAACTGAATTTGACCTTGGAGCCCCCTCTTTATACATGTAAATTGTAGCATGAGTGTTTTTCGGCCCCTCTTTTCCCCAGGTGTCAAGTGTTTATACTGCTCGTGTAGATCTGGATTTGATACACAAGTGTAGCTGAATTCCCCTCCCCCCCCCTACAATTTTTGTTTTCTGTACACCAAATTGCCAATGCTGTTTTAGTGCTTTTCAATTGGGAATACGTTTTCTTCTATTATCGATTCAAAAGAGGGAATCCTTCCAAAAAAAACGGAAAATGTTTGAGGATGACAATAGCCTTTAACATATGTACAGGGGACACAAAATTGCTCTCCCCCCCCAAGTACTACTCGCTTTTTAGCACCTTGCTCCATTGCTCCATTAATCAGCCAGCGAACCTTTCTCCATGACCCAGACAGACACAGTTATAAACTATACTACCGATGCTAATATATCATTGTTCGTACATGAGGTAAATGGCTTCTCATACCGTGCTCATACCCACCTCTTCAAGATCAAATGCCATGTACATGTAATATGACTAAGACACTACGCCCCGAGGGCAAGATAAGCGAAGGAACTTAAGTGAAGTATCTGGGGGCAGTATGGATTAATGCCAAACAGGATACAAACTATTCACACAGGCTTTGAATACAGTATCAAGTCCTTAACTTCTTAAAGGTAGGGTCATACTTTGGTAATGACCCTGAGAAAAAGGTGTGTTATTTCTATCTGAAAGCTTGCAGATTATAAAGATTGTAGTGAAGTGGAGCATCCTCCCAAACTATTTGTCTAAAAGTGCCCCAGTTGATAGTAAAAGTTGAGTAATTTCCCAAAAGCTTGCTTAAAGACAGTGGACACTATTGGTAATTTGTCAAAGACCAGTCTTCTCACGTGCTGTATCTCAACATATATGCATAAAATAACAAACCTATGAAAATTTCAGCTCAATCGGTCATTGAAGTTGCGAGATAATAATGAAAGGAAAAACACCCTTGCCACACGAAGTTGTCTGCTTTCTGATGCTTGATTTTGAGACCTCTAAATCAGAGTTCTCGAAATCAAATTCGTGGAAAATAACTTCTTTACCGAATACTGTGTTACTTCAGAGGGAGCCGTTTCTCACAATAGCTTATACTATCAACCTCTCACCATTACTCGTTACCAAGTAAGTTTTTATGCTAAAAGTTATTTTGAGTCATTACCAATAGTGTCCACTGCCTTTAAAGGAAACATTTTTTTGTAGCAAATAATGCAGGAGCTTCTACGTGCAACACATAACACACATTTAAAAAAAAAAAAACAATGACATCATAGTGTTGTGAATAAAGCAATAACATGTAAGTTACAAAAATAAAGATTCAAACAAATGAGTCTTTCTTTTAAAAAAGTCTAACAGTACGACCAGACCTTCAAAATATTTTGACCCCCCCCCCCATAAAAAAAAAACACAGAGAAAAAAAAACCCCCAAAACATGTGCAATATTTTAAAACCATATGAATACGTACACATTGTACGTGTGCATGTGCCATTATGAACATTGGACCTTGGCAAGGATTAATAAGGTCACAGGGCCTACCCTCTGCCCACAAGATCCAATTTATATAACGTCTGCCCTTAACACCTACATGCAAACATGTAGTAGTACATCCGAGAAATAACTGCATACAAACCACCAGGGAACGCTTGTCATGTGGTTAAATCATTAAGGATGGTACATTTTAACAAATGTAAATGATTGTAAATCATATGCCACGATATTCCCTCGGTCGGCATCGTCCTAACGCTGAAACGACAGAGCCGGCTTCCCCGGCCTCAAACTCTAGCGAGGGGAATAACTCATCGCTCATTAATGTAAATATATATCAGCACTTTGTCAGAGGAGGCAGCCCCCATTATAAAATACACCAACAATGACCCCATTTAAGATAATTCTCACACACACATCCTCGGGGCTTTTTGTTGATGTAACAGGATTCAGCCCCCCTCTCTGTGATGCCAACATCTTCTGGAAACAAAACACTGAAGGACAAGATTGCTTTTAAGCACGGGCCATTTACTTGCTTCTAGGCAAACAAATCAGCGGGATAAAGCACATCATGTCTTCCTAGTATCGAGAGGTGTCTACCGAAATAAAATACATCTCCTTGGATTTTCCTCTTCTTAATTCGTAAATCCCCATAAGCTTGTTGCAGTCACATGTAGCTATATTAGCTCTTCAGTACTCCCCCTGCTTAATACTATAGAGATTGCAACTGCTGTGATTCGACAAATAACTTGATACTTAGCACAGCAGGCACTCGGCCCTTCAAAAAAAAAATGTAGTGCTTGCGGTTTACTTTCACTACTACCCACAGATCTAAGCCAGTCAGCCATTCAATTGGTCATGTGAAACCAACACACTCCATAAGGCAACTAGAGAATTGTGACATGGATGACGCATGCATGCATGAACACACACACATGCCTTCATGTTTCATAGTCAAGCAGTCTGTCTGGCTGGCTGGGCTGGCAGTCAGACCGCAATCCCCCTCTCTAAATACACGAATAAAATGCAAATAGATAAAGCTATTCCCCTACTTATTAACACGACCGATGAACACCTTACCCAATGTTGCAGTTCTAGAAGGGTGACATAGAATTCCTTGAGGAGAATACAAAAAGATGTCGGCGGGTGATATTCTTGATGATGGAAGGAAATAGAATCATCCACACAAGCAAGCAGCGTATAGTAGAGGCTCACAATCACTTAGTCCACTCACTGCATGCACCTAACACTGCAACCCAGACTTTCAACATGTCATCACAAATTTCCAGAACGTTGGGCAGGCCCTAATATGCTAACAAGACAGGCCAGCCTTGACTAGACACAGCACGTGAGGGCAGTATTGCAAAAACATACAACGGCTGATCCCGGTATGGATTATTAATCAAGTTTCATGGCCATGTTTTGAAACCTTGCATGAAGTGATAATATTGTAAGGGCTCAGTAGCCATACAGTAAATATGATGTTATTTTTAGCTATGGAGCTAAATTTATCTACAGTTTTTTTAAACTAAATTTATCAAATAGCAAAACTTAAAGGGTTCTCAAAGTTAAAGTCACCTGGAAATAGAATTTTTTTTCTTTCAAACAAAGGGGTATATATGCTTACGAACAATAAAACAATTTTTTTAGTAATTGTTTGTCACGATTTTTATGTTTAAAAAATATATAGTGTTGTTTGGGGGGCTGACTCCGCCTACCCCTTTTGTGACGTCAATCGAGGCAGACTTTGCCTGCAATGCATATATAGTAAACACACGTGCAAAGTACATGTACGTCCAAGTCGTGAGTTGGTACATTTCAAAAAGTGTTTTTCTGCATTCAGCAGCAATACACCTGGTCGGCAATGCCGGAAAAAACAATTTTTTTTTTAATTAAACGTACAAACTCATGACTTGGTCCGTACATGTACATTGCAATTGTGTTTACTCTCTGCATTACAGGCAAAGTCTGCCTCGATTGACGCCACGAACAGCGCCCTCTCGGGTCGGGGTCTACTCTTAAATTTGTAAATAACACAATAACTGATTTTTTAAAACCTTAGTTAACTGTTCATTCACATTCCACTCATCAAAACACATATATTAGTGACAAAAGCTTTATTTTGAAAAAATACCACTTCCAGGTGACTTTAAGATTACCGCAGATCCCCATTCTGTTACTTTTCAATTTTTGTGAGTGGTCTTTTGAAGATCGACTTATATACAATAAAAAAATAAACAAACAAACAAATAACCAAAACAACTTAAAAAAAACCCCAGTATTCATGAATAGTTCCATAGGTGAATACTGACAACTGATTTTTCAAAAGTGTTTCTTTTAAAATAAAGGGAAGGTACGTGTATTGGTAATCACTCCTAAAATTAATGGCAATGAAATCTTTTGGTTAGAAGCCTCTGCTCTCGATAGTATAAAAAGCATTTTGAGAAACTTTTCACTTCAAATTAATGTGGATGTAAAAAGATGTGAGTTTTTATGCCCCGAAATTTGAATCTGAGAAGCTTTACTGGAATTATCTTAAGTTTGAATCAGTTTTTCCACCGCCAACTTGGCCAAAAGACGCATCTTTAATCACAATGAAAAAAAACCCCAAACAAACAAAGACGGCTGACCCGTTACAAATGTAGATATCAATAGGAAACAGTTGGTAACGAGGTGAAGTATGACTTGATTAGATCATGGAGGAAGTGTGCAGCGTTTTTCCAGCATGATTTCCTGTATTTGTTTGGAGTGTTCCTCTTGGCACCTTGTGCACTTCCTCTATGACTTGATCCATCACATGTCTGTGTACATGTAGAACAGACCTTGCAAAACTATCCAAACGTCAAAGTGCTTTTGTTTCATTCACATGTTAAAGCACAAGCTTTGCCACATCTTCTAATCCCTTTACCAGAGCCCAATTTCATAGAGCTGCTTTAAACATAACATGTTGGTAAGCACAACAAAATTATGCTAACCAGAATATGGTCACCAGTCAGAATGCCATTTCTCAAATACAGTTTGTAACATTGGGCCCCACAGCAAATCTGTCTCCAAGACCAGCAATGCCCAGTTTCATAGAGCTGCCCGGCAAATATTTTCAGTTTTTAAATGCTCAAGTAGCTATTTAAGGATTATCTAATTGACCAAAAATATTCTATAACTTACAACTTTCCAAACTGTTGAGAATTTTAAAATAATTTATTATTTTGTAATAAAAAACTAAATTAATATTTTACCTAGAATTGACTTCCGTGACCTCCAGGTCAACTTTCCACCACCAGCACTACAGGTGTATATCCATACAGCTAACTCGTCTACTTTAAATTGTCAACAACGGCTTCTGTGTGAGCTAGGCTTCTGTGTGAGCTAGTTTGGCCATTACACCAATTGAGCCAAGGTTGTCTACGTTGTTGTTGTTGAAATTACGCTCAAAGCGATCAACTTCAGGTCACTCAAAACTCTTGATAAAACACCACTTTGTGCATTTATTTCTCATTGTTACTCCACATGGTCTCTCGGTCAACCGTAACAGGAACCTTCATGGTTCAGTCCACTCCTTGGTGAAGAGAAGCAATTATGGTTTGTATGCAAAACTGCTGAAGGACAAGAGCACTTTTCGAACCATGGTCTCTAGACCCCAAAACTCAGATGATTCAGTCATCGGACCACAGGTCTGTTGCACAAATTCCCCTAGCATACAGTGCAACAAGCACGGCAGGAAACATCAATTTCGGGGCTGGGCGCACATTATAGCCGGTCCCAAAACCACACAACGTTGAGGACATCCTAATATAGATCCTACATACCGACTACAAATGACCTATTTCTGAAAGGGTGTCACAGCAATTAGTACTAATAAGTCATATCCCCAATTAACACCATTTTTACCATCCCGTGGGCTGGTGGTATATGAATAATAACACACCCATGGTTTTAATTTATAGGTTGATGGCTGCTATTATCAGTTGAACACATTGACTTAATTATTAACGGATCCTTCCTGTTTGTCTGATACAGCCTGAACCACTTTCACAATAGAAGAAATTCCCAGGGAAATCTGGTTGACCTTTGATTTTCAGACTCGCTTAAATTTCCACCCTGGCAAACTACCAGGGAAATGTGCGACCCCTGCTTTGGAATATGGTTAGCAAGATAAACTCAGGGTTAGCATACTGAGTGTATGGACTGCAAAAATGCACCCCCCTGCATAATGTGAATACATGTACATACACTATAAAAGGTTTGCTGTTTTCAAACAAACTAATTGATACAGGGGCACCAAGGCCAAGACCAGGGCCGACGGAGGCCATGGCGTGTAATTCCAGGCCTGTGATTTTTAATGCTGTTTTTTGCATCTTCAATAGAGGGCGCAACATCGACTGTTTGGAGCCTTACTCGGAGGGACTGGGCAAGTCTATAAATTTGGATCAAAACAACCAAAAACAGCTTGTTTTGATCCAGATGTTTGTGTGAATCAGATTCATGAGCGACACATTTTTGAAAGCACATGATGCGGACAGTAATTCATGTTAAACAATACGTTAAATAAAATGAGCATCCTGTCACCAGTCAGTCTAGTTTGTTTGTCACATCATGTGAAATTCTACAAGACCCCCAAAAGGTATTTTTTATTTCGGATGAACATTTTGTGATGGATTGAACGGATAGCTTTAACTAGCACATAAGACGGATCACATGGATAGGGGATTGCAGACATGCATGCATGAGATTGAGTAGGTTTGGGTGGTGGGTCCACACTAAGAAAAATAGTTTTAGGAATTTACAGCTCTCATTGTAAAATCAATTAGGCTGAGTAAAAAAAGAAACATGTTTAGCATCCAGGTTTCTCAAAAAAAGGAAGGAGGAGGGGCTTTTTATTTTAAGATGGCCGCCATTCTTTTTAAAATGTCAAATATCCATTGTTTTTTTTTAATGCTGAAACACACAATACATAAATGAAACATTTTGGTCAAGACATTCAGACAAGACATTCAAATTGTTTTAGCTGAGATCGTTTAAAATAACCTTTTTTATAAAATAAATAAAAAATAAAAAAAATAGCAAAAAAGGAGGCGGCCTCTAAAAAGGAAGCGGGCAGGGACGCTAAACATGTTTCTTTTTTTACTTTTATCTGAAAAGCGTGTGTATTCCAATTGCAGAGCATACTTCCTGTGTGGACATAACTGCTCCAGATTTTCAGCAATATCTCAAAAATTTTACCACTTTTCTTTATATGTAATTTTCACAGGTTAGTTTTACGATATCTACGATCGAAGGATTCAAACAAACAGAAGAATTCAATGAATACAATCCCTTTAAAATATAACAAAGAGATGAATTTCAAAAAATAAAACATCTGGCTAAAAGATGTCCGATGCCAGAGATACATGTAGCTGAGATTTACTCCACGACCAACTGTAATTAATATTAAATATAACACTACTTGATTAAATATGAGACTGACATGTTATAAGTTGCTTAGTGTCGCACTGCCCTTGACCATGACTTTAAAACGGACCTGCAATCCTCTCATTTTAATTTACAAATAGGGCCTAGCATCGAATAATTATCTGTGGTTTAGAAATGAAGTCAACATGATCAGTATTGAGCGAATCCAATCGCATACGTTCAAGCGTGTGGGTGGACTTTCAGTTACAAGTGTATGATGCTGAGTGTTGATCTGACCTGGCTCTACCTGTATTACATGTTAGACCAAAACAGCCAAATTAAACTTCTAATTTTAATAAACATTAAATTTGCATCATCGGGATGTGTGTTAAAGGCACTGGACACGTTGGGTAATGTCAAAGACCACTGGTATTCTCACTTGGTGTATCCAACATTATGTATGCATCAAATAACCAATCTGTGAAAATTTGGGCGCAATTGGTCATCAAATTTGCAAGAAAATATTGAGAAAAAACATCTGTGTTGCACAAATTAGTGTGCTTTCAGATGCTTAAAAAAATATATTAAAAGACTTCAGGCCTGAAGTCTTTTTCAGATGAGAAATTAACCCTTTTCAAAAACATTTAAAATATTTAAACAGAGATTTGTTTGCAGACTAGACTGCTGAGATTGCAAAACAGCAACAAAATAATGACTTCTTCATTTTCTGATGCGCAGCACTGAGGTCTTTGACATTTACGAAGGCAATTTCTCTGAGGATATTTGACTACAAAGAGGCATGCAATGCATTGTTCAGTATGCTAGAGGATGACTTAGACATTTTGATGCAGTCTCGCCAACCATAAAGTAAGGAGCACCAACCAACCAATCACTGCATGTAACTTGATCACAATCATCATTGTAAAGATAGATTAAACAAACTCCCCCACAAAAAAAAACCCACGCCAAGCTGTGCAATCTAAAACCCCACAAATAAAACTGACTGATCTTAAAATATCAAAACACATCGATGAACTCAGTACTACATAATTGCCAAAAGCTCTTCTCCTGAAGACAATGGTCCCAATCTCATGGTTCTGCTTACCGCCGAACTCTATTCTTTACATGATTCTAATTTTCTGCTTACTGTGAACAAAACTGAAAGCACAACATTTCTGCGCTAGCTGTGTAAGCAAAGAATGCCTAGTAAGTTGAGTACAAACGCGCACAACCAAACATTCCCTGCTAACCCATGAAATACGCTTGACGAAAGCGCGGAATTCCCTGCTTCCATAGGCGCTGATTCGTTGCTGTGGTTAGCAGAGCCATGAAATTTCGCCAAGATTGAAACATAAAGTTCTTAAACCACTGGCTCTTTTCGGAACCACCACAACTCATAGATAGATTTCATCGATCCCCCTTCAAACCTCATTAGATTAAATAGCCTTCCAGTTTCCACCCCACTTTGCATTATGGTATAACCATCGAGTATGTTATGGTATAACACCTTCACGTATTGACCGTCCAGTAATACAATGACTAATAAAAACCACTTTTATCCTAACCCTGACAAAGCCTTAATACTCAGCGAGCTGAATGGGAAAAGTTGAGCCCGCCCGGAGAGTGGCTGACATTAAATTGACAGGCAGGATAGAGGGGGGATGCTAAATGGAAACCAGTAATCAGGTTAATTTATCTCTTTCACGTTGTATGTTCCCTACAGGACTGTGAGATTGGCATTCAACTACATCGCTGAGATTGTATTGCACGGCACTGCTCTATACCCAATGGTTCTTCCCCGTTATACTCTCTCCACCAGGAGATGTACTAATTTGATTTGGTGAGGATCCCAAAGTGGCAAGGGGGAGCTGCAACAAAGGCCATGGTGTTATGATGTGTCTGCTATGCACCATCTGCCTGCTTGGCTATAACGCTAGCTAGATCAGCCCAGCACAGCTTGCTTTTATAGCATCAGCTCTATCTTCTCACAGGATAGTTGTAAGGGTATCGATTGAGTGGGTGACTGGCTGACTGATTGACCTAATAAATACCCCATCTCAGAGATTCATGCAAGATGTGCAATATAAACACATTACACCCTGCAGGGAGATAGCATCTTGAGAACATTTAATGAATGGAACACCTTGGTGCTAAATCAATACCAACCAGAATGAAGCTCTAAATTGTTGACCAGTGTTGGCTAGTCTAGTGTTGGCTAGTCTAGTGTTGGCTAGTCTAGTGTTGGCTAGTCTAGTGTTGGCTAGTCTAGTGTTGGCTAGTCTAGTGTTGGCTAGTCTAGTGTTGGCACATGAGTTCACTTAAAGGAACACGTTGCCTTGGATCGGACGATTTGGTCTATAAAAAGCGTTTGTAACAGTTTGTTATAAAATGAATATGGTTAGAAAGATGTTTTAAAAGTAGAATACAATGATCCACACAAGTTTGCCTTGAAAGTGTGCGGTTTTCCTTTTACTTTGCAAACTAACACGGTGGGCCATTTATGGGAGTCAAAAATTTTACTCCCATAAATGGCCGACCGTGTTAGTTAATTTCGAGGCATTTTTGTGTGGATCATTGTATTCTACTTTTACATCTTTCTACCCATATAACAAACGGTTACAAGCACTTTTAAAAAAACCCAACTCGACCGATCCAAGGCAAAGTGTTCCTTTAATAGCATTGCAGATACAAGCAAGGCGTGCTAGTGTTTGTACACCAACATTCATGTACTGCACACAAAGCTACATTTACTCTATATGTACATCTGACATAAATTACCCTTTTATTAGTTAGTCACAAAATAAGCTATATTGATGATCCAAAGCAAAATCACGTTCCAGTCTTAATCCAGTCACATGAGAAAAACAAACTGTGTGCACAAAATGTGTACCAAATTATGTAAATTTATAGCATCTGAATCCGCTGGGATTTTCCAATGTTGATGGGTCATTTCCGGTCGCTGCACCACGGTTTATGGAATGCATACCCACATCTAATGTTGCCATTGCTTGGGATTTGCCCAAGATCTTGGAAAATAATCTTGTAAACTTGGGGGAATAAAAACGCAGAAAGCCAAAATCTTTGGAATTATCGCACATGTCTGTATCAAAATGAGTATTTTTTCAAACTTGTTTTCAATATTTGTTTATTGCGATAAATATTTTAGAAATGTGTAACATAAACTTCCATTTCCCCCATAGCAGTGCTCCTTATCAAAGGAAATTGCTGCGCTCCTTCAAGAGGGAAGTTCAAGGCCTGCCATGTTTCAATGAATGATAGCTGGAGATGTTTAAGATTGGTTGGCTATGTACATTGTAGCGCTAGCCCGTCTGGCTTTCATAGCTATACACACGTTTTGACCCTTGGCAAGAGGGCTGAGGACAGAAATTGAACAATTTTACAAAAAAATAGAAAGTTTTTCCTTAATTTTACGCTTTCATGAGAATAAAAGAGTAGTGACAAAATGTAGTCCTTTTATCGCACGGCCATGGACCTGCCAGTTCTATACCATAAACGACCATTGAAGACCACGTCGCCAGTCTTTTACTTTGTTATTTTTATTATTTTATTTTATCACAGCACACAAAAGAAAGATCACGTTTGCCGATGACTCCTTGATTCAGGCTTTGTCCCATAGCCTTGGATGTCATGGATGGCCAAGGCTATGGGACAATTTATTATTAATTAATAAGGGAATAAACGGGTAGTGACGAGTTCTTCAACGTAAGTTTAAATCCGGCAGGGTCGGCGGCCGTGTGATACCTTTAGCACACGGCAACGACCCTGCAAGGTTTTAAACGGACGCTTAAGAACGAGTCCCTACTCTTTTATTCCCATTCATAAATGCACTTTTGTTAAAAAAAAAGTTAAAAAAATACAATTCCAGACACTTTGACAGTTGAAAATTTGAGGTTTTAATTTTTTTTTTTTTAACTTTGTGGAGAATCTGTTGCACGTGGGTTGTGTGTATGCGCGCGCGCTTTAGAAATAGATTACGCGCACGCTTAGAAGTAGATTACGCGCTGTAACAGCTCTGAATTGCATTCCGCGTGATAATCTTGCGCCCCTGACACGCGGAAGCCAGCCGATTATAAACACTGGTCATTATGAACCGGTTAAACACCCCCACGTGACGCGCTCTCCACCAATAGGAGTAGAGAAACTCTCTGGGGTATTTATGAGTAAAAATTATAACTACCATTATTAATGTGAACATCTATCATTTCTTTGTAATTGATGTGATAATTACATCAGGATTCAGCAACGAGTAATGGTCTTGAACGTCGTTCTTGAAGGGGCACACCAATTTTCCTCATGTTAAAGGGGCATTTATAATGGAACAAAGGTAAATTTGTAATAGAACCTCGCAAAGGGCACCGCAGCAAAAGCACAGGTCACCACGGCAAGTGCTGTGGGTGCAATGGGTTAATTTGAGGCAAGTGAGCGAACATTGGTGTTTTACGGTAAATTGACTTCCGTATTAAGTGGCGAAAGCATATTAGAAATTAAATGCATTGGAAAGCACATGATACAACATTACTCAAGAGTCCTTCCTCTGCTAATCTACTGACAAACAAACCGTAAATAAATGTAACAGTACTTCCTTATAAATAAGGTTAAACTGTCTTTGAACTTGTTCTTGCCTATTGCACTGTGCATCTACGTACATGATACATGTAGGAAGGATAGGTATCATACAATAACGATTGGTAGTCACTCCTAAAATTAATGCCAATAGAAACCTTTAGTTTAGAAGCCTACCACAGCTTCAATAGTAAAAAACATTTTGAGAAAGACTTCAGAAAACTGCTTGCACTCGTCTAAAATATCCAAGCAAAAATAAAGATGGCAGTACTGTATAGAATGCCTTGTCATCAGGTTTCCAATGATACTTCACGGCATTCAATTGTTATTGTCGTTGAAAGACATCACATTTTCCAAAGAATGATCTTGATTCTTCAAGAAAAGGTTGTCTCCAGACTCCTGGCATGGAATAGTTAGGAGTCTATGGTCTCTGCTACCCTGGGCTCGATTTCATACAGCTGATCAATCACACTATGTACAGTTTGTACATGTAGCTAAGCACAACAATATTATGCTTAACAATCTAAGGTTACCAGCCAAAACATGTCATCTTTGTACCATCTGTGACTGGTATCTGCCTTGATTTTGCTGAGCTGAAAATTGTTAAGCAATATTTTCTGCTTTTAAAATACTTCTATGGACCCATTTGAGCATCTGTATCCTACAATATCTTAAAGATTATAATATAATTGTCTCGAATCAAATGAATTTGCAGTGACTGTACATTTTTAAACAATGGCAATATAAAATAGTACCAGCATGCAATATAAGCCACAAGTCTCCATTAAAATCAAGCAATTTAAAACCGTGATGAAATCCATTCAATAAATTGCTTGGAAAAAGGATTTAACCTCCAAAGGCGACGTTTAACATTTAGTCATTACACAAATATTTCCTACCAAATGTTTATTTTCCTACATTCTTACCTGCAGGCATGGCAGGGAATACACCCGATCAGTTAAATTAGGAACGTACTAGACCGATGAAACTTCCGCCATTTACTACGAGTTGTTTAAAGTCTAAAAGCTGCAAGTCTCACGCTGATCCCTTGTAATTTACTCCTGCCGCTGTCAGACTAACATAATAGTACACTCTGTAATATGATATTCCATACCTCCCTCTATATTGCTCCCATGTATAGCATGACCCCGTGACCTAGGAATATATTAAATACTGACATTTTGCTCTTGCAGCTGTGTATGCAGCGCAGGGACTATCTCTACATACATGTAGTAGGGAACCTTTTAATTTTTTCTGACTGGGAACAGATGTGTGTAATAATGCTGTTTTACAGACATGCATGCACAAGTGCTTTTCAAACATTTTATGAAATTCTAACAGTTTCATGTCAGTCTGCTTTGAAATAGCTTGATTTATTTTCTTTCTACTCCTTATGAGAGCTGTACTCCACCGAGCTGTTTGATTAAATTTGCAAATTTTAATATAACGTTTGTTGTAAATTCATGGGTTTTCTTCAATTGCAAATTCCTTATAAAAAATTATTGTGCTACATTTTATTTTAAGGTACAAGTTTATTGTTCTGTTCTGATGATGGGTGTATTGTGTTTTGCACGGAAAACAATCAAGGACAGCCAACTAAAACTTGCTGTTGTTTTATCAAATTATAGACTGTAAAGTAAAATAACAATTTTTTCAAAAATTAATGATTTTTTTTTTTTTTTTACCAAAGATTTAAATCAAAAGTTCAGTACACAAGTCAGTGGGTTAACTGTTCATCATAAAAAAATGAAACAAAATGAAAATATCAATCTATTCAAAATGAACTGGAACTAAAGCCCAGAGCTGCTGAACATTAACATTAAACTACACATAACTGTACATCATAGACCATGGCCCAAATTGCGCTGCTTAGCGGAAAGCAAATTTGTGTGCTTACTGTAGCAGAAAAATTTGCTAATGTGTAGGCATAATTCACAGGTATTAAGCTAGAGAATACGGCAGCCAGCTTGCGCATTCACCATGGATTTGCATCATGATGGCAATAATTTTTGTGCAGTAACCAGTGGAGGTTAGCGTGCCTTTTTGTGTGCTTGAACATATATGCAGTTAGCAGCCCTATGAAGAGGAAACTCCTACAGCAAGCACAAAATCGGCCATTACGCACTGTATGAAATTGGGCCCAGACACGACTCTTGCCTTGGTGCCCTTGACTCTTGGGTAATCTTATAAGCTGTAAACAAACCTAAGGCGAAGAACAAAAGACAAAATCTGGGGAGGCGAGTATTAATTTGTCAATTTGGGTCAACTGAGAGTGTATGTGTAACTTTAGTAGGCCTAATTAGCTGGTTCTACAGTTACTTAGATTACACTGACCACACCATACTATCAAGAATAGCAAAATGATTTTGTAGGGTACTAGTATACACATAATGAATGTTTATGAGTGCAATGATGCAAATATGTTCATGAGTTGAAAGATGGAATGTTCTATTCAACGAGGCGGAGCCGAATTGAATGGAACATTCCAGCTTTCAACGAATGAACATATTCGCACCATTGCACAAATGAAAAACATTCATTATTTGTTTTATATAACATCCAAGTAGATCTTTGTCATTTTGATTGAAAGATACAACTTTCAAAACAAACAAAGCGTAGGCCTCCAATTTTTAATTGTAGAAGACGAATGCTAGTAATTTTACTAATATGCCTTGCTGCGTTACCGAAGACAACGCGCACGCAGTGATGTTTTTACTCAGCTTTTTCGTTCCATCCGAAAAGTACCATTGCACGCTGGCAGCGTGCAATGGTACTTTTCGGATGGAACGAAAAAGCACGGTGAGTGACTCAGCGTGCAATGGTACTTTTATTTGCTATCACGTGACGGACAATCCTCCAATCAAATGGCAAGGATCTGCTTGGGTGTTATATAATTTACTATATGAGCATGATTATAAAGTTGAGCATGAATGAGTACAAATAGTTTGCCATGCATACATGTATATTGAATACTAGTACATGGGTACTTATGAGTACGTAGGTAGGGTGTAGGAGTACGAGTACACGTATGAGTACTACTCTATGAGCTTGGGTAAATTGACATGAGTATAATCATTGAGTAGAAAACAGAGACAATTTTAGATTCCAAGGTGCACTTTGCGAACAGCATTCTCAGCACTAGAGAAGTAGATCAAAGAGCATGACTTATTTATTTTGAAGAAAAATACAGTCATTCTTTTTTTTTACCGGGCAGACTTTAGAGCCATCACTCTTCTTCAATCGCATATTTCCAGCTTTCCCCGGTACCCTCCACCATGACACGCTATGCGATCGTGGCTTTTCAGTCCGAGCTCCAACACTTTGGAACAAGCTACCCACCCACATTCAAGCAGCTCCTTCATTGGACACTTTTAAATCTCTACTTAAAACCAAACTTTTTAGCGCTCTATAAATGTTGGTATTGTTATTACTATTAAAAAGTCTAATTTGAGATAAAAGTCTGAAATTCCTCATATCTGTTTGTAAGCGAGTGACCATTGAAATAAACCAATTCTAACATACATACCTGTTGAACACTTGGCTTGGTTGTAGCATTAGATGACGTCAGGTCACACTTCTGCTGGCCATTTCCCCTCTTGTTACTCTTAATCCTCATTTTTAACTGTCCCTTAGAGTAGTTTGTAGCGAGGACGTGAAACTCTACTGAACTCTCCGCGGTAGTGACGTCGCCGCCAAGCGATTGTCCTTCTGCGTTGCTCTCAGTCAGGTTCCCTGCATCCGACTCGCTGGCTTCTGTTGTGTTGTATTGACTGCTTTGCTTGATCTCCTTCCTCTCATCCATGGCTTTCTGTCGTAAATGTGTGTCTTCCATATCCGTGCATTGATGCTTTTTGGTACTCTCTGAAACTCTTGCAGACGTAACACCTCGACTCCGACCCCAAGTTCACTCATAAAGAGGTAACATCAGCTGTCAAAATTGAAGTAAGATACAGATAAATAATGAAGAAAATGTCCTTTGTCTCTCCAAGTAAACTTTTAATCTAGGTACCACAGGGATTGAATGATGCCTTATCACCAATTCGCGGTTATTTCTGTAGATAGACAACATTCCTTCTGAGGTTACTATCCACAATCATTTTGGTGACCACCTGTGCACGATCGCACAGCACTAGCGAAAAAACTTGATACGAGTACATTCATGATTTACAATGCCGCCATCATTGGCTGCAACCTCAAGGGGCTACGTGAGCCCTATTGACTGTTTCAATAGGAGACTTTCTGGGACGATAGGTGGCAGCAGACTTACAGGGTAAATCCATTATTCCCAGAATTATGCGCATGTTCAGAACTACGTAAACAATGAAAATTTACCCGGTAAGTCTGCTGCCACCTAGCGTTGTAAAGTCTCCCATTGGCATTGAACTGAAATATTGAGGGAATGTATTTTAAAATACAAAAAGCCATACAATGTAACAGACCCCCAAAAAGACCTGACATGAGCAGGGACGTAATAGGCTGTTGAGAAAAAGAAGAACTCTGAGCGCAAAGCATGCGAGCTCAAAAACTTGCGAGCATGAAGCCCAATAATATTAACATTTATCTTTTAAATTTAAAAACCCTACTCTGTAATCTGGGACGTTATTTATACGTGGTTGTATCTCCATTCTTCTTAGAATTAGATCTGGGAGGGGGGGGGGCTCAAAAAAACTGTAATTACCTTTTATTGCAGGGCAAAACAAAAAAAGAATTTAGTTTAAAAAGGAGAAACGACATCCCTGCCTGAGACATGTCAACACAAACCATAAGCAGCAATTGCTTAGTGTTTTTGCGCAACTTTATACTGCATCACGTTAGATGCATAAATTGTTGTACCTACAGGTTAACATCATCTAGGGGCCTAATAATAATGTTAATACTAATTTATTAAGACATTGTAAAGCGCAGAGAACAATATACAACGAGTGGAAGATACAATACAAGTAAGCAGATTACAAATACATGTAAGCAACTTCAAACAAATGACTTTTTAACAGAGACTTAAAACAGTGTAAAGAACTAGCCTGGCGTTTATGCGCCAGGAAGATTGTTTAAAAAAAAAGTAGCAGTGTAAGAAAATGATCTTTGACCATGAAAAATGGAAGGAGAAGTGGCGGTAAGCTAAGACTGTTGAGATGATCTAATATAAATTAGAGACGACACGAGCGTGTTGGATTCCAAAATCATATCCATGCGAAACAGCACAGACATTGAGCAGAGCGTGTTCCATTAGCGTACATGTAGTTCAATGGTGTCTGGGAATTCCATCAGTTGACACATAATGTAAGACACGACCTCTAGATGTATGCAATTAGATTCAATCAAAACACACTGTATACATGTACCTCTAAGATGAGAGTTATTATGTCCCTCGTTATAATGTTCTCCAAGGCTGGAATTTTTTTTATTGGCAAGAACAGAGCAATAATTTGTTTTTACCCAGACAGTACACCAATTGAAGCTCTGTAGTTCTGTGGAAAAAAAAACGACTGGCAAATCACTCGGCTGGGATTTGAACCCAAGACCTTTGCATTGCTAGAGCAGATGTCTTACCACTAGACAACTGAGCTAGCCCAGTAGCTAGAGGCAGTTCGAATCCTATGTATTAGCAGCGGGTGTCGCAACAATTTTATAGATGTTATTTTTACATCAGGGATAAAGACTTTCCTGAGTTCTGTGAAAAATATTCTCGGGTAAATCTCTCCAGTTGCTGAGAATTATCAAGACAATCTGACGTCTATGGAAATTTTGCAGTGCACAACATTGGTAAGGTTATACATATGACAGTCACGGATCTGCACACAACTTCCTCTACTGCTTTTAAAAGCACAAAAAGCAGCTAAGCACAAACAAATTATGCTTACCAGAATAAGGTTACCAGCCAAACTGACCTGATGTACAATGTGTGACTGGTGTCCTGATCATTTCTGCTTTTGGCAGAAATGTGTCAAGCAATATTTTTGGTTTTGAAAGCAGCTCTATGAAATTGAGCACAGTACATAAAGGGAAATTGGACATTGCAAGAAAAGCACACATCAAATCAAAACAAAACAATAAGCAAACAAACACCACAACAAGTAAACAAACAAACAAACAAACAACCAAACATCTGAATGTAAAACATCAAGAATGAGCACGTAAATTATCCATGAATTGCACATCCAAATACATTGTATACAAAAAAACAGAGAATGTATGCTCATACATGTAGCAGCAGCATGCAATGTGCACAGTACACATTATATTAACTACCAAGAGAATGTCACCAGTTGAACACATCGATGGCAAGATCCAGGGTTCATTTAATACCGGCACTGTCACAATGGTTGTGTTCAAACCCGTCAGATGGAGCTTTAATTAAAACCTAGCCCTGGGTAATGCATAAATTGTAACCTACTAGGCTGGAGCATGGAGGAAGGAATTTCATACATGAATGGAGTAATGCACAACACAACTAGTTGACTGTAGACTAGATTTTTCCTCCGCAGCGGACGGTTTCCCTTGTACAGCAGAGCAAAATGCTACACCATGAAGCAAAGATTTTCATCCATAGTTGGAATAACGCACAATTATCACAGTGCAGCCATCTTGAATTTTTGTCTCATTGATATCAATGTAACTAAACCGAGGCTGGAAGAACAAAACAGTCTGGTTCCCGTTTGCTAAATGATTATTAGCATACTTTATTGTTATTTGGCATGAGGAACACATGCCCAAGATGGAGGCATCATGACAAAGGTCTATACAACCAGTTCCAGGCCTGATACTTCACGGAGGCAACGAAGGTGATTGCCTCCATGTCCCCTGGTCATTGCCTTGGTACCCCTAGCAATGCTCCAGTAGAAATTAAAAATATTCCTCTTACATAGGGTGCCCTTTACCAAAGAAAAAATGAATTGGTTCCATTTCCCTTTAATGGCCCATTTTATAGCAAGATGAGAGGCAGTTGAGGGGGAAAAACAGTGTCCTATGAGAGGATGGGGGCTTACAAAAGAGCCATTTAGGTCACATGCTAGGAATGGTAGGCATAATTGTAGGCAACATACATGCATGTCTGCCTGAGAGAAAATTTGCATTTGTGCCTGGCTGGAATCATTGTAACTAAGACAATTTATCTGTGCATTCTATTTTCATTGAATGTTTTATAAAAATTGGTAATATATGTACGTAGAAATTATGGACAAAATTTACAAAAGAAAACAATAAGAATATTGCCATTTTCCTGCCAGAAATACTATTATACATGAATACAAATTAGTAGTGTTTTGTTTTTTTTTTTGGTTTTTTTAACTGTGAGGGCTTGGATGTACACTGGAACACAACAAATTTACCTTTTCATGCCCCATTTATTTTAGTTATACGTTGATCATTATTTGAATACATAGTTTTTGTGTGCATTTCTTTTACAAAAAATGGCAACCCCCTAAAAAAAACAGTCACAAAATGTGCCCTCAAGAGTCCTCTTTCACATTGTGAAACCGGTTGAACGTGCAATCTTTGTTTTTTATATTTTATCGAGTTACAACTAAATTTCAGAAAGGATCTAAACTGGTCACTAGTGACCGCTCGTAGCATGAACGAGTTATTACAAGAATACATGGCCTGCCATTTTGAAAGCATACAGCAAACTATCATCATCTTGCATAGGTTTTTCGCCAACATTTTTAGCGTTTCCATTCATTTTTGATTTTGATTTTGGGCCTGTATAATTTACATCTATAAAACTAACAGCTGGAACATTTTAACTGAATTGACTGTGTGTATGACAACTTGCGCAAAAATGCATGTGCTAACACAATGTGCCAAGCTTGTCTGTCCATTAGGTTGCACTCTGCATTTGGACCGAACGTAGCGTCCAGTAACCACGTGACCAAAGGAAACTTGTCCCTCCAAGACGCAACTCTCACCAAACACAGTTGTGGTGCAAACAACCCTCAAGTACCTACACTGTCTGCCAAATTCTATTACGGAGGACAAAAAGTGGCCGTCTGCTTTTCTGATATCAGAACAGCAGAAAAGCAGATTTTATGTTTTTTTGATATCAATTTTTTTTTTTTTCTACTTTTCTGCTACCTGAAAAGCAGATTGAATATTTGTGAAAATGCATTTTCTACTTTCCTACTTCTTTGTTACCAGAAAGCAGGTTATCTCCTTATACTGGCAGACGAAAAGTGGCCATTAGCTTTTCTGCTATCAGAATAGTAGAAAAGCAGATGATAACTACTTTGAAATTAATTTAATATTGACACCTGATATGGATGAAGTGAAGAAAACATGTTGGTCATACAAACTTGTTTATAAGCTACATAGTTACTTATAGTACAAGATTAAACAAAGATTATGACTAATGATTCAGGGAGGATTAAAAAAATATATATATATTAATAATAATAATAACAATAACGTTTGGACCAAAACAAATAATCAAAGTCGGATCATGTTTTTGAAATAACAAATGTGCCTTCCTGTGGCAATAGCTCTCATTCTAAAGTAGTCTTAAGAGTAAAGACGTCTCATTCTCAAAGATTATGACTTAATTAAAATGTTTTCCATAAAAGATAGAATTGGAATCGGATAGCAAATTGGCAATTATATTAATAACAAAAAAATAATAATAATCTTAATCCAAACAAAATTCAAAGTCAAACCATGGAGGAATAAATTGGTCAAACACAAATTTCCAAGCAAGCAAGACTTTACAAAACCAGGGAATCTGAATATTAGTATATTACCTACCTTTAAGATGTCTCAAAGAACTTAGCTTGTGAAAAAAAACAAAAAAAGAAAGACAAGTTTATCAAGTCTATGTGAATTGTGAAGGGTCGGTCGGCTGTATACTTCACTGGTGAAGTGACTGTGTGTGTGCGCGTGGAACTGCTGCTTGGCGGTAAAACGACGAATGGGAAATAATCTAGCTACAAAAACAAGCAAGAATCGTTAAAAAGAATGGGCATCACAAGCATCTCAAGGTGTCTGAATTGTGTATTTAGCATTTGGGTTGAAATCCATGAACATATTGTTGGAGAATCACGTGAAATCGGTAAATAGATGAAAGAATGAAGAGGTGGCAAACGATTTTCATCATCCCTGCACATAGTAAACAGTAGTCTGGTACTTATTTATGTACAATTCATAGCATTGTGCGATAGCAGAAGAGAAAAGAGGAGCTTGACCATTTTTTTCCTATCAGCGATCTCAGTCTGGATTCCTGTATTAACTTGGTGTTAACAGGTTACACGACTTGGATTAGACTGGTCCCAATTTCAATACTCTGCTTACCGCCGACTAATGAGCTTACCGCTTAGCGCAGTGCCGCGCACAAGAAAAATTGTACTGCTTACGCGTGAAATACGCTTGACGTAAGCGGAATTCCCTGCTTCCGTAAGCGCAGATTTTTTGCTTGCATTCGGCAAGCAGAAAGCAGAATCATGACATTTTGGGAAAATGGAATATTTGATTTTTTCAAAGAGGGGTCAAAACATGGTGGATTTTTTATTCTGTGTCACCTGATTTTGCCTTCAATCCATACAGATAATTTTCTAAAAGAACTAAATGACTTGACTAACTGTATTTTGTTGTTAAAACTATTATTTTCCCCATTGGGCATCATTGTACAGCATAGAGGACAAGAGAAATGTGTACAGTACCCCCTCAATGTACATTGAACCCTGTTTTGTAATAAACTTAGGCCGTGTCCGAAACAACGACTTCGGCTACAGCTACGTCTAGATCAGCGCGTCTACCAGTGTTGAAGAATAGGCAGACGCGCGCGAGCTAGCCGTAGCTGTAGCCGAAGTCGCCGTTTCGGACACGGCCTAATCTTTATTGTCATAAAGTTGGCTCCCTATACCAATTATAAACAACAGGTGGCGCAGTTTGGTTTATTTGCCGGGACTCGTATCTGTAGCGTAGTATTTATTTTATTTTTTATAAACACCTATCTCGTCTCCCTAATTGAGAAAAATATGTTTTTAGTGAGTAATATTTAAAAGTTTAGAAAGGTTTCCGTATGGCGCCACCAATTTTTCATTAGATATGAAATAATAATTATATTATATAATTAATTTTATCTCAATGAGATATCCCTTTTTGTAAAAAAAATAGTGAAAAAGTGGTTGCGCCGTACAAAAAGTTATCCCAAAGTTTTTAGGGGAAAGTAGATTATTCAGACATTTTTTTCCCTTGTGGGTTGTAAAAAATAAGTGTTTTTTTTTAAAGATAAATTCAAAACTAGAATCAACATGCCACCCAATTGTCATGAATAGTTGAAAGTAAGTTAAGGTTTTTCAGAGATTTTGTGTCCATACTAATGTTTCTGTTGAAGTGACACTCATTCTGAGCTAAATGATTTGGGGGTTTTCAAATAATTATTTCCTTGTCTTTGAGAGTATTTTTTACTGAAGATGCTTACAAATTTGAGACTAAAATCAGTTGGATTTTGTTTGTCTCTTTCTTCTGTTCCATCCAGATAATTATTCATCGCAACTTTCGATGCATTGTCCATTGACCCCATTCTTGTTTGGATTGAATGACTTTGAGAAAATTGGAAGAGGAAAATTGGAAGAGGAATATATTCCTCTGGTCCGAAATGGGATTCTAACCAGTGTCCACCTCGTAGAAAAGCAGTGAAGGAAAACCACTGAGCCAAACTAATTTGGCGAAGCGAAATTCTTAGCAAAAGGCTGATTGTGTTGTGAAGTAGAGACTTTTCTTGGGGGCACAAGTACAACCGAAGATGTCAAATTCTGATAAAAGGAGTACAGCGCCCTCGTCTTTCAGTCTAGTTATTCACAATTTTCTCTTTACAAGCACAGATTTGCTATTTTTAAATACATTAAAATGTTACGATTGATCACACAATACATAAATATTTGCGACTATTTTTGTCAGCTCTGCCAATCAAATGTATTGTTTAGTAAGTATGCATTACTGCAGAAGGCCTTCAGTGATATAAAACATGACATATAACACTCTAACTTATATTTCTATTTCAGATATATATTTTTTTATTACTTCTTTTGTAATATAACAGTTGCATGCAGGTATTTAGATTAAAAAAAAAAGAAACCCTTTAGAAGAAAAGATGTAAATTACTTTAATTTTCTTCAGATTAAAACACTAAAAGTCAATATTTTATTATATTACTCTTTTATAACGATTTTGTAGTTCTTCATAAAACAATTTAACCTAAAATTCTTCTTTTTTATTAGAGTACAGTCCACTATTTGGAGTTTCACATACACAATTGTAACACATGGTGAAAGAGTTTGGTAAAGGTTTGTAATAATTATTTATCCTGAGATGATACTTCTTCAGGAATTCAAATTATAAAAGTTGCATGCTAGATATAAAAAATAAGAACCTTTTTAAAAGATGTGCGTTTCATTAATTTTCCTTTGATTCAAACACTTAAAGACACTGGACACTATTGGTAATTGTCAAAGACCATTCTTCTCACTTGATGTATAAATAACAACCTGTGAAAGTTTGAGTTTGATTGGTCGTCAGAGTTGCAAGATAACTATGAAAGGAAAAAACACCCTTGAAACACGAAGTTGTGTGCTTTCAGATGCTTGATTTTGAGACCTCAAATTCTAAATCTGAGGTCTCGCAATCAAATTCGTGGAAAATTACTCCTTTTACGAAAACGTTACTGCAGAGAGAGCCGTTTCTCACAAAGTTTTATACGATCAACAGCTCCCCCGTTACTCGTTGCCAAGTAAGGTTTTATGCTAATAATTATTTTGAGAAATTACCAAGAGTGTCCACTGCCTTTAAAGTCAATATTATATTACTAATTTATTATGATTTTCCAGTTCTTCATATTGAAATTAAACTTCAATTTCATCTTCTTCCTTTCTGCCACTAAAGTACAGTCTGCCATCTGGTGTATTAGGTGCATAAATTGTAATACATGATAAAAAAGTTAGTAAAATAAGTACATTTCCAGAGATACAACTTCTTCAGGAATTAAAAAATTACTTGAATACAAAAATATACAAATGAATTCTGAATACTTCTTTAAAACTTTCATAGAGTTGCTCTATTTAAAAAAAAAAGAAAAAAAAAAGAAAAAAAAGTATACAGAACTATAATAGTGGCTTCTTAAAGCGGTTAAATCCTTCACTAAGTGATGCTTTTAAGTGCTCCAACATTATCACCCCTGTTGTCAGGAAACATTCCACAGAATCAGGGAGAGTTGCAGCTCTGATGTTTTTTAAAAACATCACCCGCACACACTCCAATCATGGGCCCTTCTATATTCAAGTCTTTATCCTTACAAACGTGGACCCCATTGCTGTCCTTTGTGAGAGAAATCGTGGACATTGTTCCTTTTGCTTTTTAAAAGTCCTCGATTTGATTTCGTCTACAAGTACAAAGACCTTAAGTGATGAGGTACTCTCAGGATTTACAAAGGACACTAGTTACCACTAAATAATGACCACTAATAAAATGAAACACTAATTTTTTTTGTTTTTTTTGTTTGGTTGTTTGTTTGTTTAGATGATCTTCCCATCAAGGGAACTTGTCAGACTCCCAAAGGGGAATATAAGCACCAAGCTAGCAACAACCAATATCTCTCATACAAACATTGGTTTAAAGGCAGTGGACACTATTGGTAAAAACTCAAAATAATTATTAATATAAAACCTCACTTGGTAACGAGTAATGGGGAGAGGTTGATAGTATAAATCATTGTGAGAAACGGCTCCCTCTGAAGTGACGTAGTATTCGAGAAAGAAGTCATTTTCCACGAATTTGATTTTTGAGACCTCAAGTTTAAAACTTGAGGTCTCGAAATCAACCATCTAACCGCACACAACTTTGTGTTACAAGGGTGTTTTTTCTTTCATTATTATCTTGCAACTTCGACGACCAATTGAGCTCAAATTTTCACAGGTTTGTTATTTCATGCATATGTTGATATACACCAAGTGAGAAGACTGGTCTTTGACAATTACCATTAGTGTCCACTGTCTTTAACATCTATGATTACTAAATGCACAAAATACTGGCACTGAAGAACAAATTTCATGTACATTTAAAATAAAAGAATGTAATATAAAAGGGAAAGAATAGTGCTCTCTTGTGCAATACAACTGTTCATATAAAAGTCTAAAAATAAGTGACAAATATCAAGTATTTACTGTGACCTTCTAAAAAAGTTCAAAAGTAATACATCGGTGTTTGGTCAGAAGAAGGCCTATGTGTAGAACTGTGTAGAACTGCAAATCTCCTTGTGAAATGAATGCTAAGTTAATTTTTCAGGATCCGACCATCAGGGATCAATTTCATAGCGCTGCTAAGCACAAAAATTTGCTTAGCATTAAATTTCTCCCTTGATAAAAACAGGAATGCCAACCAAATTTCCACATGATTTTCAGGACAAGCATACACCAGCTAAATACCAGTAAGAAGCAACATACAACAAATGGAAATTTGGTAGATAGTCCTGTTTTTATCATGGAAGAAATTTCATGCTAAGCAAATTTTTGTGCTTAGCAGCTCTATGAAATTGGGCCCAGGTCAGGCTGGTATCTGGCATAATTCACAAGCCTCGGAGTGTGGCATTGGATGTCTACATGGTCAGGATAGAGTTCTCACTGTAGCTATGAACATCCAGAGTGTGGCCCTATAAATCAGCAGCATTTGCAATCGGGGCTTTTGTGTTGACACTTCCCGTTGATGATTCCTTGACGATGTTTAGTAAGTACTGCAGAAGAAATCAAAGGACCATAGATCAGAATACCGATAATAAAGATACATTGGAGACACCAGTCTCTGCCTGTCCATGAGAAAACAGCCTAACCCCAGATATAAAAAGCAAGTATAGAGATAAGCTGTATTGCAAAATTTGTATTAAAGGCACTGGGCACTATTAGTAATCACTCAAAATAATTGTTAGCATAAAAGCTTACTTGGTAATGAGCAATGGAGAGCTGTTTGTAGTATAAAACATTGTGAGAAACAGCTCCTCTGAAGTAATTTTACACTAATTTAGTTTCAGAAATCAAGCATCTGAAAGCACACAACTTCGTGTGACAAGGGTGTTTTTTCTTCAATTGTTATCTGGCAACTTCGACGACCAATTGAGTTTAAATTTTCACAGTTTTTGTGTGTGCATATGTTGAGATACACCAAGTGAGAAGAATGATCTTTGACAATTACCAAAGGTGTCCAGTGTCTTGTTATTATTAAAAATGCTACCATAGAAAACAGTGTTTTGTTCCTTATTATGTCTTTAGAACAAAAACACACAGTCTTACATTCTCATCTGAACAGTGAATGCTGTCTTGTTGTCCCTCCTTGGTGTCAACCTCAATCTCAGGTAAATTGACTTCCTTATTGAGTCTGGTCAGCTCTGAACGAAGCAGCATCACGTTCAAGAGCATCGGTTGATCCCGTAGCCTTGGAGGTTTAGGAGTCTCACTGTTGAAAGTAATAAATAAAAGGAAGCATTTACTGGTAAGAAACCACTCAGAACATGGCCAAGTAGTTTAGAGCATCGAATTCAAGTTTTGGTGGTTAAGTCATTGCAGTGTGGGTTCCAATCCAGGTCATGGCACTTGTGTGACGTGTCCTTAAGCAGCGTGTTTTACTATGAACGCTTCTCTTCACCAAGGGGTATAAATGGATACATTTGCGGGTAGATGTTGATATTGTGTATGAAAAGGCCTTTGGACCAGTCAAATTACACTCAAAGTGGTCCGTTTGACAAGTTCAAAATGAAAAAGTATCTCTATTTAATATAAATTATGGACTAGTGAAAAAGCTGACTGAGCTGTGAAATGGTAAGTAAACTGGTCCTGCTGGCCAGTCACTAAACTAAAAAGGTCAACGGACAAACCCTGCATAAAAAAATGTGAATATATTCAAAAGAAAAGTTTTCCACCTGCCTTTCATATTTGAGTTGTTCCAGCAGACTGTGTATTGCTGTAATGATACCGATCGAGGATGACGTATCTATGCATCTCTCCTTGGAAGATTTGGACATCTTGCGAAGAACATCTTCAAACTCCCAAGGAATGGCCACCCGATACTTGGCATAAAGGTAGATCCACATCGGGTCGCACAGATTGAAGTCACAAGGAATCAGATGGAAGTAGGTCGGGAGCTGCGGCAGATTATGGATGATGATCGGGAAGAGGACAGGGGTGTGACTCTGGTACCTCTGGCGGAGTAGAACGGTGTGGAGCTCCTCGATCTGCTCTACCGACTCCATATAGTACACGGAGAGGAAGACGACCACCTTCCGTGCTGACTCCATCAAGGCAAGACGTTCAGTTTCTGTGTCTGCACTGGCTTTGATCACGAGCCCCGGGCTGGCGAGTTGAAGCACCCTGGACATGAACATAACATACTTCTTGTCCTCCGGTGCGTAGCTGAAAGCAATGTCACACGGCGCATCAGCTGAAGGTGGCTTTGTGACAGCCTCGGAACGGAACAAACCCTTGATGGATGGAGGTACTACAATTTTGCTGTCGTCTTTTCTGAGGATGTCTTCCGGGTCACCACATTTTTGGATGAACTTCAGTCGTCGGCACTCGACTGCATAATCTGAAGCATCGACGACAACACTCTATGAAACGAATGCATGTTAAATTTCTGTATTACTTCATGAAGTCAAAAAAGTAGGAAAATTTTATTGAGTACAGCGGCTGAACTACATACGTTGGTGTAGGCTTTCAAAGACTCATAGGCTATTTAAACCCATTCTTTCCAGATTTGTCCAAGGAATTAATAAATGGGAAATCAGACTAAAGGAGGAAAAATATAATGCCTGTATTTATGCAATAAATGGTGTCTCGATCAGCGGGGTGTGGGTTCGAGTCCTTAAGCAAGACACTTAGCAATTATTGCTTCGTCCTTCGGATAAGATGTAAAGCTAAAGGTCCCGTGTGTTGTGTAATACACGTGAAAGAACCTAGTGTACTTATCGAAAAAAAGAAGGTGTTTCTGGCTTGATTGGCCGCATTACATGGTGCTATGTAAGGAATAGGTCTCATATTTAAAAAACATAGCTCCACAAAACTTTCAGAAAAAATACTGAGTGCTTTGAGACGCCCATCATCGGGAGTAAATAAAGCAGTTTGTAAGAACTGCGTATTGTTGATTATTACTTACTTTCTTCTTACTTAAGATTGTCTCCATTTGAGGATTGATAGTTCCGCCGCCGATCCAGCTCACCAAGGAGGAGCAGAAGATCTCCACAGCCCGGTCGTACACCCCTGGAGTGGCGTTGATCATCTTGATCTGTGTAAACTCTGGCAGTGGATCCACAAGTGGCTCAATACACACAGGGATGTGGCGGAGATTGCAAACCTGTTTAAGATGAAAGAGAAAAATGACTAAAGAGGGATTTGAACCATTAACTTCTGGATTAACATGCCGGTGCTCTACCAGATGAGTTACTTAGTGTGATGTCTGGCGGTGGATCCAGAAGTGGCATAATACACAACTGGGATGTGGCGGAGATTGCAAACCTGTTCAGGATGAAATACAAAATTGACTAAAGCAAGATTGGAACCAGCAACCTTCGGATTAACAAGACGGCGCTCTACCATCTGAGCTATTTAGGCAGTGGATCCACAAGAGGCTCAATACACACTGGGATGTGACGGAGATTGCAAACCTGTTCAGGATGAAAAGCTAAATTGACCGTAGCGGGATTTGAACCAGCAACCTCTGGTTTAACAGGCCTGCGCTCTACCAATTGAGCTATGAAGTTCAAATGCCAGTGGTTTCCCTATTTTGTCAACTGACTGCATCCATAAATAGACATTCCAAAGATATTTATCATAGTTCAGTTTTGAAAAAGTTTGGTAAAGCAACAAGGGAGTGGTTATTATTAAATATTGCTTCACCGATTACCTAAATAACAAAATTGACACTGGTCAAAGTCTAAACATCCTGGGGCACATATTGACAATTCATTCCAATTCATTCCAACTCACAGTTGAGCAGTGCTTTGCCTGTGCCAAGTTGAATTCCTCGATACACATAGCTGACTTCATGTAGCTGTTTGACACTAGGGCCACAAAGGAACGGCAGCCATCTATAGCATGGTATAACATCCGCTGCCAAGCAGTGCCTGTAACGGTTCAACAAGTTCTGAGATTTATTGAGATTTTTTTGGTTTCTGGTCCAAAACCTGTCCCAAAAAACCACTATGCCGACATGGTGAAATTTTCAGATTTGGGGTAAAAACAAATTTGTTGATTGTTATGGTTCAAATCATACAGAACAAACTACTGAAGATATTTTATGCTTTTAAAAAACATGTGCTGACTGGGTTAGGAATTTTGAATTTTGTAAATTTTGGTCCAAAATGATAAAACATCTGCCATGCTGGCATGGTAACATTTTCAGAGTTGGGGTAAAACAAATGGAGAGTGTATGGTTTATGAAACGGATTGAAGACTTTTTATCGGTGCGGACTGGGTAAATAAGCCACAGTTTGAGATTTCACTGATAAAGTTGTGGTTTTGGTCAAACAAATACATAAAATGTCTTTTTACCAGCCTTGAGTTCTTGCACATCGAAAAATATCCTGAGTTTTGGGTTCAGCTTCTGAAGCTTCTCCACAATGGGGTTTGCTAGCCTGGAATCCCGATGAGAGTACGATACAAAGACATCATAGTGAATAGGAGAGGCATCGGCCATCACCATCTCCGTATGGACTTTCATGCTAGCATGCTCCAGAGATTGCACTAGGTGCTGGCAGCCGTCGCTGATCTTTTTTTCCTCTTTTGGGCTGTAAGTATTTGCAGAAAGAAAAAACATGTGTTTTTTTTTGTTAGAAATTATAACATTTTTAACAGGTAGTATGGTAGTTGGTACCCGTTTTATTTTAATAGTGATACACCAAACAACGAGTCTTATCATTCACAAGGCCTGGAATTACACAGAAGCCCCGGTGGCCATGGCCTCCCTTGCCCCTGGTCTTTGCCTTGGTGCCCCTTCAAAAGCACCCCATAGACTGTAAGATTTTACAATGGAAGTGCCCATTGCCAAATGAAAATCGCCTTGCCCTCTCAAGGATGAAATTGCACGCTTGCTCTCAGTAAGAGGCAATTGTTTTTCCATCCAATTTTCAAACAGTGTGGTCTTGTCACTGTTAAGAGCCTTAAAAAAACCAACAACAACAACAACAACAACAAGCCCTTTAGGGAGTCACCAACTCGCCCACAGGAGTAGCCTTGATGCAAATTGTTCTTATGTGGTAACTGGCAGTGTTGTACGGATGTGCTCACTGCTATCAATTTCACCGGCTACTGGGTCCTTTGCCACCGGCTAATTTTGCCATCAGTCCTTTGACAAACTGCCTACTTATTTGTTCACCTGCTAGTTCTAAATCTGTGGGCCAGGACAAACCTTTTACTGACCAAAAATAAATGTAATCTGCGATGCTACACTACAACTCAACCAATAGAATGTAATTGATAACTGCAGTAAATCCACACCTGTAGCGCTTCATGGGCAAATCAGTTTTTTTTTTAACAATGCCCTCTGGTGTTCCATCATGATAGTTCAGCTCACTGAAAAGCCCCAAAACAGCAAAACATTTTGTCATTCTGCTTGCTTACCTACAGTCAATATACTGCACTAGTCCCATGTACGTAGGAATGTCCTTGACTTCCTCTATGTAGATGGGTGCTAAGAGATCACGCTGGGCTCGTCTGTTAACACACTGCGCCAAGTTGAACGAATCTATACAGTGCCTCAAATCATATAAATCAAGACAACCTAAATGTTTTTTGCCCCAACACAGCAAAACATTTTGTCATTCTTGCTTGCTTACCTACAGTCAATATACTGCACTAGTCCCATGTAGGTAGGCATGTCCTTGACTTCCTCTACGTAGATGGGTGCTAAGAGATCACGCTGGGCTCGTCTGTTGACACACAGCGCCAAGTTGAACAAATCTATACAGTCGCTGTTCCCTAGAAATGCGGGGCTCAGGACTGTAGAGTAAAAAAAAAAGATCCACGTCTCAAAGAAGATCAAGCCTGTACGATTGGTTCATGGTTTCATCTCATGCCGTCTGGACTTATGCGACAACCTTCTCTGCCTACCTCACAAATTTTAAAGCTCCAACTTATTCAAATCTCCGCTGCTCGACTTGTCACTCGCCCATGAACCTGCGAACATATCACGCCAATCTCTGTACACTTCATTGGTTAACTGTTTCCAAACACATAGAATTCAAACTCCTCCTTCTGACATACATGTATAAATCCCTCAACCAATCTGCATTTAGCATGTACAACCTGAAAACATTGCTTTGTGATTTGAATTTTTTTCTCAAAAGGTTAATGAAGCTGTGAAACCTCAACAGGTACATTTTATTACAAACATTTATGTCATGGCCAAAAACTTGATCTACAAAAGGTATCAAATCCCTTAAGGTGATTGATCCCTCTGCTGCGGTGTTTAGCCTAGAAAACGAGCCTTACTTGGGACAACCCTGGCGCATCGTGACATGATTTTAAACATATCCTCCTGCCAAGATGACTCATCCAGGACTTTGGTGCATTTGTAGATCCTGATGTTCGGCTTGAAGCTTCTAAACTTGGCCTCGACTAGAGACGCCGTCTCAGCATCCTCAGGGCTGTGAGATAAGTAGATGTCATACTCAAGAGGAACCACCTTGTAAACAAAAATCAAAAAATAATTGAGGTTGTCTTAGTTTATAGGATTTGAGGCATTGCATGGTGAGGTATCAATATATATTTGGTTTGCGGTAACCCCATGTGTGTATCTACTTGCCAGGTAGAGTTTGTTCTTAGAACTGTCTTGCTTTATTCTACTACCGCGGAGTAGATGTTCGGGAGACTAATCCGTTCTGAAAAGAACTGTCCTGCTTTTTAAACTATTACCCGAACGGATGGTATAGAAAATAGGCTAGGATCGTGATTAACTGTAATACCGCGGAGTCAGTTCTCAAATTGGTCTAAACGTTTCGACTAGCTTGCTCTAGTCATCGTCAGGAGGTTGAAATACTGTTAGGCGAGGTTGTCTTGATTTGTTCACTCTACATGTTCTTGGCCAAATTTTATGGTTCTTTTAACCGATTTGAAAATAATTAATCGATTGATTGTGATTGAGTGACTTATTGAATAAACAAACAAGATCCAAGCTCACCATTGGAATCAGCTCCAACTTGTTGTATCTCTTCTTTAGGTTTTCAAAGGTCTTCAGAATCCCATCAGGGTCCCTCATCTTAATGGAAATCACTTTGCCTTTGACGACGGAGGCATAAAGCACAATCTTCAGCCGTTTGAGTGGCAGTCCAGCCTTCATCCACTTCACAGCAGCATCCACTATACCGCCAAGCATTCTGGCCTCATCCATGCCCTAAGGAGAGTTCAAATAAATAAATAATAATAAATAAGAGTGGCTTCTTATATAGCCTGTATATTCGTCACCCAGTGACGCTCCTGAACCTGTAACATACAGTACTTCCTGCTAGGTATGTGGGACTACGCTTGAATTATAAGACCTGTTCCTTTACAAAGCACCATGTAATAGTTTACAAGGTGCTGGTGCGCAAAATGCTTCCAATCAAGTCAGGAACACTGGGGCGAACTAAGAGGCAGGACTTGAATTTGAGGGCAGGCGCTCTCAAAAACATTTGTATCACTTCCAGAGGTATACTCATTCATACCCAAAACAGTTATTATAGACTGGAACACATTACCACCACAGACATCATATCCATCACGGACAGTAAGACTTTTAAAGAAGCCGTTACAACCCACCTATAAAGCATCTTAAAACTTTGGCGCAACAAATGTGACAGAATGCCGGTTACCACTGTGCAGGACGAATTGCGTATACCCCCGGAAGTGATACCGAGAGTTAGCTCATGTGGTAAAAAATACATGTATGGGTGTTGCTGGACTCTTGACAAATGTCCATCTTTAAATGCTGCTGATGCTCTCACTAATGACCTTCCCCATTATCCGAATGGGCAGCTACAGCTATGACTGCGGCTGTTGCTAAGGGTGTTTCTAGGGACGTCCTATAACTCAACGCATGGTGATATGGAAATCCAGCTGTAGCCCTAGCTGTAGCCACCATTCGGACACGAGTTATACGGAAACTGTCCTTACCTGTGCTCCTGTATTGAGTAATGGAGAAATGACTGTCCCTGGCTCATTTTTGAGTACAGGTACCAGACATCGGAATACATTTCCCACCATTTCATGGGGACGTACTCGTCTGCCACTAGTAGAAGTAGAAGAAAAAAACCACATCATTAACATTTTGCACAAATTAACAAATTCAGTATGGAAGTGGTTTTAGCAAGTTTTTACACAGTGTTGATCGCCGTGATGATTTCGGGAAACCTTAAAACATTTTATTTTATTTTAATGAGAAATCGCCTAACACCGGTAGCCACTTCAAGGCCAGGGCTACATATACAATTAACTAATTTGGTCTATTGATCCAAAGCAACTGCAACCAGGGACCCAGTGCTACCTTCTCCTGGGGCTGAAACAGGGTAACCCTTTTCATAGTCCATAAGGAAGTAGGCATGGGTATTATCCACAAGAAGCCTGGCTAGAAGAGCAGCATGCAATACCTTCCCAACTTTTTATGAGGCAATTACAAATTGTGCCTTGCTCATTGACACAAGTGTCACAACCCCGATTTGAACCCAAACTCTGCTGCTGGGTTAAAAAAAAAGATTTTCTGTCAAAACAGAGAAACAACATCTCAGTTAGGACAGCCTTAAACCCCCTGTCTCTATCCGACCCTGCAACCCAAACCCTACCCAAGACAAACCTGTTCTCAAAACACAAAAGCTTCCTGTACGGCAGATGATCAGGGAGGGGCTGCGATATCCAACACATGTAAGCATGGCGGAGATCCTCGACCTTGTTCTCAGAGAGCTGTTTGATACTCAAGCCTAGATTGGTATGAAGTGAACCAATCAATGTGTGGGGAGTCGGTTGATAGCTACCTGAAATGTACAAACAAAAATAAGAGAATAAAAGGGTAGCGACGAGTTCTCTAACATCCGTTTAAAACCGGCAGGGTCGTTGCTGTGTTATTATCGCACGGCAATGATCCTGCAAGGTTTAATTTTTTTTTTCCGCGTGATAATATTGGCGTACGTGTGCGCCCGACACGCGGAAGCGAGCCGGTTATAAAAAGCTCCAGCTGGTCATTATCAACCGTTTAAACACCCCCACGTGACGCACTCTCCACCAATAGGAGTAGCGTAACTGTCTGGGGTATTTATGAATGAAAGATAAAACTGGATATAAGGCAGAGTGATTGCTTTTAAAGTACTTCTCATCATAGCAGCTGACAAAGCAATGAGTAGGGATGGGGAACCAGGGGTGGATTTCACAAAGATAATAATAATCAAAGTAGGCCTATCCGCCTATGCAGGCGCTCATGGCACTTGCTCAAAGTGCACTACTTGTGATATATCTAGTACAATTAGTTATATAGTTATTATGCTCTGTGTTTCTATTGTCCGACAGTCCAAACTTGAGTTCTTAAAAGCCTAGCGCAAGTCCTAAGTAAGGACGAGTATCTCTCGTCCTAACTCGAGATAAGACTAGTCTGAACTTTTTCTGTGTGAAATCCACCCCAGTGGCAACAGCGTTAATTTTATGGTATCTCAATCCACATAGTGCCCCTGGTGGGATACAAATCGGGGTCCCGTGGAAGGCAAGGAAAGATACCACTGTTCAAACCTGACCGGCTTGTACATGGATTTGTAATTGATACTTACTTCCAAAGACTGAAACACAGATGACGTCAACTTTGTCTTTTTTGTCCAATCGGGTGATGTCACCAAGGCACAGATCAATGTAGCATTCACCACAAGATTGCGTGTTGATCACAATAGTGTCTTTGACGACAAACTCAGTCATCGTGGAAGGTTGAACTTGAAGAGCTTGCTAAACAAAACTGGTGCAAGGGAAAAATAGAAACAACATCAAGCATTTAATCAAGCATTATTATTTTAAAGAGATATTGCCTTACACCACACGACCGGACAGTAAGTTTTAAGGTGCATGCTGGTCTAGCTAGTGATCAAGTTTGATCGCTAGCTAGACCAGCATGCACCTCATTCAGTAGCAAGCGCTGCATTGTCAGCAGTGTATGGTCTGGACCCCAACCAAAAGGCAAAGCCCAACTGACTGACTCCACAACAAGTCGGTTGGGTAACTTTCCGTATGGCGCCACCATTTTTTCACTAATTTTTACAAAAAGGGATATCTCATTAAGGTTAATTAAATACAATATTATTTCATTTGAATGAAAAAGTGGTGGCGCCATACGGAAACTTTTCCAGTCGGTTTACCGGTTGGTCTGATCTTTGGTAAGTTTGGAAAAACACTTCAAACACTTCAAACTTGGCGGAGTAAACAATGTGCTATCGGTACTAATTGTAGTTGCACTGGTTTTACTTGTAGAACATTGAGAACTAGAACCAGCACTAGCACAAGCAGCAGAGCCAGAGGCAGTGACTGGTGAAAGAATCGTCGTCGTAGAAGAACTTGTTGAAGTTGAAGTTGTAAGGGTAGTGGCGGTGGCGGTGGCGGTGGCGGTTTCTGGCTTAGAAGAGCTACTTTGAAGTTGGAGCTTTAACACTAATTCACATAGGGTGACTGAAAGTCCAAGAGTTTCACCGACATACTTGGGAGATACTTCCCGTGGATCTGAATTTCCAATTACGCTTAATACTTGTATTACAGGTTGTAACCCAAACTTGCTAACAACAAGTCCAAACTTCTCGTTTATATTTAAAATGCGGGACTGTACAAAGTCAGAAGAATAAGCCTTACTCCAGGCAGAGGAGTACGTAGTGTGTTGGTCGTCACGCTCCTTAAAAGTATTAACAAGTTTGGTGAAGTCCACTTTCGGTTTCTTGCTTTTTGGTGGCATATTCCAGGCATTAAGTCGGCATGTTCATCTCACACTGCACAAAGAAAAATGTATGAAGAAAAAGCCCAACCACGTTACCGCGTTTTTGATGTGTTTGCGGTTTTCATCAAGTTTTCATTGTCTATACGCACAAGTGTGGAAACGAGTCACCCAGGTACACATACGTAGTAGTCAATTCACAATACAGTTAAGGGGAACAGACTAAGCACTGGTAACACGCATATAATAATAATAATAATAATAAGAAATGCTTTTATAGCGCAATTCAGTACTGCAAGTACTCTCAATGCGCTTTACAAAACAAATAAACAAATTAATTTATACAAGAGAAAGCAACAATTTAACTAAACAATACAATATTACAAAACAGATTTAGTGAATAAGTGAGTTTTGAGATGGGATTTGAAGAGATCCGGGTTTATCTGGGAACGGAGAGTAGCAGGAAGAGAGTTCCAAAGTGTGGGTGCGCTGAAAGCAAAGGTTCTTTTACCGTACGTTTTTGTTCTGTATGGGGGAACTTGTAGGAGAAGCTGTGAAGAGGATCTAAGTGACCTTGTTGGGGTGTATGGCGTTATCAGTTCAGAAATGTAATGAGGGGAGAAACCATGGACAGCATTGAACGTGAGGAGCAGGACTTTGTACTGTATGCGAGCATTGACAGGAAGCCAGTGGAGTTCTTGTAGAATGGGGGTGATGTGGTTCTGCTTCTTTGATCTAGCGATGAGCCGTGCTGCTGAATTCTGAATTCTTTGGAGTTTAGAGAGGTCTTTATCAGGAATGCCGTACAGGAGACTGTTGCAGTTATCTAGAAGAGATGAGACAAAGGCGTGAATCAAGGTTTCAGTAGTAGTTTTGTTTAAGAAGGAGCGAATCTTTCCAATCCTTCTCAGAGCAAGAGAGGCGTTTCGGCAGACTATGTTGATGTGACGACTCATGTTCAGATTCTTGTCAATGATGACACCCAGGTCACGCACTGATGTTGAAGATGTGACCTGACCACTGTCTATATTGATCGGGGAGAGCTCTTGACATGGTCTGAATTTGGAAGCTACATGAAGAACTTCCATCTTGTTGTCATTAAGGACCAGATGATTGCAGCCCATCCAGCTTCTAACCTCCTTCAGACAGGTGTCAAGCTTCCCCATCATCTGGTCCCGATTTGAAGATTTCATGGAAATATAGAGTTGTGTGTCATCTGCGTATATCATAGTGGAGAAACCATGCGCATGAATTAAATCTTGAACTGGTGTTGTATAACAGATGAAAAGAACTGGTCCTACTACAGATCCTTGGGGCACACCCCAAAGCAATGGAGATGGATCCGAAGATGTACCTTGAATGAGGACTCTTTGTTCTCTTCCTGAGAGATAGGAAGAAAACCAGTTCAGTGCTACACCAGTCACTCCGAATCGATTGTTGAGCCTAGAAAGTAGAATCTGGTGGTCGACAGTGTCAAATGCGGCAGTCATGTCAAGGAGGATGAGGACCGCTTCTTGTTGCTTATCCAGGGATTGAAGAAGATCATTGTACACTCTTACCAGAGCAGTCTCTACACTGTGATGGCGTCGGTAGGCTGACTGCCTGGAGGGAAGAAGAGAGTTGCTAGTCAGGTAGGCCATGAGTTGCATGCATACAGCACGTTCCATTATCTTTCCTAAAAATGGAAGGTTGGATATTGGTCGAAAGTTCTTCAGCTCCTCTGGATCTAGACTTGGCTTTTTCAGTGTTGGTATTATCATAGCTGATTTAAGTGAGGTGGGGAACACACCAATCTCCAGAGATTGGTTCACCATGTCAGTGATGGCAGGTAGAAGACTGTCGAGGCATTTTGTGAAGACACAGGCAGGAACAGGGTCCAGAGCACAGGCTTTGATCTTCTTTGACTTTATGATAGTGCGAATGTCGGCCTCTGACACTTGATTGAATTTCCGAAGGCAACACACATGACTCTCATCTTTGGAGCCAGCCTGTGGGCCAGGTCTAGGGTCAGCACGTGGTGTTCGTAGTAGTGCTATCTTGTCTTGGAAAAATGAAGCAAACCTTTTGGAAAGCTCTGTCTTAGTAACACGCTGAGGCGCTGACGAGTACCAGTTGCTCAGTGAGTAGAGTAGAGTAGAATCCTACTCGACATGTGCCCTGGGAAATTTGTTCGCATATGTTGCAGCAATTGTCTGAACATGGTCTGAACAGCATCTTCACCGCACTCAATCGAACACACGAAAACACTCAACTCAACCGATGACCAATGTTTCTGGTTGTGGGTCGCCAAAACACACTCATGGTTAGAGAGCACTCCCTCCCTCTTGTTGTGTTGTTTTGGATCATCATGGGGAGATATTATTAAACACATTAAAATCAGTCCTGAGATCGAGTCTTGAACCAAGACTAGTCGATCGTATTACGCTAGTGTTGATTGACTATATGATTTTCTGATCGACAAGCCACTAAAATGCCCTAAAAAGTGAAGGAAAAGGCCCCTGAAATACCTTAAAAACTTCCCACTGGTTTCATGTAAGATAAAACAGCAGGCGTAAAGTTGTACTCAAGATCATTCGTTGTGCTCGAAATTGACGGTTTCCGGTGAGTCCATCAACACGGTCAACTTCTTCTAATCTAAGTCAAGTTGGTTAAATTATGCCGCAAGAGGGCACGCTAACTTCCAAGATGGCGGCGCCCGTGAAACTTGCAAAATGTTGTGCGAGCGGTGAGTTTTTAGCAAGCTTTTGATAATGAAAGTGTTAAATTGGATCAGAGGTTATACTTCTTATAAATGAAGATTCGTTGTATTTGAATTTGTATTTTTACAGATTGGCTCTTACAGATCCAACACTAGACACGCAGTCTAAAGTTTAGCCCCGTGCGTGCCATTCGCTGGACCCCCCATTTTGCCCGACGGCCGCCAGGCCGGAGGGTTACGAAGCTTCTGCAATCTGTGCAGAGGGTTACGGCATCGCAACTAATTCTTTAATTGAAGTCGAGCTATTGTTTATTTACTTTCTGTTTTGTTAAATCTTGTTTTGGAACCCATCTCTTTTTCTCTGGTCTCTGCGACTCTCTCTGCACAAACACATTTTCTAAAGGTTGGTGAAAATTGCAGCTGTATGGTAACAAGTAAGTTTTTGAAGTCATCGGAATATGTCGCTTGTCGAGAAACAAGATGGTACATTGATAACATGACTGAAAAGTACTTCATTTAATCATTTTTCAATCTTTATTTTTCTCTTGAAAAAAGTTTAAGATGAGCGCTCAAAGAATCAGAATATTTAAATGCACATTTTAGAAATAAGGACAGTCCGGACTGGCTTTCCAAGCTGCATTAATTAGTGATTGAGGCGTATACGAGATGGGCAAGTTAGTAAGAACTTGATAAAAACTAAGCCCAACTTGATTCGAATGAGCTACCGCCTCTTGCCTCACTGTCACTAGGCCTACCCCTCACAATCTCAGTGAACTAACCGTACCAACCATTTGTTAAAAGCTATTTTTGTACCTCATTCTTGAGTTTGCAAATTTTCAGCTGACTGCGTCATGTACTTTTGTTGATTTTTTTTTAGGGAGAACTTTGATGAGAAGTACAAGAGCGTCAATCTCAACCTTGAGGAGAGTAAGTAATCATTTCAAGGAACTTGAAGTTTTGAAAATATTTATAGTATGTCTGCGTCCCAAAATCCTGTTCGGTCTTCGGCCTCGATTGATATGCGTCGCAGAACCACTATATTTCTCTGTATTCCACTCGTGCTTTTGTGACAACCAGGCCTAGAATAACACGCAGGCAACGCAGACCATGTCCTTCTTTGCCCCTGGTCTTGGCCTTGGTGCCCTACAAAATTTTCCCCTTTTCCCAATGGAAGTGCCCTTTGCAAAATGAAAAGTGGCCTTGCCCTTTCAATATTTTCAAAGATGAAATTCCAGGCCTGGAATTAATATAAAAACTCCCATTTGATCTTTTACTGGATATTTCTCTGGCACTATTGTGCTCAATTTAATTGTTCTTGTTTTCCTGTGTGTGTTTTTTTAGCCATGGCTACGACCACTATCTGGAAGCAGCCATGTTTATGATGCAGTGAGTACTCAAGAAATGACAGCTCCACCATCGGACATCTTCAGGACTTCACAAGATAACCCTGTAAGAACATGTATTACATATTAACAGACCTACCAAGTCTCACGCATTAGGCGTGAGACTCGCGCATTACGGCTCTGTCTCACGCTCACACGCACAGCAACCATTTTCTCACGCATTGGGGCCAGACCGGGAAAAATATAAAATTAACGACAATGCAAATCGCGCTCGTGTGTACAAAAACGCAATCTACAAACTGCCGTACAAACAGAGCGGGGTGGTGGTGAGCTTTGAAAATTCTCACGCATAGCTGGCCTCTGGACTTGGCATCTCTGTATTAAAAGCTAAAAAGTAGCAGTAGAAGCACTTACAGTTACAGACCAAACAATCCATCACTTGCCATCAAAGACTCATTCAATTGTAACTTGACCAATGTTCTATTATATGCCATCTCCTGTCAGCGTTTCCCTCAGCAGTGCACATGAACAAACTGGACAGTTCGCTACAACAACGAGTGAACAAGCACAAGTTTGACATCAGAAACAATAACATACAGAAACCAGTAGCTTAGTATTTCAATTTGCCTGGACTTTCCCTGCATCACCTCAAGGTGGCCATTGTTCGACAGAAAGCATTCAGAGACAGATTTGAAAGGGAAGCTGCTGCACAAAAGATCATACAATAAACAAATAGTCTGCTTGAATAAAAAAAAAGGGGGGGGATGGCCCATATCAAATTGTCCATGATTAACAAAAGTGTACTCAAACACGGTGACTCAAATTCAGCTTATCAACATTTGAAATTAGAAACATGAAAAGAAGATACATTTACAAATAAATAAGTCATTATGAAGAAGATAATTTATACCATCGTGGTGAAAACTCTGTTGATTAAGATTAAGTTAATGTTGATTTCTACAATTGTTTGATATCTGTGATCCAGGCAAACCATGGAGTGCAGGATGTTGGTATGTACTACACTATTCCCATGGACCAAGTCAAGAAGATCGTACCAGTCGGTTATTCAAGGAGTTGGGAGAAGTTGGTGAGTTGTAGATCGGAATCTAAACTATAAATTTGGCAAAGCATCCTAATGGAAACAGCACACCAACCTTTTGTAGAGAAGACAATGAAGAAATTTCAGTTTTAGACGTGGGAATAAAAATTCCAAACCATATGCCGAAGAGCTGCCTAAGCAGAAAATATTGCTTAACAAATTTCTGCTAAGCAGAAATCAGCAGGATACCAGTCACAAATTGTACATGTGACATGGTAGTTTGGCTGGTAACCTTATTCTGGTAAGCAAAATTTTATTAAACAAAAGGCATGCTTCTAACCAAAGGTTTAGTTTTAAGAGTGACTACCAAACGTATACCTGCCCTTTAAAGGCAGTCGACACTTGGTAATTACTCAAAATAATTATTAGCATAAAACCTTACTTGGTGAAGAGTAATGGGGAGAGGTTGATGGTACAAAACATTGTGAGAAACGGCTCCCTCTGAAGTGACATAGTTTTAGAGAAAGAATAAATTTTCCACAAATTTGATTTCGAGACCTTTGCAGATTTAGAACTTGAGGTCTCGAAATCAACCATCTAAAACACACACAACTTTGTGTGACAATGGTTTTTTTCTTCTTTCATTATTATCTCGCAACTTCGACGACCAATTGAGCTCAAATTTTCACAGGTTTGTTATTTTATGCATATGTTGAGATTGACCAAGTGAGAACACTGGTCTTTGACAGTTACCAATAGTGTCCAGTGTCTTTAAATGCAAACCTATGTTAATTTATTGTGTTCGTGTACGTTTGTTTAAGTATTTGCTGAATAAATATAAAAGTTTGAATAATAATTAGTTGATCTTTCCTAATCTCCTACCTATTGTTTTTTTTTTCTCTCTAGATCGTACCCTTCCAGGAGGCAGCCGTCATGGTGCGGAAACCGGCTACAGATATCATCAGCTTGTTGAACACTAGTAACTACAGCCACCCCCCTATGCGGTATGTCCTGTACGGCACCAAGGGCAGTGGCAAAACAATGTCATTATGTCACATCATTCACTATTGTCACAGTCAACGATGGCTCATTGTGCATGTCCCATGTGGTGAGTAAATAGACGGAATCATTAACTGTGGTGCAGGGGTTAGACTGCGGGACTTGTAATCACAAGGTTGTGGGTTTGAATCCTACCAAGCTTTTGGCTGATTTCACAGTGACTCGAATAAATAGTGTCGTCTAGTTACTGAATCACGATTTCATGATTTGTGCAACTCATTAAACCAATGTTTGTATGAGAGAGATTGGCTGTTGCCAGCTTGGTGTTAATATCATATTTCGTTTCAGGGCTCAAATTTTACCATGGACCACTGGCTCGGGGCCAGTGATTTCATCATCAGGCCGGTAAACTCGAGACAGGACAAGTCTGATGGTCTTGTTCTATTTTTCAATTCAACATCTTTGTCTCAAAAGATTGATGTTCAAATGTTGAGTTTGAGTCTCAGCCATAAAACAGATGAGATAAATTTTTCTCTTGGCGTTTGTTCAATTAAAATAATTCAGATGATAAAATGATGTTTTCATTTTGATCCTAGTCTCTTCTCATTTTGATTCTAGTCTCTTCTCATTTTGATTCTAGTCTCTTCTCATTTTGATTCTAGTCTCTTCTCATTTTGATTCTAGTCTCTTCTCATTTTGATTCTAGTCTCTTCTCATTTTGATTCTAGTCTCTTCTCATTTTGATTCTAGTCTCTTCTCATTTTGATTCTAGTCTCTTCTCATTTTGATTCTAGTCTCTTCTCATTTTGATTCTAGTCTCTTCTCATTTTGATCCTAGTCTCTTCTCATTTTGACTCTGATCTAGTAAATAAAATCTTGGTCCAGTAAATATTTTGAGGTACAAGTCCTGTTGGCTTGTGGAGTTTCCCCAAAAAAATTGAGCCATGTTTAAAGGATATGGGTATATTTTTAACACAGAGCACAATGTCCAGACCACAGATGTTACATTAAACTTACACAGTTTGAAGATAATTATAATACAAAGCTTCCCTTAAAATATTAGTTGCTGAGATGCTGTAGTTTTTTTAGAAATAAGTAAAACAATGTCATACAATGTCATTTTTACAAGCTAAAATAATTTTCGTCTCATGATCAGTGAGACGAATTGTTTTTTCATGACATTGTTTTACTCATTTCTCAAAAACTACAGCTCCTCAGCAAGTAATATTTTCAGGGAAGCTTTATAGTATCACTATCTTCAAACGGTGTAAGTTTAGTGTAAATCTGTAGACATTGTGTTTTTCGTTCTACAAAAAGTACAGAGACCCTTTAATTGTTACCTTCCTTGACTTGATTTGTTTATTTCCCAGCGTTTTCTTGGATTGCGACGGGTCGGTTTGATTACATAGATTCAGTGCATCAAGAAGGAATGTACGACCAGCCAGCATTCTCCACAGAGTGGCTCAAGCAGTTCAAAGCAAGGAATGAACACTTCTTACCACAAGTCAGTACCTATAACCAAAACATCTGAATCTGAATTATATAGTCGGCAAACACCACACCAACTTTTGTTTGTATAGAAGACAATTAGAAAATTCAGTTTTAGACGCACAAATTTAAATATTTTAGTAAGAAACTACCTCAAAAATTACGGTACTTCAGAGGGATTCATTTCTCGCAATGTTTTATACTAAATACAGCTCTCCTTTGCTCATTACCAAGTAAGTTCTTATGCCAATATTTTGAGTAATTACCAAATGTGTCCAGTGCCTTTAAGAACCAACACAAAACCAAGAGATAAATCTCAAGAGTGTAATTTTGCATTTTTTTTTTCAAACAAGTTGAAGACAAGTGAGAGCTACGTGTGGAGCAAACGAGAAACAACCGAGAAGAACGAGCCACTGCTTGCAGTTATAGAGCAGGTAAGGCAAGCTGTGCAGGGGTCGATTTCACAAAGAGCCGAGATTGATGGTACCTGCAAATCAATCATAGTTGCTTAGTAAAGTGTGATGTCACAATACAAATCACTACGGCGATACTGACAATTTGTCTTACGATGGATTTTATTGCTTTGTGAAATCAATTACAGGAGAAGTAATAGCAGTGGGATGGACCTTCGTTTGGTTTGCTTAGATGATCTACCAGTCAAGGGAACTCGGCAAACTCCCACAAGGGGATATAAATAAATACCAAGCTGGCCAATAGCAAATCTCTCTCATACAAACATTGGTTTAAAGTCAAGAAATTGTGATTCAGTAACTAGACGACACTACTTATTCTAGTAATTGTGAAATCAGCAGTTAGCTTGGAGGATTTGAACCTACAACCTTGTAATTGCAAGTCCTGCAGTCTAGCCACTGGACCAGGGTGACCTGCGCAGGGATCAAGTTGGGACCATATTGAGTTTTATGATTGTGCATTTTTTTCCCCCTCAAATACTTTAGTTTAAAGATGTCTATGGGTATAACAAATATTTTTCAAGATTTACATCTGGGCTGGAATTTCCTCGGGAAATTAGTAAGAGCTTTTCAAATACCCTAAATTATTATTTTGTTCTTATGGTCTAGGGACTTTCACGTCCAAAGAATGCAACAGATGCCATAGGAGTGGTCTTAAAAGAGCTGCAACTCCAGAGCTTCAACGGCGGATATAAGATGATGGTTGCAGTTAAAGGTGTGAATGCATTCTTTTCCGAGAGGACCATTGTGAGGAAGCCTGGTGGATACAGGGTAAGTGCAAGACGAAGTTTAAAACTTAAAGGCAGTGGACACTATTGGTAATTACTCAAAATAATTATTAGCATAAAACTTTACTTGGTAATGAGTAATTGGGAGAGGTTGATGGTATACAAAATTGTGAGAAAGGGGACCCTCTGAAGTGACATAGTTTTCGAGAAAGAAGTATTTTTCGACGAATTTGATTTCGAGACCTCAAGTTTAGAATTGGAGGTCTCGAAATCAACCATCTAAAAGCACACAACTTCGTGTGACAAGGGTGTTTTTTCTTTCATTATTATCTCGCAACTTCGTCGACCGATTGAGCTCAAATTTTCACAGGTTTGTTATTTTATGTATATGTTGAGATACACCAAGTGAGAAGACTGGTCTTTGACAATTACCAATAGTGTCCACTGTCTTTAAATGTTTTTTCTTGTAGCCCTTACCAAGAGTTTTTTTTAAGCCTTGTTTGGGGCCAACTTGCATTAAACAGAAGAAGAAAACAAATCAAATATTTACTCATGACACACAATAAAAGCCAAGCTTTCAGTTGTATACTTGTTTTCAAATATAAAATTTTATTTAACATTTCTCTTCAGATTCCAGTCAGGGAAATGACGATGGTACAACACTTCAAGAAAATGCTGCTCGGAAACTGGGTAAGATTTCCTTTTTGCTGCAGAGCAGCAACAAAATTGACTGGAGCGGGACTTCCGGATTCTGACCTGGATTAACGTACTGGCGCTCTACAAACTGAGCTATTTAGCCCTTTGTTGGCGGTCTTGCTATATTTTGTCAATGTCTTTGTGCAGGGGTGCCAGTCTGAAGCCATACAACCGTAAACTCGATCAGAACCTGCAAATAACTCATATCCGACCCCCACCCACTTCTGTCTATTTTCTCAGAAACATATCTCAAATTTATTTGAATGATACATTTTGCTTGATATTTTCAAATAAGTTCAATGTGTTCAAGTGTTTGAGTATTTTGTTCGCTTCCAGATAAATGGAGCTATAGTTACCAGCGTTGATCAACATTTGTGTCGCCCTCAGCCATTCGACTATAAACCCCTCAACTTGCTACACAAGGAGGTAAGGAACCAGACCAAATGTCTGACGTCCCACTTTGAGGTTTCTGAATAATGCCAGATACCGGGCTTTAGAACCTGAGCCCAATTTAATAGAGCTGCTTAAGCAGAAAATATTGCTTAACAGTTTTCTGCTAAGCAGAAATGAGCAGGATACCAGTCACAAACTGTACATGTGACATTTTAGTTTGCCTGGTAACCTTATTCTAGTAAGCATAATTTTGTTGTGCTTAGCTACTTTTTGGGCCTGCTTGGTTGCCTGCCAGATGTACCTTTTACCCACTTCATTTTTGCATGCCATAATGTGTGTGTGTGTGTGCTTCTTACAAAAGGGACAATGGGAGACTTTCTGGGACGATAGAGGGCAGCAGACTTACCGGGTAAATCCATTGTTCTCAGAATTATGCGCATGTTCAGAACTACGTAAACAATGGAAATTTACCCGGTATGTCTGCTGCCGCCTAGCGTTGGAAAGTCTCCTATTAGGTCCACGATTGTCATCACAAAAGAAGGTTTTTTTTTCAGATTTTAGTTCTGGTCTTGTAAAAACAATAATTGGTCCAGAAGACAACAGGGCCCAATTTCATAGTGCTGCTTAGCGGCCGATTTTGTGCTTACTTTGCAATTTCCATTTCATAGTGCTGCTAACCGTAAGCACACGAAAAGGCATGCTAACCTTGCGGTGCTTACCGCACGAAAATAAATGACATCACAATGCAAATCCACGGTAAACACGCAAAATGGCTGCCCAGTTTTTCTGCTAACCTGTGAAATACGCTAAGGCTTAAGCAAATTTTTCTGCTACAGTAAGCACGCAAACTTGCTTTACCGTTAAGCAGCGCTATGAAATTGGGCCCAGGCCCGGCAGTCTTGTGGATTTTCCCCCCAAATTGGGAGCCGTGGTTTTTGTTTTTGTACAAATCATTGTGTCAGTACAAAAACATTGTAAATCAAGAGTTTTAGCAATGCTATATTTTTTGTATCAATGACTTTTCTTGCAGGGATTTGAGACGATGGATCCATTCCTGCCAGTATTTGTTGATAATTATAGCGACAAAGAGTTTGAGAGTTGCTTAGCATTGTACAAAGAGAAGAGATGGTTACAGAATGAAGCAGGTAAGAACATTAACCAGTCAGATGTGTACACACTACAATACCGATCCGTTTTGTGGGGTCCTGCTATTGTTGTTCTATTATTCCCTTTTTCTAAAGAACTCCCCTGTGTGGTCCAGATTGAACAAGGAATTCCCTTGTGTGTCAAATGTTCCAATTTGTAAAAAGACAAATTGGTAATCCCTCCTAAAATTAATGGTAATAGAAACCTTTGGTTAGAAAGCTTACAGCAGCTTTCAATAGTATAAAGCAATTTGAGAAACATTTCACTTGGATGTAATGTGGTTATGTAAAAATGTATAAGTTTTATGGCCCCCAAAATTTGAATCTGAGAAGTGTCGCTACATTTACTCGTCACAGACTGTGTTTTTCTTATAGGGATTATTCTTCCTGCATGGACATATACCCTCCGGATTTTTGGCGGTATCTCAAAAACGCCACCACCTTTTGAAATGAAATTTTCATATATTAGTTTTATTGTATACATCAACATTTATTTAGGATTAAAGACGATCGAACGGTTTCCAAAATCAAAGGTTATACTTTTCCTTTGACACCAGAAATCATCTGTGGATTAAGAGTTTGATTCATTTATTATTTTTGTTTACAGCTGTTAGTGAAGATGGAAAGGCCCAGCTGAGATTCCTGACAGAGAAGAATCCTGCTGCAGTACACAGAATCTGTAGCTCATTGTAACCTCTCTTCATAAGAGGAAACATTTTACTGCTGTACACAATGCTCCGACTCAAACTACCACAATCATCTACTCCGAATGTCTCATGAATAAAAGCCGACTGGAGTTGGACTGTTCAGTTTTCACCAATTTGAAAGTAACGGTCATGCTTTAAAAGGCAGTGGACACTATTGGTAATTACTCAAAATACTTATTAGCATAAAACCTTTCTTGGTAACGAGTAATGGGGAGAACTTGATAGTAAAAAACATTGTGAGAAACGGCTCCCTCTGAAGTGCCATAGTTTTCGAGAAAGAAGTAATTTTCCACGAATTTGATTTCGAGACCTCAAATTTAGAACTTGAGGTCTCGAAATCAACCATCTAAACACACACAACTTCGTGTGACAAGGGTGTTTTTTTCTTTCATTATAATCTCGCAAGTTCGATGACCGATTGAGCTAAAAAAATTCACAGGTTTGTTATTTTATGCATTTGTTTAGATACACCAACTGTGAAGGTTAGTCTTAGACAATTACCAATAGTGTCCACTGCCTTTAACAAATCTGTCTGGATAAATTACCCATATATACGGAGAGAAGAAATCAACAAAATTGGGAGACCACCAACATTATGGCTAGATAGGCTCAGTTGGTAATTGGGTCTCAGAATCCATCACTGCAATAACCTATCTTTCTGAAAGTTTGTATATACTCAGCGCCTTGAGTACCTTGTTTGGTAGATACGTGCGCTATATAAGACTTCGATATTATTATTATTAGAGTATAGGCACATAAATCTGGAGGTCGCAGGTTCAAATCCCACTTTATTAAATTTGTTCAACTGTAAAATATTTAAAATCTAGTTTACACTATTTACATACTTTCTGAAAAACTGGAGTTAAATCTAACAAGGGATGCAGACTAGGTTCTCATTTTGATCCTGGTTCCAATTTCATAGAGCTGCTAAGCACACAAATTTGCTAAGCATGAAACTTCTTCCTTGGTAAAAACAGGATTACCAACCAAATTTCAATTTGTTGCATATTCCTTGTTGTTACTGGTATTCAGCTGCTGTTTGCTTATCCTGAAAATCACGTTGAAATTTGGTTGGTAATCATGTTTTTATCAAGGAAGAAATTTCATGCTAGGCAAATTTTTGTGCTTAGCAGCTCTATGAAATTGGGCCCTGGTCTTGTAAACAAAATCCAGGTCAATTAAAGATTCTGCCGTCGATTTTACAAAACTCTTCCTAACTTAAGACGAGTCCCAACACTGCACTGTAGCATGCAGACCTTAAGATTAATCCTAAGTTAGGACGAGTTACTCACCCTAACTCGAGATAAGACGAGTCCTAAGTCTTTGTGAAATCGACCCCTGGGCTAAAAGTCCTTCATTCTTGTGGATTTCTCCCCCAAAAATTCAAGCCCTACAATCATGTACCGTGAACTCTTGTCCAACAAGCTGACTTCTTGAAGGCGGGAGTGTGACGCAGACTGTACAATGTACCTAAAGAGAAATCACACAAACAAAGGAAAAGGTTTCAAGTCCTACCTTGTAAAAGTTACTTATTACTTATTAAACAATAATGTTTGTTTGTTTCTCAATTAATTTTTATATCCATTAAATAATTTGCCATAACCTTAGTAGTAGGCATAAAAATTGCCATTGCAAAAGTAATAACGGCGTTGAAATAGATTAAATGATTTTGAACGATTTCCATGTTATGTTTACAGTGTATTTATTAAAAGCAGTTGAGTTAAATATGATAATAATAATAAATTTAACAATTGTATTGTGCCCTTACACAAAATTATCAAAAGCGCATAAAATGAATGAAAATACACAGAATTTGTTAATAAGGGATGTGTGGTGAAGAGGTTTTCAACTAGTGGTTTAAACCCACCGAGGCCTGGTTCTTGATAATTTACCTAGACGAGGGTTTAAACCCGCCGAGGCCTAGTTCTTGATCATTTTACCGAGACGAAGTCCAGGTAAATTATCAAGAACCAGGCCTCGGCGGGTTTAAACCACTAGTTGAAACCGATTCAACACACTTTGATTCCCATTCATCAATACCTTTTCGGTAAAAAAACTTCAACACTTTTTGGTCAAAAAGTAAAATAAATGCAAAATTTTTAATTGTTCAATGATTTCTTTCAACACAACACCCCTCCAGCTATGAAATGGTAAGGCCCTCGGGTAAACAACTCCTTATAAGGAGATTGCTGTGCGCGTATCGCGTGATGTGGCACAACTGTTCCAGCCGTTGCTCTTGACCAATAGGAATGAAGAAACTGTCTTATAAGCACAGGTGCAAGCTCGCGTGTCACGCCCATGTTTCGACACTTTTTACTGGTGTTATATCATCCGTTCAACACCCCACGTGATGCCCTCTCGACCAATTAGAATGGATAAACTGTCTAAGGTATTTATGAATTTAAGATCAAGACTGCCCAAACCTCTGTCCCACCAACAGGAAACTTACAAATACTATATGCATCAGGCTGTTATGAGCATGTTCGACAAAGCAAAGTTTTATTTTATTGACAATGGGGGACTTTTGGGACGCTTGGTGGCAGCACACTTACCAGGTAAAATCCATTGTTCTTGGTAATGCGCGCATGCTCAGAACTTGGTCAACAATGACAATTCACCTGGTAAGTCTGCTGCCACCAAGCGTTCCAAAGTCTCCAAGTATCTGAATTGGTGGCTACAGCTACGACTCTGGCTGTTGCTAAGTGTGATGTTAAGACGTCCTATACTTTGTATAAGGCACCGAGAATCTTACCTTTCAAATAGTTCTTGGTTTTCACAGAAAGCACATCACCTTGAACCTCATGCATGCCCAGTAACCAATCCAACATCTGATAACACAAATACATGTTATATTATTATTATTATTATTTATCCGACTAAACATTCAAAATACCAACATGCACCTATACAAAATAAGAAAAAAGAAATGTTACACCAAGAAAAGTCAAGATGAAAGTAAAATTTTATAATAATACCAATCACTATGAATAGATGTATAGAGGTAAAGTAGGTTAGAAAGAGATGGGAAGGGATGGGGTGGGAATGAGGAATGTATAAAAGGGGAGCAGTTTGGGGAAGAGGGAAAGTTGGAGGGAGTTCAACGAGCAGAGTTAAGACAATCCAATCTAAGATGGCCAGGATGAAAACAGAGTTAAGACAATCCAATCTAAGATGGCCAGGATGAAAACAGAGTTAAGACAATCCAATCTAAGATGGCCAGGATGAAAACAGAGTTAAGACAATCCAATCTAAGATGGCAAGGATGAAAACAGAGTTAAGACAATCCAATCTAAGATGGCCAGGATGAAAACAGAGTTAAGACAATCCAATCTAAGATGGCCAGGGTGAAAACAGAGTTAAGACAATCAAATCTAAGATGGCCAGGATGAAAACAGAGTTAAGACAATCCAATCTAAGATGGCCAGGATGAAAACAGAGTTAAGACAATCCAATCTAAGATGGCCAGGATGAAAACAGAGTTAAGACAATCCAGCAAGTCGATCAATATAACATCAGTATATTTTTCAAAATAGAAAATAATATTTTTTTCTTTACCTTGTCTGTGACTTGCGACCACGGTTGAGTCTTCAGCAGCAGAGGTAAACTGTAAGACAGAAACTGCAACAAGTCCTCAAGCTCCATCTTACCACTCCCAACTAAACTGGTACCCACACCGTAACCGGCTTCACTCTCACTGTCTCCAGCTAGCTGGCCATTTTGATTAGGAGGGTGGGCTGGGAACCAGCTTGGTGTAATGCCTAGTAGTAGTACCAAGTCTGTTGGTGCCCAAGCTATGATAGCAGCAGTGAATACGTCCAGTAAGAACTGCACAGCCTGAACGATTTGAATGAAACAAAAAAGATAAAGTTTATGACTAACCAAAATGTCTTCCGATATAACATTTATTTGGGAGGCTAGTTCATCCTTACTTACAGCTGAGAAGCTGAATTGCAAAGGACGCAGCTCATTGAAGGGTGGCACGGTTGGCTTGTGCGTAAAGCACCGCCTCTCAACCCCGTTTCGATTTCCGGCCAGGGCCATGTGTGAGTTGAGTTGTGCGTTGGTTCTCTGCTGTGCCACGAGGGTTTTCCAGACCATCCGATTTTCCTCCCTCTGGAAAAATCAAACACTTTCGATCTTAGCTGTGTTCCGTGGTCATAATGGCCCTTGCATGCCTGCTTCTTGAACACGTTGTAGCCGCGTCCTTCGCAATTCAGCTCTTAGCTGCGAGTAAGGATGATTAGCCCCCGAAATCATATATACATTGGTCCAATAACATTCCTTAAATTTGTCTCAGCTCCCTTGGGAGTATACAGCCCTGGGCTGCTGTGGCGCTTCAGAGGCTTTTTTTTATACACACTATCAAACTCTACCCTCGCAGGTACCCATTTACACAAGTGTCATGACTAGGATTTGAACTCACACTCTGATGACTTCACCACCAGAGCTTGAATCCATTACACCCTACACGCATCTAGAATCTCTTCCACTTAAACTTAGATCTTGTCTTTATACCACAAAATTCAAATCTCTTCTCAAAACTTATCTTATGTCACGGGTTTTCAAGGACTAATTTGAAAGGACTAAGTTGTGTCTGTTTTCTTTTGTTTTTGGTTTTTACTGCGCCTTGAACACCCAACACGGTGGATACTTGCGCATTACAAGTCTTTATTATTATTATGACTACAATTACCTTTGCGATAGATCTGTTTGGAGCTAACTGCGTCTTTCCATGCGCTACATTACTAGCATGTCCCATGAGCTCCAGCAACCAATGAAGTCTCTGCATTGGGGCTGTGTGTTGTGTAGTAGAGTCGCACTGCGTGAATGCCACTAAGAGGATCCACACAACGCTGTGATGTTCAGCATCAGTGGCTAGGTTCATTCCAACATCTGCACAATCAAAACAACAAGCTATGTTTATTAGCATTAAGACCAATTAAGAACTCAAACCGCAGTAGTGACGTTTATAACGAGAAGTTCCCTTCATCCACTAAGTGAAAGAAGTAGTCCCGGCCGATTTCCTACCTTCCACCCAGGGAGTAGTGAATAAGCAGGACTGTTCTTTTCTGAGCTGTATCCCGAATGCCAAAAACCTACTCTGCAATAGTAAAATAAGGCCTTCCGAATTCCGAAAAATCTGCTCTGCGGTAGTAGAAATATATAGCAAGACAAGTTCCCAAAAGAACATAATCTAACTCAGCAAGTAGATACACACATGCTTTTATCGCAACCAAATACAGAGATAAACAGTGATACCTCACCATGCAATGCCTCAAATCCAATGCAAAGTACAATTGTGGCAAAAGCACATAGATGTGAAGTCACTTACCGACGCACGCATTCAACCACATGAGAGACTGCTTGCCGTGACAGACGAGATATGAACGCACAAATGTTGACTTGACTAAGTTATCCTGCACAAATATACAACATTGCATTATTATTATTTGTTACTACACCCAGATACTCATGATCACTTGACGCTCGAAATAAACACAAACAACTTATAGAATTTATACCTTTTAAATATGCTCAAGTATCTACACAAGATAATAATTGTTGATTAGTTCTTGATATCTTGTTTTACTTCACCATAGCATGTGCAAGTCTTGTGAGTATCCGAACACTTTGACCCCTTTAAAGGCAGTGGACACTATTGGAAATTACTCAAAATAATTATCAGCATAAAACCTCATTTGGTAACGAGTAATGGGGAACTGTTGGCAGTATAAAACATTGTGAGAAACGGCTCCCTCTGAAGTGATGTAGTTTTCGAGAAAGAAGTAATTTTCCACGAATTTGATTTCGAGACCTCAAGATAAGAATTTGAGCTCTCGAAATCAAGCATCTGAAAGCACACAACTTTGTGTGACAAGGGTGTTTTTTTCTTTCATAGTTATCTCGCAACTCTGACGACCAATTGAGTTCACATGTTCACAGGTTTGTTATTTTATGCATATGTTGAGATACACCAAGTGAAAAGACTGGTCTTTGACAATAACCAATAGTGTGCAGTGTCTTTAAGTACCCTCACAGGTAGCCATTTATACCCCATGGTGAAGAGAGGCAATTATAGTAGAGCATCTTGCCCGGGATTCAAACCCACACTCCGATGACTTAACCACCACATTTTGTATTTGATGCTTTAAACCACTCGGCCATGACACCCATTTCAGATGCTGGGTTCGATTTTCCAGCCAACTTGAGACAAACTTTTTGCGGATATGATTTGACTAACCTGTCCTAGAGCTGATGTAACAGAGTCAATATCGTCACCAGGTAGATGACACAAACACTGTGCCAACTTGGCCAATATGCTGCCATGAAGTACCTAATCCAGAAACCAACAAATAAATGTGCTTAAAGGCAAAGTAAACCTCAAGTTTTTTGGAGCCGTTCGATTGCAAAAGCTGTTGGTGCAGTTAGTACTTTTTGAAGCTTTGCATAGTGTCGATTTGTGGGAGTGTTGGCTCCGAGAAGGGCCGGTTTGGTCTCAACGATTCAAACAGTATACTCTTCTCCTGAAGACGAACAGAGTATACTGTTTGAAACGTTGAGACCACACAGGCTCTTTTCAGAGCCAACACTTTCACAAAATAAATTTACACAGTTAAATACCCTCAAGTTTCCTATTTATTTAAAGTTTCCTCCTAGAAAGCATGATAGATAAAAAAAAGTACAAATATTTCATTGAGTACAAGGGCTAAACTACTTGCACATGGTGTAGACTTTAATAGACTTTTCGGGCTATTCAATCATATTTTCAGTTTTTCCAAAGGCCAAAAAAATTAGGAAATCAGACTAAAGTGGCAAAATTATCATGGATTATAAAGACTGGCCCTACTTCTTACCTGTATAGAGGCCGGTACTAGACCATACACATTCCTGACTGCTTGGTACAATAAGCTGACAGCCCCTGGTGGCGGATCGGTAATCTCGAGTGCCCCTAGAAGTCCATCTAGAACGACTCGGCACTGATGCACTGTGTGTACACCGCATACTCTAAAGGGCTCTAGTAAGCATGTCTCAATGAATGATTTGAGTTTACTGCTGGGTAGAGCTTTGATTAGCGAAGGGAGGGATGAATACAAGACGGCCTTGCAGGGTTCCTGAAATAAGTGGTTCATGACAATAAGTGATGTTGGAATTGTATATTTTGATAGACATCAATATATATTTGGTTTGCGGAAACACCATGTGTGTATCTACTTGCCAGGTAGAGTTTGTTCTTTAGAGAACTGTCTTTCTTTATTCTACTATCGCGGAGTAGATTTATCGGGTGTTCGGGAGACTTCTCAGTTCTGAAAAGAAGTGTCCTGCTTTTTAACTACCACCCGGGCGGAAGGTATAGACAATTGGCTGGGACTACTACTTTAGCTTATAGAATCGTAATTAACTGTACTACCGCAGAGTGAGTGAGTTCTTGAACTGGTCTCAACGTTTCGACTAGCTTGCTCTAGTCATCGTCAGGAGACTGAAGAGATAAGAGAGAAGTGGGCTTATTTATAGGGATTCAGAGGCTTCAGTGTAGAAGATAGAGGAAACAAGAATTTTTTTTCAGTCATGACAATAAGTGATGTTGGAATAATTTAATTTTGATTATACATCCAACAACACAATTAGCCAATAATAGGATGCATAGGAAATGAGAAGAAATGTTCAGTTTTAGATGTGGGTGGAAAACCCCTAATAGGGAAACCCATGCAATCAGTTAGTGACTGAAAACCCAATCCACATACAAGGCTCTGGTCAAAGGTGAACAGAGGTGAAAGGCAAGGAAAGAAACCACTGTACAAACCTGATCCCCCAACCTATAAAGCCTTGTAGGTTGTGGATACACATCTAACACTGAACATTTCTTCTTGTTTTGTACTCATCTTGGTATTGGGTCTAATAATACTCACTTCTAGATTAAAGGATTTGGGTACTTTTTGTAACACAAAACACAATGTCCACAGATTTGCATCAAACTTACACCGTTTGAAAATAATGATAGTAGAAAGCGTACCTTAAAATATTATTTGCTGAGGTGATGTAGTTTTTTGAGAATGAGTAAAACAATGTCATGAAAATACGTTTTTACATGCTAAAAGAATTTTCGTCTCATGATCACTGAGACGAAAATTGTTTTCATGACATTGTTTTACTCATTTCTCAAAAACTACAACACCCCAGCAGGTAATATTTTCAGGGAAGCTTTCTACTATCATTATCTTCAAACTGTGTAAGTTTAATGTAAATCTGTGGACATTGTGTCTTTTAACCTACAAAAAGTACATACACCCTTTAACTAGATATTATATGTCCTGCTATTTTTAGGCAAATAGCACTGAACAAAATTGTTCCTCAGACTTTGAAATAAAAAAGATATATAATCACCTTAAGTGTAGCAAAGAGTGTAGGAGTTAGCCATGTGGCTACACACAATGCAGCAGTAGACTGGTGCCGGCACTGAGAAACAGCCAACTCCAAACACAAACAATGTACCTTCACTCCTATAAAGACAAAATCAGACAATAAAACATCAGTGTGATCTGTAATCTCAAACACTTTTTTGTACAAAGCCATATGGCACCCAAGAGGTGTTTGGCATTTCGGATCTTACAACTCCAATTTGAAGAGATTGCACGAAATCAACTCTTACCATAATTGAAAAGATCCAACCTTTCTCTTTACAATGACGTTAAAGACACTGGACACCTTTGGTAATTGTCAAAGACCAGTCTTCTCACTTGGTGCATCTCAACACATGCATAAAATAACAAACCTGTGAAAATTTGAGCTCAATTGGTAGTCGAAGTTGCGAGATAACTATGAAAGAAAAAAACACCCTTGTCACACGAAGTTGTGTGCTTTCAGATGTTTGACTTCGAGACCTCAAACTCTAAATCTGAGGTCTCGAAATCAAATTCGTGGAAAATTACTTCTTTCTCGAAAACTACATCACTTCAGAGGGAGCCGCGTCTCACACTGTTTTATACCATCAACCTCATCAACCCCATTACTCGTTACCAATTAAGGTTTTATGCAAATAATTATTTTAAGTAATTACCAATAGTGTCCACTGCCTTTAAGCTTTGGTATGGAGGGTAAACATGGACAAAACTAAAGCCTTATTACAAATGGCTTCACAATCAGTCTTAGAGTGCCTTTTTTAGTGTAAGCTTGGCTGACTTAAGTCGCCATTGGTAAGGAAAGGGTTAACTTAGCCGTTATTACCATAACCTCTTAAGTGTACATTGAGGTAACTGTCCGTTATAACAAGCCTTACCGTACGGTAATCTCAGAATAGGAGACAGCAGAGATGTCCAGTTGAGTGGTGGTAGAGGAGGTCTGGCTACTAGGATCGACAATAACGTCTCTAGCCTATCCGCTGACATCATCTCAACTTGTATCTTACTGGCCTGCACTAACTGGTCAATACAAACTCTTAAGATGCTTGTATCAGGGAGGTAGGAATAAGTTGGCGCAACTGCAAGAAATCAGAACAAAGAAAGAAGAAAAAAATGCTTACAAATCAATCAACCTTAGGCAATGAATCAGGGAGTGGGTTTGGGGTTTGGATCCCTCTCTACTTTCCGATTTTATTGAACGGTTTGAATAAATTATATAGAAAAGTTTGCGGTAACACCATGTAATAACAATCTCTCAATGAGTTGGGGTGGTTCTGAAAAGAACCGTTGGATTAACTCGACGTTTCGATCAGTATGCTCTGATCGTCTTCTGGAGAATGCTGGACTCTGATGCTGTATGCTGCTTAAGTACTGGGCGGTGGATCAGCGGTGATGCATGAAGGCGGGAAATAGAGGCGGGAAGTGAACTCGATGATGCGTGGTGAAACCTGTTGTGGAGCCTAGGGTGGTGTGTGGGGGGTGTGTGCTCACTGAACCGTGTCAGTAGGAACAAGCACAGGGGATAGTGAGGGTGTGGGGCCTAGGTGACTGAGGGTATAGATGACCCAAAGCAGTCTAATGGTTGGGGCCTAGGGGGTGACCGTGGATATAGAAGATCCATTGGTCGGGAGGAGGGGGAGCCAGATGTCGCTGATGTGGAAGCCGATGTCTTGGGGTACAGTGTCGTGCTTGTGGATCTCTATAGCCTCTCTGATGCGTCTAGGGTGCCACGCCTGGATTGGAGCGATGATAAATTAATGTAATTCTGTGCTTTCAGGGCCCAAAATACTGCAGTATAGTAAGCAGAGCCATACAATTGAGGCCTGCTGAGAAAAATAAACCACACAAAGCGTTAAGACTAGTCTTATCTTGAGTGAGGACGAGTTACTGGTCCTAACTTAGAACTAACCTTGAGGTTTTTCATATTTCCTAGGACTAGTCCTCCTAACTCTTTGTGAAATCGACCCTAGGCAAAGTTTCCATTTCTCCGAGCATGCAACCATGGCACAATTTCATGGCACTGCTTACCACTGAACTCTATGCTTCCGATTCTCCGCTTACTGTGCAAGCGTCAAATATCTGCGCTAGCTGTGTAAGCTAATAATGCCTAAGCAAAAATTCCCTGTTAACCCATTGAAACAATACATTGAAATATAGTGGAATAACTGACCTCCAGTTTGACTCTGTGATACCGATCCTGAGACGAGATGTATGTATCCGAGCATCCATGTTGCTGTGTTCTGTAGAGCTGGATCCGACCAATCAGACAGCATCTGAGAAAACAAATATCAGCCATTATTTAATCGTACTGTCGGCCAGTTCTTATTCTTTATACAGGTTCATTCTTATACAGGCTCGATACCTCATGGAGACAAGGGAGGCAATCATGAAAATACCTTGACATTTTTGGCCGATTTCTCAGCTGTTTTTTTTTCAGCAAGTAGACAATGTCTTCAGCTGAAACTTTCACATCGCTAACTTTTGGCTAACTAGCAAAGAACGCAATAGAGAGAAAACAAGGAAGGAAGTTTCAGTTTTACATGTGGGAGAAAAACCACAGAGAATTGTTCCATGGAAAAACCCACGCAGTCGGGCAGGGACCAAAAACCCAGTCCACATAGTGCCCCCAGTGGGATTTGAACTTGAGTGCCAGAGGTGAAAGGCAAGGCAAGCTACCACTACGCCAACATGAATGCCAACATTGCATCTACCTGATTTACTTGTTTGACAACGGCAACTCTTTTGTTGTGTAAGTCTGATGGGAGTTGAGCATCCGCTGTGTTGTGCACAAGAAGTCCGCTACCGGTCACCAACGCAGTCAGGCCATACAGGGATGCTACTTTATCCGATACAGGGCTAGTCTATAAACGTCAAACACATTGCAATTACAGGGCTAGTCTATAAATGTCAAACACATTGCAATTATCATATTATCTTTAATAATAATAATAACAACAACACATAATATCCATATTGCACTTTATCAACTGATGTCTTTAAGTGCCATTATTTGACATACAATACTTGAAAATTTTTAACAAGCATGCACGCGAAGTAGTCACCCTTGGGAGTCAATCAGTGTTGTAACTCACTCCATCCCTACCAGGGGGTGCGTTTTTGGCGATCGTAACCAATAACTGTTTTGATTGAATTGGCCATTTTTACTTTATTTATTTTATTTATTTTATGCAAGTCGCCTGACACACAAGGCCTGAAGGCAACTACAAGGTGTGGGCTACAATTAACCCGTTGCCACCTACTCCTAGGGCTGAAACAGGGTTAACCCCTTTACAGTCCATACGGATGTAGGCTTGGGTATCATCAATTTGAAGTCTGGCCGGTAGAGCAGAAAGCACTACCTCCCCAATTTCATGTAGCAAGTGTCACGACCGGGATTCGAACCCACACCCTGCTGATCAAACACCAGTGCTTGAATCCGGTGCTCTTAACCGCTCGGCCATGACACTGCCACATTGGTTAATCATTGGCCAATGACTGAAACAGTTATTGGTTACGCCTGCCAAAACGTACCCTTGGGGTTTAGTAACGAGAGGTATCTGTGCTGGCCATGGTAGCGAGGCTAACATTTTTAACACTAACCTGACTGTCGATGGTAGAGGACCATGTTGAGAAGACATTTTTCACAAGAGGGCCGATGGTCGGATGACTACTGCAGACCAGGCTATGAGACATCAGTCCGCAACACACTGCCAGACCAGCACTCTAAATACAATCAACAATCTTAAAGGAACACGTTGCCTTGGATCGGTCGAGTTGGTCTTTGAAAAGCGTTTGTAACCGTTTGTTATAAAATGCATATGGTTAGAAAGATGATTCAAAAGTAGAATACAATGACCCACACAAATTTGCCACCAAAATGCAGGGTTTTTCTTTTTTATTGCGAACTAACACGGTCGGCCATTTATGGGAGTCAAAAATTTGCAACGTGTTCCTTTGACAAGTTAGTGTTGAATAAAAGTAAAATTTGTAGACATCCAACTTTTTTAAATTGTACATGTACTTATATATGAACCAGAAAAAAAATACAATTGAGGAAAAAAAAACAAGAAACAAACTTGCCCGGGACATGAATATTTAAATTTTTTTTTTTTCTATGAAACAATTAATTATGGGAAAAAAGTGGAAATCCGCTGAGCAGTTGCATGCCTAAAATTGGCAATAAAGTGTTCCACATTTCTACCTCTCTTTTACGTTTTTTTCAATACTTTTTTAAGTACCTGAATCACCCAAAAATCTTTTAACAGGTGCGTTCAAAAATACTGAAAATACCTTGAGTTAATTGGCTGGAGGAGCTTGAAGTTAATTTTTTTTTTTTTTTACAATCACTATCAAAAATTGACAGAAAAGTTACTTGCATTTTCCTTCCATTTTTTTTATTAAAATTCAAAGATTAAAATATATTGAAAGTTATGTAATTTCATTTAAATCAAATTATGTTTGTCATAACCCTGCAAGTCCATTGTTTACTTGTTTATTTGTTTACTTATTTACCTTATCATGTTGTTGGCACAGAGTCTGTAATTTCACAGCGACACTGAAGGCTTCATTTGGACTGATGATGTTGTTATGGAAGCAAGCTGGCGTCAGACATGCAATACACAAACACAGAGCCTGCAAAAGAGATCATAGCCCAGTCACATTAATCTGTTAAAGACAGTGGACACTATTGGTTATTATCAAAGACCAGTCTTCTCATATAGTGTATCTTATCATGTGCATAAAATAACAAACCTGTGAAAATTTGAGCTCAATTGGTCGTCGAAATTGCGAGATAATAATGAAAGAAAAAACACCCTTGTCACACAAAGTTGTGTGCATTTAGATTCTAAATCTGAGGTCTCGAAATCAAATTCGTGGAAAATTACTTCTTTCTCGAAAACTATGGCACTTCAGAGGGAGCCCTTTTTCACAATGTTTTATACTATCAATCTCTCCCCATTACTTGCCACCAAGAAAGGTTTTATGCTAATAACTATTTTGAGTAAATACCAATAGTGTCCACTGCCTTTAAGCAAAAATTCTGCTTAGCAAAAGCACAAGGCACTAAGGCAATTGCTATGGGCAACGTGGGTTGTTTTGAGATCTGGAACTACATCAAAGTGAAAAACTTACCTCCATGTACTGCGAGTCAGGTTCTTCCTCCTCCAGCCTCGTTACAAGCCTCTGATGCATATTGGCGACATGCGCCTTGGTATGTGTAGCGCCCTCTCTTGACATGGCCGACAGTCCCAATGCGAGGCCGCATACTGCCCCACAGGATGCGTCCATCTTATTTAGACTGGCTTCCTCAAGAGAATTCAGCACTCTGATCATCAACACTTCACCCTGAAATAAAAGTGATTTTGATAAACACACAGCTCAATGCATACCCTTTGAGGCTTGCGAATTAAGCAAGATACCAGCGTAAAATGGATGTTTCGGATCTGTACACATTTGTATACATACATGTCAAGTATTATATAGTGAATAAAACAACTCTTCATGATGTGCACAACATTAAGCACACATACGTAGCATGCAGGCGTCGAAAGTACAAGCTGACACTACATCACCGCGAACCAATCATAACACAGTGACATTGTTCTACCTGAAGCCCGATTGATACTTCCTGCAAATTTTGTCACAGGGTTAATTCGCAAATACCTCCAAGTGTTTCGCAGGGGAATGAGTCAACTGATGTGACTTATTTCTTGCAAATGTGTGACGTCAATTTTGTTTATCGCACTCGCAGGAAGTATGAACCAGGCTCTACTCAAACTACTTCAGTCTGACCTTAAAGATGCAAGAATGGGAATACTGAGATCCGGTAAGACTGAAAGAGCTAAGGATGCTCGCTGAGGACAAGCAGCAGTGGATAAAAGTGAAGAAGAACTGGGCCCAATTTCATATAGCTCCTAAGCACTAAAATTTGCCAAGCATGAAATTTCTTCCCCGGTAAAAACAGAATTACGAGCCAAATTTCCATTTGTTGCATAGTGCTTGTTACTGCTGTTATTCAGCTTTTGTTTGCTTATCCTGAAAATCACATTTTAGTTGGTAAGCCTGTTTTTATCAAGGAAGAAATTTCATGCTAAGCAATGTGTTGTGCCCTGCAGTTTGGCCCTGACTGCATCTGTAGGATGTATACAAACATTGTGCATTCTCTAAAGTAATTTCTGATCAAGGGATTCACAATAAAATTACCTCCATCCCCACATAGTCAGCATAGTGAGCTTCATGCAGCCTCGCCATCATCATGCCCACGGCCATCCCATCATGCATTTGCACATCGCGCGATGTATGAGCCTTCGGTTGCCACGGTAACCCGTTACTCAATAGATCCATGACGTAGAGCAGCAGTTGAGTGTCCGTAGTGAGTAGTAACGGAGCCAGCATGGAGAGACCTACAGCTGCATTGCTGTATACTCCAGTAGAGAGAGCCGGTAGCCCAGGTTGCTTTAGGATAAAATGAAAACCAGGAACTCATTATACACAGGCATGAGAATGGGGTTATTAATTACCAAGAACTGGCCGAGCAGAAGCCAAGGCGTGTCGGGGGTCCAGGGGACAAGGGCTGCCCTCCGGGGGGTAAGGGACAGAATCCCCTTTAGAAATGTTTAACAATTTAGGTACTGAACAGTAGCAAGCAATTTTCAATGTAATTTCTAGATCTGAATGTCCACATTAAACAGCAGAAATAAGCACAGCTGACACTTTTAAGTTACATGTGTAAAAGAATATTAACAATCTAAAATAACAACTAAACACTTACCCAGTGAGTTTCTCTTATGGTTTATTTTAAAAAAACATTTTATCAAGCACTATGCAACAAATGGAAATTTGACTGGCAATCCTGTTTTTATCTGGGAAGAAATTTCATGCTTAGCAAATTTGTGTGCTTAGTTTTACCCGTTGATACCAGGTGAATATCTGGCCTTTGGGTTGATAACCACAATCCAGAACATTCAGTAGAGTATCCAGAACCATCCGCAGCCATTGGTTGTGTCCAGTATGGGTAGGCTGGTAGCCTGTGCCACTCTTGTCCTCATCATCTAGACTCAGGTAATGCTGGGTAGAGACTAGAGCCAGGCTAGCCAACACCAGAATTGAATTACTCTGGGCTAGCACCGAGTCACTCCTAGAAGAAACACAATGCAAACAATAACTATGAATTATCCGTAGATTGACCCATTTCACCTGAAGTCCTGTTATACGGATCAGAGACCTGGACCCTCCTCAAATGCGACTCTGGCCGTCTAGAAGCATTCCACCTACGATGTCAGAGATCCATCCTTGGTATTCGCTGGTTTGACTTCATAAGCAACAACGAAATCATCGCCACAACACAACTCCCCTCGATAGCCTCTCTAATCCTTCGCCGGCAGCGTGCCCTCTTCAGCCACATTGCGCGCCTGGATGATAACACCCCAGCCAAGAAGGCACTCAACATCGCTATAAATGCCTGGAAGGGTCGACCCCCAGCCACCGGCTGGACGAGGCCCAGAGGTCGCCCAAGAAGTCCCTGGATTGCTTAACTAGGTCGACCGAGCGAGGTAGAGGCTATCTGGAACCAAGCTGTTCAACATGGACATAGGAGGTCAGCGCGACGGACCAATGCTGTCTTTGCGGCTGATTGATTGATTGATTGACCTGAAGTCATCATCAGAAAAATCTTGAATGCGCCATACTGGTGGGCAATTTCACTGTGAGTTTATTTATATAACTCTATGCTGCGCGTTATGCAGTGAAAGTGTGCATTTTAGGCGACGCAGCGTTAATACACGTAAACCTAACTGCCCACCAACATGGTGAGCGTGGCATTGGTCGCTGAGTGTGATACGCGTGCAAGGGGTCAATACACCAGATATTCGTTAATAAAGACTTGGGACAACCAACTCTATTAAATTCTGGTTTTGCCTTGAGATAAATCATTTAAAAGTTCAAGAATACCTTTGGTTTTTGGAACTGTTCGATTGTTTTAAATCCGCACAATAAAGTTAATTCAGAGGTCGTTGGTTCGAATCCCACTCTAGTCAATTCTTTGTTCAACCCCAAAAGTCAATAAAGTTAACATCTGAAAATTTCATTTCAAAAGGTGGTCACATAATTGAGATATCGCCGCAAATCCTGAGCAAATATATCCACACAAGAAGAATAATCCTGATGTTTTGATAGACGAACATCCTCTGTGCAAAAACATTTGATCTGGGCATATACTTGTTTGTTTTGTTGTTTTAGTACATCCGGTCAGTCTCCTGACGATGACTAGAGCAAGCTAGTCGAAACGTTGAGACCAATTCAGAACTGACTCCGCGGCAGTACAGTTAATTACGATCCTATAAGCTAAAGTAGTAGTTCAGTCTAATTTCTATACCATCCGCCCTGGTAATAGTTAAAAACCAGGACAGTTCTTTTCAGAACTGAGAAGTCTCCCGCGGTAGTAGAATAAAGCAAGACAGTTCTTTAAGAACAACTCTACCTGGCAAGTAGATACACACATGGTGTTACCGCAAACCAAATATACATTGATACCTCACCATGCAATGCCTCAAATCCTATATACATCCGGTCTGTTTTGACAATTTCAAACTTTCACGCAGCTCAAAGGCAAAGTTAAGCTTAATGCTGTTGTGCTAAGCATCTTTTTGTGCTTAGGCAGTTCTATGAAATTGAGCCCTGAACCTGGCAAAGTACAAAGTCAGAGGCCTTCGGAGCGGAGTGCTCATAGGGGGCCAGCGGAGCTCCACCCCCCCACGACCCTACACAAAACCCTACACAGTTATTGAAGCCGGACCATGAGGGCAACGGTCTGATAACTACATGGTTTGGCCATGACATGCCAATGATTGCTTACTTGGCGGCTGTCTTGAGTTGATCGGTGAGTTTATCTCGTGCCCAGAGCCATGCGCTACTCATCTTAGCTTGGCGATCAGCTGAATTCACGTTGGTATGGCCGAGACTTTGTCGTATCTCCAGGTCAGCACTTCGACTCTACACGACACAAAAAAGAAAATAAGATGGGGATCCCAAATTATTTTTTTTAGGGATAATATTGTTGTCGGTGAAAAACGTTGTATCTCAATTTTGCAGAAAGGTTGTATCTTGCAAAAAAAGGTCTTTGTAAAACATTTGATCTTGGCACACACTTTTTTGTTTTTAAATTTCAAACTTGCACGAAACTTAAAGGCAAGGTATACCTTTGGTATTGGAGAGTATATTCGATAGTTTAAATTCTACACAAATTATATACTAACCTGTAAAAATTCCATGTTGTAAAGCAGTAGTGCTTCTGAGATAGTGTCATAAATATGGCAATGTCCGGACGAGACAAATAAATCCTACTCACGGTGTCTACACAAACCGCACTAGATTGTATCTCCACTATGCAAAGTTTCACATCTTACCAAAGTTACTGACCTTAATGAGGGCATGGAAGGCTTTGTGGAGAAGGGACGTCCAACCATGAGGTAGCTGCATCCACTTCAACCATTCACTCGGCTCAACAGAAATCTGCAGTCACAAATTACAAAACGCACATTCAGCTTTAAAGACAGTGGACACTATTGGTAATTGTCAAAGACCAGTCTTCTCACTTGGTGTATCTCAACATACGCACAAAATAATAAATCTGTTCAAATTTGAGCTCAATTGGTCGTCGAAGTTGCAATATAATAATGAAAGAAAAAACACCATTACACCCTTGTCACCTCAAATTCTAAATCTGAGGTCTCGAAATCAAATTCGTGGAAAATTACTTCCTACTCTAAAACATCACTTCAGAGGGAACAGTTTCTCACAATGTTTTATACTATCAACCTCTCCCCATTACTCGTAACTAAGTGAGGTTTTATGGTAATAACTATTTTGAGTAATTACAAATAGTGTCCACTCCTTGTAAGCCTCGACTGATCACTTTGAAAACATATTTATGAACCAGGCCAGGATTCAAAACCCACCTTCTGTAAATGTCCAATTTAATAAGCATGCCATTGTAATAGATGTTAAAGAGCCAATAAAGGATGATCTCAATATGTCAACTATTACCTTTTTACGACCAAATAGACATCGCAGATACCGGTTAATAACCATTTTACTCTAAAAATTTGCATTTAGTAATAAATAACTCGAGTAAAAAATGCACCCGGCCGCGCGACTCATCTATTATAATGACCCTGGACACCAGTGACGATTTTCCCCTATTGGTTTTGAACACAGTTCTCCAGCTTTGGCATTTCCACACCAAATAGCCGCCACTGACGTCACGATTCCTTTGTCGCGCTGGCTGTTTTGACCCCACGTTTTTCAGAAACTTGGCTTGGAGCGTTCTGGAGAAAAACCCATTTTTACCATGTTTAACGTGAGGTAAGAGACTCGTTACATTTGTTATGTTTCCTGGATGGACTCCAGCTATTAGAAAACTGTAATATCTATATATTTGAGATCTTCTTTTATTGGCTGTTTAAGTTTGAACAGTATACCAGTCACATATTGTACATGTGACATGGTATTTTGGCTGGTAACTGTATTCCGGTAAGCAGAATTATTTGGTGCTTAGCATTTTTGGGGGCCCAGCTCTTACCTGATTGATAAGAGTAGTGATCATGTGTTGATAAGCTCGGCCATTGCTAACGAGGTGACGTACAGCTGGTTTATTGTCTCGATGACTGGTGTCCCTCTTTGGCTCAAAACAGCACAGTAGGCCGACTGGTCAAAAAAAAAAAAAAACTGTTTTAGAATGGATGATTGACGTAAAGTCAAAATACAAACAATATAATGATAATAGTGGCCTCTTATATATATATCGAGGCTTCTTTTGGTAGTGCTCATATCCGTCACTCAGTGACGCTTAAGGCACTTCATCATTCAGTATTTTCCTGCAAGGTATTTTGGAGCTGTGTTTTTATGAGACCATGCTATGTCTCTATGTTACAAGACCAATTCCTTTACATAGGCAGCGTGACATTTACACGCTTAATACCTAATAAATGCTGTGAATGGTGAGCATGGCACAGCCCCAGCGTGTGACGTGTACACGCAAGGGGTCAATACAAAATGTTGATGGATTCACAAATCATAGAGAGAGATTTTGCCAGATGTACAAGACACAGTACCTGCTAATCCTTGCTTTAGCCCAGGCTGCTTGGTTCTCTCAAAGCGGTTTAATAACGCAGATGGAATAATATCAAACACTTTGCTCTGATTGGTCGGTTGTAACTGCTTTCTCTGCATGGTAGACTTGTACAGTCCTCTTGGCATATTCTTCAGCTCTTCATCCAGCAATGATGACATGAACGTCTTATATGCTAGAAAATATTAACAACAATAATAATATTAATACTTATAATGCGCAGGTATCCATCCCAAAAGATGCTCATGGTGCAGTAAACTGAAAAAATTAATTTAAAGAAATTAAGTATATAGCAAATACTCAAGAGAAAATAGAACAATACTTTATGGGCAATACATGCCATAAGCTTGAGAGCACAACTATGTTTTGAGCGTTTCCTTCCAACCCTGTTGCTCAACCATATTCAATAAAAACAATCCAAACGGCCCTACAGGGCCCAATTTCATAAAGCTGTTAAGCAGAAAATTCTGCTCAGCAGATTTCTTGGCAAAGCAAGAAATGCCTGGGGTACCAGTTGCAGCAGTGATAACTGTATGGCATTCTGGCTGGTTACCTATTTTTGCTAAGCAAAGTTTTTTATGTTTAGCAGGTTTTTGTGTTTACAGGTTTCATGAAATTGGGCCCAGTAAAGAGGTTGTATGTGTTTTGAGTCCTTGAAATTGGGCCCAGGACCAAACAGGGATTGAGTACCTGGGAGGACCTCCTGATTGACGTGTAATAAGAGGTTGATATAACAAGATGGTGGGACATCTTCTCCTTCCTCCTCCTCCTCCTCAGTCTCAAGACTCGATGAAGCATCTTCTCTCTGCTTAGCTGACTTAGCTCTTGCTTCCTCAGTAACCTATTAGATGTGGGAGGAAAACCCCAGAGAATTATTCCAGGGAAAATCCACACAGTCAGGTAGGGACTGAAAACCCAATCCACTTAGTGCCCCAGGTGAGCTTTGAACCAGGGTTCTAGAGGTTGAAGGCAAGGCAAGAAACCGCTACGCCAAACTGACGACACTTAAGCCCACAAACTGACCACACTTCAAACACTTCATACTTCCTGCAAATGCAAATGCGACACAATTTTTTGATGTCACAAATTCGTAGAGATGATCTCAACTCCTGCGAAAAATGTTCGCAGCAAAAACAGCCCTGTGACAAATTTGCTTTGCATTCACAGGAAGTATGAAACGGGCTTAAAGTCAGTGGACACTATTGGTAATTACTCAAAATAATTATTAGCATAAAACCTTTCTTGGTGACGAGTAATGAGGAGAGATTGATGGTATAAAACATT